>NC_060119.1:190379050-190696884 GCF_021461395.2 Schistocerca americana
CAGGGTTAACGGATTCCTTAGGGGCCACATGACAGGTCCAGACGAAGCTGTGGCCGAGGTGTACACCATGGAGGCCATACGTGAACGGACCGCAAGTAGAGGTAATAAAAGGAAGGACTCCAGTTCAGAGAGAAGGGACCGAAAGCGAACCGCAATCGTTATCCCAGACCTGGGCCGCCGATGCGGGAGATGGACTGCCGCAGGTGGGAAAAGGAGACGGTAATTCAGATGCTCAGGAGAACTATGAATGCATGCTGCGTAACTGGTGAGCAGTTGTGTACGTCTGATCTGCAACGGAGGGACCCCAGCCTCCACCAGTACACTGGTGACTGGACTCATCTTAAAAGCTCCTGTTGCTAGTCTAATACTGCAGTGGTGCACTGGGTCGAGTAAATGCAATGCTGAGGGCGCTGCTGAACCATAAACCACACTCTCATAGTCAATTCGGGATTGGAAAAGGGCTCTGTAGAGCCCCAGCAGCGTAGAGCAATCTGCACCCCAACAGGTGTTGCTCAGGCAACGGAGGTCATTGAAGTGCTGCCAGCGCTTCTGCTTAGTTGACGAAGGAGAGGAAGTCAAGTCAAACGAGCATCGAAAACCAGTCCTAAGAATCTATATGTCTCCACTACAGTGAGTGAATCATCATGAAGGTAAAATTCTAGGTCTAGATGAATGGTATAACGCCGACAGAAGTGCATGACATGACTTTGCGGCTGAAAACTGGAGGCCATGTGCTAGAGCCAATGACTGCACCTTGTGGATGGCTCCCTGTAGGCGACACTCAGCAACACCAGTACTGGAGCACCAGTACAAAATGCAGAAGCCGTGTGCATACAGAGAAGGTCAGACAGAGGGCCCAACAGCTGCTGTTAGACCGTTAGTGACCACTAAAAATAGAGACACTCAATACAGAGCCCCGTGGGACTCCATTCTCCTGGATATGGATGGAACTGTGGAAGGCACCAACTAGGACACGAAAAGTACGAAGTGACAAGAAGTTTTGGATATAAATCTGGAGCGGGCCTCGGTGACCACACTCATACAATGTGGCAAGGATATGATGTTGGCAGGTCATGTCATATGCTTTACGTAAGTCAAAAAAGACAGCAACCACGTGTTGCCATCTGGAAAAGGCTGTTCAGATGGCAGACTCGAGGGACACAAGTTTATCTGTGGTAGAGAAGACCCTGGCGAAAACGCTCCGACACGAGGCCAGTAGGCCACATGACTCCGCGACCCGACCCAACCCAACCACCGACATACCATACGTTCCAGCAGCTTACAAAGAATGTTGGTGAGGCTGATGAGCTGATAGTTATCCACATCAAGTGGGTTTTTACTGGATTTGAGCACCGGAATGATGGTGCTCTTCCGCCATTGTAATGGAAAGACGCCATTGCACCATATCCGGTTGAAGATGACAAGCAGATGTCACTTGTAGACAGATGACAGATGTTTAATTATCAGGCTGTCGATCTGATCAGGGCCGGGAGTTGTGTCGGGGCAATGTGCAAGGGCACTGAGGAGCTCCCAGTCTGTAAATGGGGTGTTACAGGATTCACTGTGGCATTAGTGAATGAGAGGACATGCCCTTCCAGCCGCCATCAGAGTGCGAAAGGAGGGGGGGGGGGGGGTAATTCTTGGATGCAGAGGCTCAATCAATGTGCTCGGCAATTGCAGTTGCGTCAGTAGATAACACGCCATTCATGGCAACACTGGGAACACCTGTTGGGGTCTGGTACCCGAAAACACTTTTGATCTATGCCCAGACTTGGGAAGGTTACATATGGCACTCAATGGTCAAGATTTCTCTCTCCCAACACTCCTGCTTCTGTCGTTTGATAGGTTGGAGCCGTTTAAAGGCTATGAGGTGCTCCAGGAAAGTGTGCTGCTTATGCTGCTGTAGAGCTTGCCAATGCTCCTAAGTTGCATCAGTGACTTCCAGGACCACCAAGGGACTGCCATACACTGGGGGATCCGTAAGAGCGAGGGATCAAGTTTTCTTTCGCAGAAACAGTTGTCCTAGTCACCTGCTCAGCCATCGCATCGATGTTACCGTGTGGGGGAGATTCAACGGTGACAGCAGAGGTGAAAGTTTCCCAGTCTGCCTTGTTTAAAGCCCATATGGGCAGGCGTCCGTGGGCCTGATGCCGGGGCAGTGACAGGAAGATGGGGAAATGGTCACTACCAAACAGGTCATCATATGCTCCCCAGTGAATAGAGGGGAGAAGTCCTGGGCTGCAAATTGATAAATCAATGGCCGAGTAACTACCATGAGCCACACTGAAAAGTGTGGCAGCCCCAGTATTTAAGAGGCAGAGGTCGAACTGAGACATCTCTGCCTCAGCCAGTGAGTACAGTGCCACCCTACAAAGGGTTATGGGCGTTAAAATCTCCCAGAAGTAGGAAAGGTTTAGGCAGTAGGTAAATCAGTGCAGCTATACATTCAGGGGCACTGCACCATCTGGAGGAAGATATACATTGCAGACAGTTATTTCCTGCATCGTCATTCTGACAACCACAGCTTCAAGAGGGGTTTGAAGGGGCAAACGTTCACTACAGACTGAGTTTAGGACATAAACGCAAACTCCACCTGACACACTATTATAGTCGTTACGGTTTCTGTAATATCCCTTATAGCCATGGAGGGCAGGGGTCCGCATTGATGGGAACCAGGTTTCCTGAAGGGCAACGCAGATAGCAGGTGTAAAACTTAATAGTTGCCGTAGCTCAGCCAGGTGGTGGAAATAACTGCTGCAATTCCACTGGAGGATAAAGTCATCATTAGACTGGGAAGGCATGGAACATTCAATGAGGTAGTTTATGCCTCAGAATCACCCGCTGCCACCGACTTATTGCCCGAGCAGTCTATATCTATTGTGCCTGAGGGTCTGGCGAGATCTAGGTCCTCAGTGGATGCCAAAATCTCCACCCCATCCTCGGATGCAGAGCTTGCAGGTAGCGGTGGTGTGGGTGCCACCGCTATTTCCTTGGTCCTAGGGGTTTCCCCCTTCCCAGCGAGAGAAGCCAAAGAAGACTCATGCTTCTCCAGCTTACAAGTGGGGACGGACATCCCTGATGGTTGGGGAAGGGGGGGGGGGGTGTTGCTCCCGAAGTAGGTGGTGCAGGAGCAACAGGGAGGGAAATGTCCCTCACCATCAAGGGGGCAGGTGTAGTCTTCTGGCTTTAAGATTTGACTGGGGTTGGAGGAGCTGATGGTGCCAGAACAGTTGTAGCAGCGGCATAAGATGCCGCCATACGCACAAGATGTAGGCGTTCAAATTTTCTCTTAGCCTCAGTGTAGGTCAGCCGGTCCAGGGTCTTTTACTCCACAATTTTCCATTGTGTCTGGAGAATCCTGAATTCTGGAGAGGAAGACGAATGGTGATCTCCGCAGTTGACACAGATGGGAGGCGGGGCACATGGAGTATTGGGATGTGATGGGCATCCGCAATCGCGACATGTGACGCTGGAAGTACAGTGGGAAGACATATGGCTGAACTTCCAGCACTTAAAGCACCGCATCGGGGGAGGGATATAGGGCTTGACAGCACAGCAGTAGCCCATCACCTTGACCTTCTAGAGCAATGTATCTCCATCAAAGGCCAAGATGAAGGCACCGGTGGCAAACCTGATTATCCCTCGGTCCCTGGCGGACACGTCGGACGAAATGTATACATCACCACTCTAAATTGGCGCGCAGCTCATTGTCAGGTGAAATATGATACTCTGGACCATATTTAAGCTCTTATGGGGTGTGATGGTTACAGAAACATACCCCAGCTTGTCACAAGCGAGTAATGCTTGTGACTGGGCAGGGGGTGATGTTTTGATCAAGACTGACCCACATCGTATTTTGGTCAAGCCCTCCACCTCCCCAAACTTGTCCTCTAAATGCTCAACAAAAAACTGAGGCTTCATCGGCATTAAAGACTCATCATCAGCTCTCGAAAATACAAGGTACTGGGGCGAATAAGATCCGCTGCCATCCTTAGCCTGACGTTCCTCCCATGGTGTGGCCAGGGAGGGGAACGATTTGGGGTCGTACTTCTATGCATTGAATTGAGCTTGTGAACGCTTAAGAGATTACTGGTGTTTCAACACCAGCAAGAGATGATGGACTACGCTTCATCACGTGTCATCTGCCTTGATGCCACCCACTCTGACCAGTGGCCCTCCCCACTGGCACCACCCAGCCGCAGCAAAGGCCTCCTGGCATGATGGCCATTGCTGGGAGTCCTGATGCCCCTTGGAATACAGGGGAGTTAACAGCGCAGGCAAAGCAGAGCGATCCCTGTGTGGCCAGGGGGCTACAACCAACTGGGTACGTGGCGGCCCCACCACAATGGACTGGCTCCCGTACTGGATATGAGGTGCAAAGAAGTCCATGGTCATCCTCGACGCAGAAAGCGACACTGCATAGTGCATGGTGGAAAACGCACCCAGCAAGGTGTCCTCACCCAAGGGATGGAGAATGGGTGGGAATGTAATGTGACGACGAGAAAGTGGGCCAAAGACCTCAATGCACGATGGACACAATGCACCATGTAAGGCACCGTTCCCCAACTGGCTCGCTCTTCGGGAAAATTTTGACAAATTGATGTCAAACCCTACAGGGGACCATCACATAAAGGCTGAAATGTGTGAAACTCCTTTTAGTTGCCTCTTATGACAGGCAGGAATACCTCAGGCCTACTCTCTTACCAGTGGACCCACGGGGGAGTTGGGGGGGGGGGGGGGGGCGGCATGGTATGGGACATGTACATTTAGTGAATTACTCTGTAGACCGTGGATTTTAATGTCTACTTCTGATGCATAGTTCAGCTTGTCCCACACATACCTGGCAATGTTTTAGAAAGCGTACTTGTACTGCTGGTATAGAATACATGTAATAAGCTTTTAGTGAGATCTGAAGATGGTAAACACCATCAACAAAACCAGTGATCAACAATAAAGGTTGTTTGCAAGCAAAGTTCACACTCTCTCAAGTAACTTCACATTTCATTACTGTGGGGTGAAAACAACAATCTTACATTCCAGACGTTGTGTTTCAAACACACGCTATACTCAAAAGATATTAACACAAGTTTCAGAGAATGTATGCACACCAGAATGACAATAGTTTTCAACTAATCTTCCAAAAATATGTAAAAAAACGATTTCCATATTGTAACATAAAAAGTACCAAACCAAAAGCTCAAGGAGGCTACAGAAAACCTATAACTCAAATTTATTATGCTTCAAAAATTTGTAGTTATTTTTTCGTCCTTCAACATCTGACACAATTATTATTTGAAGAAAAACTAATATATGATAGTGTTTTATAAGATATACTCATTACACAGGACAAACAGTTATTCTTGCAGCCCATACATTCATTTATTTATTTTAAATCTGGATAATTTGTCTGAGAAATGTTTTTATATATCACCATTAGAAAACAGAAATAATAATCGTCTCTCAAACGTTATGGAGAAACGCTACACTATCTGATCCAAAGTATCCAGAGACCACTATGTAATGCGGAAATGGTCTCAAGACATTACAAGAAGTGGGAACAGCCAGTACAAAAGTTAGCGGGAAGTACTGTTTTTTTAGTAAAGAAGCTGTAATGGAACGTGTCTCATGAGATCCCAAGTGTCTTCCGACGTAGGCTAGTCACTGCATGGCATCAAATCCATTGGAGACATTTTGACTCTTCTAAAGCTGCCCAAGCTGAATGTTGGCGAGGTGAGCGAAGTGGAAACCCAAAAGAACAACCCTAGTTAAATGAAGACCCAACAGAACACACGTACTGATAGACAGTGGCTGTCAAGGATTGCACAAGGTGGTTGTAATAAAATCACAACATGTATTATTTACAGTTCCAAAGTTCTACTAGCGTTTTTTTTTTTTTTTTTTTTTGGGTGGGTGGGGGGGAGGGGGTGTTTGATAATAATAATAACAGTCTTTCAAACAATCTTTCAGGAATGTTGAAAGACTGTTCTAATGAAGTCCTAACCTGAAAGACGTGGAACACCTTTGGTATAAGTTAGAACATATACTTCACTCCAGATTCCAGTGTTCAACATCAACATAAGTATTTTCTCTCCTTTTGGCTCTTGAAAAATGAGCTGCCATTCCTTCACCAACATTCAAAAACCTCATTGCAAGTGTTCCCAACACAGTTCAAACCACCATAAAGGTGAAGGGTGGACACATCCCATCATTAATGTCCACTAGTAAGTGTCTACATACTCTTGATCAGATAGTGTAAATGCAAGCAAATTTCAACAACTGTTGTAGCTTAAGAACAAATTTCCATACACTACCATTTACTATCAAAATTACCTTTCTTTGAAGATTTCTCTTCTTATTTATTTTATTTTTGCCAGAGTTAATGTAGGAACACACATTGGCAATCACCAACTGTTTATTCATTTCCTGTTTTCCTTCTACAAGAAACGTACGTTCTTCATATGGAGAAGCTCCTTTCATTACACTACTTCCTCTGATATTGTCATTTTTATTATCATTCAGCCCTCTGCTTGAAACAAAATTAGTCTGATTTTTGCTTGTGTCAGTTCCATTTTTTAACAGACTGGACTCACTTATATTGGGATGTACATCCACCTCTTCATTAAATCTGTCAGCCAAACTACTCTCTTTCTCGATAACGACAGTCTCAAATGGTCCAATGTGTTCTCCCAACACCAGTGAAGTGCCAGTGTTCTGTAAACATAATTTCATACGAAACTTGAGAAGATAAATTAAATCTTCAAACCATTTACATATCTGAGCGAAAAAAATATTGTGTGAAGTTTCGAAATCTTTGTGTTATGTTCTGCCACTAAACAGGACAGCAAAGCTTACCCTACTTGTAAATCAATAATATTATGAAAATATAAAAAATGAAACAACTGCATATATAAATGATTTATGACACACCATTTACACTAAATCTTTATTCAAATGTCCATAGCCATAGGCTATCAGTGTTAACAGTAGTTTCTTGCAGTTGATACTGTAAAGCTCTTACCTCATCATACGATGTCCGTGGTAAACGAAGAATTGTGCACAGCTTAGAATTAGCATCTAAACACGATACAACAAATTTATGGCACATTTCCAGCTTTGATATGCAAGAACAACAACATCTAGTTGGTAGGGCATCTTGTTCTGTCACCTGGAAAATTTGAGCTGATTAGTACACTACAGAGAAAAAGACTAATAATGTTAAGAGATATCAATGTTTTCTGAAAAGACAAAGATACACACCATTATTGGTAGATGTGTGTGTATTTTATTGCAAAGATCCAATTTCTTCCCTTCTTCTCCAAAAACTTCTACCAGATCTTCGGATACATTGGCACACAGTCGACAGAGATGAGGTGCTAAAATTTGCAGCTCCTCTGTTGTTTCTGACCAGTCAGCAATTCCGGAATTGCAATCATCTGAAAACCTCTCATGGCCAGTAGTTTCTGCTTTCACTACAAAATAAAAGAATGACTATCACACTGGTCAAACCACCAGTTTCCTTAGTATTCAAAAGATTAGTGTTTTAACATAAATAATCAGATACATAACTCAGTATTCTCAAATAACATACGAGGCCTGTTCAGAAAGTAAGCTCCGATTGATTGCCAAATTGAAACCACAGTGAACATCAGAAATGTTTTACTTGTAACAATTAGCTACACCTTTCAGCTACGTCTCTACGTAGTCGCCGTTCTGACTTAGACTTTTGTCATAGCGTTGTACCAACTTTTCAATAGCCTCATCATAGAAGGCAGCCGCCAGTGCTTTCCGCCAATTCTCCACACTGGCCTACACCTCGTTGTCTGTGTCAAAATGTTGTCTTCAAAGACAGCGGTTCATGTGACCAGAGATGAAACTCAGGGGGAGACAATTGCGGACTGTATTGTGGGTAATCTAACATTTCCATTTGAAAACGATGCAGGAGCATCTTCATTGCCCCTGCAGAATGCGGCTGAGAATTGTCTTGAAGAAGAAACAGCACGACAGTTATGTAATGTTAGCTGCATAGCTTCAGGCGAAATTTCTCACCAGGCCCTCGTACTTGGCGGCAGACACTATTTTCTAGACATCTTTACGCACTCACTGCGAGCTCAGAAATGAGAAGAGCGACGTGATGCTAACTGGGGTTATTCTAGAGACACTACCCAACACATCTGTGCAAAGCTTTATCGGATTTTCATAGTCGTTTCCATTTCGCGACCGATCGGAGCTTAGTTTCTGAACGCCCCTCGTACAATAAAATAAATATTTACTGCTGGAAGTTCCAGTAAAGTAATGTATACTGTCCCTTCTTTAAGTGTTTTCTACCGGAAAGAGGAAATAAGAAAAGGTAAGGTAAGCTACACATCTGGTAATGGTCCACAAGCTCTGAGATTTTCAAGGACGAAGGACTTGTATACAGAACAGTATGTGTTAATAAATTATAGTTTTTCTTTACCAGCAAGACTCAGTGAGATGAGGTGAAGTGAGATTTCTTGAAGTCTTTGTGACTGTTCTCCATGGAGTATTTTCATCTGTGGCAGCCTCACCTCCACAGATGGTCGCCTCACCTACATCTTCCTGAATTGAGTGGTTGGGCAAGTAGATGGAACTCCTGTACGATGCTGAGTAATGGATATGGCATCCTAGGGAGTGACATTGAGTATGCTACAGCAATGGCTGTACACTAAAATCATCCGCAGTTAATTATAATCATCTACAGCTAGCCAGCATGAATTTAACTATTTAATGGTTGATGTCTGGCAGCATAGTAGTCTAAGTTGTTGTTCTTTCTCTGCAGTAACATACAACATGTCCAGGGCATCCACAGTGGATGCGTGTTGTCTTCTGTCTCCAAGTGTGTGTTTCTCTGTCAGGGAGTTACCCTCGATGGAGGAATTGATTGTACCTGTGTCGGTTAAATACTGGGTTGTGGTTTGACGGATGTTGCGTTAAGTCCAAGTTGGCAGAGTCCTTTCTTTCTGACATGTTTGTGCTAAAAGCTGATACAACTCTTCCTCAACATTTTCTATTGCCTCCTGACGTGGGTTTGCATTCAAGGCTGTTACCTCAAGTTTACTCAGTATGACAGTTTTGGCTGTCATAAAATGCTGTATCTCTTCTCTCACTACCATTCTGATGAGAGAGGTGAGGTTGTGATCATTATCTAAAACTTCTTTAGGGACCACATCTAGGAGTCATTAATACCAGTGGTGGCTAATGCATAAGAGCACAAACTTTTGACACCTTGCGGATATTTTGGTTATTTTTCTTTGAATACTGTTAAACATAACATAGATGCAGTAATCTGAAATACACCACACTAAATCTATTGCACTATGCTAAATTGCTACTCTTCTAGACTTCGTGAAACTTGGCATCAGGGTCATGAGCATAACTTCAGTTGTGCACATTTTAAGGAGCTGCACATGCACAACTGGCATGATATAATTGCCTCACAGGCCAAATACATATGGGTTTGATAAACAACATGCGCTGTTCACAACATGCACAGTTCACAGCATGCACAGCTAGCCCTTACCACTCAATTACAAATTTACATCAATGCCACCAGATGGTAGCACACTGCAGCAGACTTATTCCCATTCGCTTGGCATAAATCCCACTAGACAGCAGCACATTCTTCAGATATGCCAATTCACTCACAATATAGTAAAACTAGATTGGATGTCAGTATATGTTATAGTTATACTGACAGAAAAACCTATTTTGTGGATTTCTGAAAGAGTTGTTGTAAATTAAGTTTTGACTTTTATCATACAGTAATCCATTTGAGGCACGAGAACCATAATGCACATAGTTGCCTTTCTGACATTGTGGCATTTATTCATGCTACCGAAATCTGTTAATTTTATAGTGAGTCAGGATAATCTGTGCTGTAGGCCCACACTGTATACATAAACAATCATGTAAAGCTGTCTCATTAAGTTGTCTAAAATACACTTAAATGAGGGGTCGACTACAGGGGGCTTATGGTTCTCAGTACCTCATTTGTATTCTAGTCAAGTGACAGTGCTGGTAGACATTATCACCTGAATTAAATCATTTCCACAAATTACATGGAAAATTTAGTCACAAAGGAGCTAAGGCCTTCCAGATCAGCTCTACTGACTAAAAGTGAATACAAGCAAGCATTTAATGAAGTGTATAACAAGCATAAGTTGTGTAGGTGCAATGTACAAATGACCCAGAAGTTAAATTCGTGGGCTAATCCATATGCTAAGTATCTTGTACATTTGTCTGAAAAAAAAAAATAAATAAATAAAAGCACGAAAATTTCCCTTATATAAAAGTGTGAAACGAGGAGTAGCGAAACCTTAAACGTTATTTCATTCCTGTCCTAAACTGTACTTAATTATGTACAAAACAACAATATTCCACAAAACAATTATTTCTTTTTTAGATAAGTTATGCATATTGTCGTCGTCATCGTCATCGTCACCACCACCACCACCACCACCACCACCACCACCACCACCACCACCACAAGTAGCTATATAAACTTGTTGGTTAGCATAACTGTTTTACAGCAGATGCTATGAATTTCACACCCTCAAATTTATCTGCATCTAAAAATTTTAGAACAGCCAGAATTAATAATCATTAGCCACCACAGAATAACATTTCTTTTGTCCAACTCTCTTCTGCTGCATTTCTTTGATGTGCAGACATCACTTGATGAATTCCTCAATTGTTGTGACATCCTTTGACAGAACAGTTTGGTATATTGACTTCTGCAATGCCTTTCATGAAGTGCGACATTCAAATGCATTCACAATGTTACATAAAAGTGGGTGTGGGTCATTGGGATAAAGAACTGGACTGAGGGCGCTGCCATTCTTAGATGTAGCAGAGTTCTCCCACTACATGGGGTCAGTAGATACCTTCCTAAAACAACCGTGCAGACAACTTCAGTGTGTAGGCTACCGCGTGAGTGTAGTGTTGTGTTTCTCTGACTGTTGCCTTGCTCTAAATGTGAAGTCGTTATGGCCACTTCAAAAGAACAAAGAATCTACATGAAATATTTTAAACATGATGAGATGAGTGTTTAAGACCAACCTCGTTATGGATGTCCTGCAACCTTGTGAAATGAGGAAAACATCGTTTTAAAAAGAGAGAGAGAGAGATAGAGAGGGGGGGGACTGTCATTTCATGACTGACCAAATTTCAACAGAGAAAGGCATTACTTGGAGCTTCTGCCAGCAAATTTTGAGTAAAGATTTGCACATGACACATGTTGCTGTTTAATTTGTTCCGCATCTTCTCAAATAGGAGCAAAGAACCACACACATGTACATGCACCAGGACTTGACAAAGTGATCCAAACTTTTTGAACAAAGGCATTACAGGTGATGAGAGTTGGTGTTACGGGTATGACCCAGAAACAAAACAAGCGACAAGCCAGTGGAGAACTCCCAATTCTCACAGATAAAAAAGAAGCAAGGCAAGTGAGGTCGAATGTGAAGACTATGATCACTGCCTCTTTTTTATTCTCATGGAACTGTGCATTGCGAATTTATACCCACTGGCCAGTCTGTTAACCGGCAGTTTGGTAATATTAAGACATCTGCAAGAGGATGTGCAGAGGAAACACCCAGGACTTTGGCAACCAGGTGACTGGACAATTCATCACAACAATGCCCCTGCACACACAGCCTTAAGAGTGACCCCCAATTTAGCATCTCAGGGATGGTCTGTCATTCCCCACCCACTGTACTCATCAGATATAGCCCCATGTGGCTTTTTCCTATTCCTACAAATGAAAAAAAACCACAAAGGGATGCATTATGATGATGTGGAGGTAGTAAAAACAGCTTTGCAAAGAGCACTGGATTATATCAAAGTTGAAAAGCTCCAGACATGCTTCAAACTGTGGGAAAAATAGTTGATAATTGCATCCCATCTAGTGCAGAGTACTTTGAAGGTGACTGAAGGAATTTCGGAAAAAATTTTCATGAATAAATTGTTTATTATAAAATACTTTTTTACTTTTTTGGGTCACCATCACAGGGCCGAAACATCCTGTATTTAAGACTGTAGTTTCCCTGCGTCACTGGGCCCTGATCTTCAATTGTTCTGTTTAGTGGACTTGCTGTTGATAGCCACCAAATGTTTTCTCCAGTTTAAGCTGGAATTTGTCTCAGCTATCTAGCTGTTTTTGTTGGCCTCTAATCACTGCTTGACTTAACAGCCCAATTACAAGTACACATCTGCCAAAATATCATGTCACACCACCTCTCATATTTGGTAACTGGATTAAATCTTTTCAGTCATTTCATTGGGCCCTGAATAGCACCTGCAGAAAATACTGGTGAATTCCTGATGTGCAGTCTAACTACTGGAATAGATTGGTCTCTTAAATATATGGACCTTGGGAGAATGATGTGCTGCTT
Source organism: Schistocerca americana (assembly GCF_021461395.2). Classification (NCBI taxonomy): domain Eukaryota; kingdom Metazoa; phylum Arthropoda; class Insecta; order Orthoptera; family Acrididae; genus Schistocerca; species Schistocerca americana. The sequence goes on from NC_060119.1 coordinate 190,391,461, forward strand.
TGGGCCCCTATCCATGTAGGCTTTTACATTTCAATTGGGGCCATGGTTATGTAGGTGATTTGAAGTACCGAGTTACTCTAACAAACAATGTCACATCGTAACAACAATCAAGTCCAAATCTGGTGGTAGTGTATCAATGAAATACAGCACTTGACACTAAAAGCCCTTTTACTACAAACACCAACACACAACCAGGAGATAAATGACCTCTTAGATGGATTGTGCTGCTTTTTATGAAAATCAAATACTCCAGAATATACAAACATTACAAAAACAAGAAATTTTGAAAACCTTCCATAAATGATAAATACTAAATGTTGTTATTGTGGTCTTCAGTCCTGAGACTGGTTTGATGCAGCTCTCCATGCTGCTCTATCCTGTGCAAGCTTCTTCATCTCCCAGTACCTACTGCAACCTACATCCTTCTGAATCTGCTTAGTGCATTCATCTCTTGGTCTCCCACTACGATTTTTACCCTCCACAATGCCCTCCAATACTAAATTGGTGATCCCTTGATGCCTCAGAACATGCCCTACCAACCGATCCCTTCTTCTGGTCAAGTTGTGCCACAAACTTCTCTTCTCCCCAATCCTATTCAATACTTCCCCATTAGTTATGTGATCTACCAATCCAATCTTCAGCATTCTTCTGTAGCACCACATTTTGAAAGTTTCTATTCTCTTCTTGTCCAAACTATTTATCATCCACGTTTCACTTCCATACATGGCTACACTCCATACAAATACTTTCAGAAACGACTTCCTGACAATCGATGTTAACAAATTTCTCTTCTTCAGAAACGCTTTCCTTGCCATTTCCAGTCTACATTTTATATCCTCTCTACTTCGACCATCATCAGTTATTTTGCTCCCCATATAGCAAAGCTCCTTTACTACTTTAAGTGTCTCATTTCCTAATCTAATTCCCTCAGCATCACTCGACTTAATTCGACTACATTCCATTATCATCATTTTGCTTTTATTGATGTTCATCTTATATCCTCCTTTCAAGATACTATCCATTCCGTTCAACTGCTCTTCTAAGTCCTTTGCTGTCTCTGACAGAATTACAATGTCATCAGCGAACGTCAAAGTTTCTATTTCTTCTCCATGGATTTTAATACCTACACCGAATTTTTCTTTTATTTCCCTTACTGCTTGCTCAATATACAGATTGAATAACATCGGGGAGAGACTACAACCCAGTCTCACTCCCTTCCCAACCACTGCTTCCCTTTCATACCCCTCGACTCTTATAACTGCCATCTGGTTTCTGTACAAATTGTAAATAGCTTTTCGCTCCCTGTATTTTACCCCTGCCACCTTCAGAATTTGAAAGAGAGTATTCCAGTCAACATTGTCAAAAGCTTTCTCTAAGTCTACAAATGCTAGAAACGTAGGTTTGCCCTTCCTTAATCTAGCTTCTAAGATAAGTCGTAGGGTCAGTATTGCCTCACGTGTTCCAACATTTCTACAGAATCCAAACTGATCTTCCCCGAGGTCGGCTTCTACTAGTTTTTCCATTCGTCTGTAAAGAATTCGCGTTAGTATTTTGCAGCTGTGACTTATTAAACTGATAGTTGGGTAATTTTCACATCTGTCAACACCTGCTTTCTTTGGGATTGGAATTATTATATTCTTCTTGAAGTCTGAGGGTATTTCGCCTGTTTCATACATCTTGCTCACCAGATGGTAGAGTTTTGTCAGGACTGGCTCTCCCAAGGCCATCAGTAGTTCCAATGGAATGTTGACTACTCCGGGGGCCTTGTTTCGACTTAGGTCTTTCAGTGCTCTGTCAAACTCTTCACGCAGTATCGTATCTCCCATTCCATCTTCATCTACCTCCTCTTCCGTTTCCATAACATTGTCCTCAAGAATATCACCCTTGTATAGACCCTCTACTATACACTCCTTCCACCTTTCTGCTTTCCCTTCTTTGCTTAGAACTGGGTTTCCATCTGAGCTCTTGATGTTCATGCAAGTGGTTCTCTTTTCTCCAAAGGTCTCTTTAATTTTCCTGTAGGCAGTATCTATCTTACTCCTAGTGAGATAAGCCTCTACATCCTTACATTTGTCCTCTAGCCATCCCTGCTTAGCCATTTTGCACTTCCTGTCGATCTCATTTTTGAGATGTTTGTATTCCTTTTTGCCTGCTTCATTTACTGCATTTTTATATTTTCTCCTTTCATCAATTAAATTCAATATTTCTTCTGTTACCCAAGGATGTCTATTAGCCCTCGTCTTTTTACCTACTTGATCCTCTGCTGCCTTCACTACTTCATCCCTCAAAGCTACCCATTTTTCTTCTACTGTGTTTCTTTCCCCCATTTGTGACAATTGTTCCCTTATGCTCTCCCTGAAACTCTGTACAACCTCTGGTTTAGTCAGTTTATCCAGGTCCCATCTCCTTAAATTCCCACCTTTTTGCAGTTTCTTCAGTTTTAATCTACAGGTCATAACCAATAGATTGTGGTCAGAGTCCACATCTGCCCCTGGAAGTGTCTTACAATTTAAAACCTGGTTCCTAAATCTCTGTCTTATCATTATATAATCTATCTGAAACCTGTCAGTATCTCAAATAACAAATGTAAATGTAGAAAAATTTGTGTTAATGCAGGCGAATAGGGAAAACAATCCTGTAACATTTGAATACAGCAGGTTGACAGTCACAATGATTAAATAACTGCGTGTAACGTTGCAAAGCAATATGAAATGGATTTGATCCTCACTGGTGGGATTATATGGTTTAAAAGAAGGGGGAATGGACCAAACTACGAGGTCATCAGTCCCTTGTTCCTAATAAAACAATGCTACATGTGTGAATATAAAACAGACGAGAAATATAACACAAAACGGAAAGAAAAGAAAAACCATAAGAATGAAGGAAAGACAACACACTAAAAGGAACGAAAGAGGTGAAGAAAACAACAGAGACGCTAGAAACAGAAGAGAGTAAAACACGAAAGCAGATAACAGTGGCTGGTGGACCATGAGAATAGAAAGGAAACCCAGCCACTCTGCAACACATTAAAGCATCCACCCTAAAAGCGCTAAGCTGGCAGACACAGAGGGACAAAGGACATGCGCTAAAACTTAGATTAAATGATAAAACCCACCCTCACGAATAAAATGTAAAACTAAATCAGCCAATGAGGCATTGTCAGATAAAATGAGTGGCAACGAGTCTGGTAACCCAAGATTTTGTCGCTGGGCAGTCAAAGTGAAACAGTGCACCAGAATATGGACCACTGTCAACTAGGTGCTGCACCGACACTGAGGCAGGTCTTCACGGTCCAAGAGGTAACCGTAGGTCGCCCAAGCATGGCCAATGCGGAGACGGCAGAGGACAACTGATTCCCTGCGAGAGGCCCGCATGGAAGACTTCCACACATTCGTAGTTTCCTTAATGATACGCAGTTTGTTGTGCATACTGTTATGCCATCCATCTACCAAAGCCGAAAAACCCTGTGGGAGTGCCTTGTCATGAGATTTATGTTTTTTCTTCTTCTTCTCCTCCTCCTCCTCTTTCAGAGGTGAAGGAGGGCAGGGCACAGGAGGAATACAGGCTCCTGCCATATCTGGAATCGATAGAGAGGGAGTGACCTTGGAGCTCACAGATGGTGTGTCTTGTGGTCAAGTGATAGGAAGAGTCTTCCGGCTTGAGAGATGTTGGGGAGAGGGGTCCTGGGAGGGAGCCCAATCACCAGCAGGTGCCAAAGAAGGAGGCACTTCTTTGGCCAGGGAGTGGGTGCTGCTCCTGGAGTGGAGGTTGCACGAACTGCAGGGAGGGGGAGGGGGATGGGGCTGGGGTAGGGAAGAGACAGGAGGAGGAAATGAAGTAACAGAGGCAAAAGTTGTAGATAGTGATACTAGATGGAGTCTCTCATACTTTTGGTGAGCCTCAGCATACTTGTGTTTTTGGATCTTTTCTCTCTTTTAAGCTCGGCAATCCAGTGAGTGAGCGGAGTGGCAGTCAGCACAACTGACACACACAGGTGGCAGAACACAGGGGCTTCCCTCATGGATTGGGTGGCCAGCTTCACCACACAGAGGGCCTGTTGTACAGCAGGAAGACATGTGCCCAAAACATAAGCACCGAACAGGTGGAGGTACATATGGCTATAAGGCTTCAAGTCACATCTGTAGTATGTAAGCTTGACCTCCTCTGGGAGGGTACCCCCTCCAAAGCCGGAATGAAGGCACCAATGTTGGTGTGGTTGTCACTGCGAGCCTTCAGCAAACATCTAACAAAATGAACGCCACACCACTCCAGATTAGCCCCGAGTTCCTTATGTGTTTGCAGGATAAGGTCCCTATGAAAAATCACTCCCTGGATCATAATCAGATTGGTGAGGAGTAATAGACACCAGGACATTGTCAAGATGATCACAGTCCGTGTGATGGAACTGTTATGTACCCGTACGGCTGAGCACCGGACAACACAGGTGCAGGAAACGTATCAAGCTGCAAAAATCTGCCCGTTCTCAAACAGCCGTCCCTGCAAATGGTGAAGGCTCATTTAATGCCGCTTCGTATGACCCGGCAACTTTCCCTTCCCTGGCTACACTAGGGAGGAGGGCCAGGCTCGCTGTCTTGGGATGAAACATTTCCTCCGTTACCTCATCTGTACTAGGATGGATGGGGACACATTCCCCACAAAAAAGCCCTCCTTTTATATATATACAAGTCTCGTGAAATGGAGTCTCTTATTAAGATGCAGTCAGGCTCCCTGTTGATCAAAGCTTCTTCTGCCACCCAATCCACAGCTCTTTGTGCCTGTGATCATCTTGACAAATCTTTGCTGGAGGTCATAAAAAATTCCTAACAGTTACACAATTCCTTTTTAAGAAAAAAAGAAAATACTAAATTTCTGTTCGCTGGGATATACATCAATACTGCGAAAATCACTGAACTGCATGGCAGAGGGCACATCCCATTGTACAAGTTATTATGATTTTCCCTGATTCCATTCACTTATGGAGCGTGAGAAGAATAATCGTTCCAGTATCTCTGTGCATGCTGCAATTATTCTAATCTTGTCCTTATGATCCCTATCTGAAGGGGTGGTAGTGTATTTGTAAAGTCATCACTTAAAGCCAGTTCTTGAAACTTGGTTAGTAGACTCTCTGAGGACTACACCTATCTTCAAGAGGCTGTCTGTTCAGTTTCTTCAGCATCTCTGTTGCCCTTTACCACAGGTGAAACTATACTAGTTGACACTCCTGCTGCCCTTCTCTGTATATATTCAATGTCCCCTGTTAAGTCTTATTTGGTATGCGTATCACACACCTTAGTAGTATTCTAGAATGGGTCTCCTTTGTAGACAGGTATAGAAAGCTGGTTGAAGCCTGAAATTGATAGAAGCAAGATTTTTGAGGAAAATTTAAGTGTATGTTGAAAGGATAGGCAAATTGGAAATGGACGTAGTGTCTTTATCGCAGTAGACATGAAAGTCAGATCCACTAAGATAGAAACTGAAATTGCATTTGTGATTGTTTGGGCAAGGATGAAAATTGGATCCTTCTACTGCTCACCAGACTCGTCTCCTGATGTAACTGAAAACTTAAGAGAAAACCTCACTTCACTTGTACACAAATTTCCTGATCAGGCTATAATCATTGGTGGCATCTGTAATCATCCAACAATTAACTGGGAAAATTAATGTTTTGTTGATGGTGGGCATGATAAGACTTCGGTGAAACTTTACTAATTGCCTTCTTCAATAACTAGAGGAACCTCACTCACAATGGAAATACACTGGACCTAATGGCAACAAATAGACCCGATGTATGAGGCTGTACACGTCTAAACTGGCGTCAGTGACCATGACGTGGCTGCGGCAACAATATTACCAAAGTACAAAGAACAATTAAAACAAGTAGCAAGATACATATACATTCAGTAATGTAGATAAAATCAGTAAACAACACAAAAAATCAGTAGTGTCATTTCTGAGTGAGAAATTTGAAACTTTCAGGATAGGTCAGGAGCAAGAAGAGGAAGTTTAAGAGAGTAGTTGACAACGCACTGGATAGATATGTACCCAGTAGAACATTTCATAATGGGAAGGAATATCCATGGTATACAGTCACTGTGAAGAAGCTTCTGAAGCAACAGAGATTAATGTATAACAGTCTTAAAACAAAGAGTAGGGCTACAGATAAAAGCTGAATGAAACATGTTTCGCAGTCAAGAGACCAATTCATGACACCCTCAATGACTACCATAGCAAAATATTGTCAAATGATGTTAAACAGAACCCAGAAGAAATTCTGGTCATATGTAAAAGTTGTTAATGGCATGAAAGTTAGTGTCTAGTCCCTAGTGAACAAGACAGGAACTGAAACTGAGGGTAACAAAGCAAAGCTGAAATGCGTAACTCCATTTTCAAACTTCCTTTACAAAGAAAAAACCCACGAGCATTACCCCAATTTAAACCTCTTAACACTGAAAAGATGAATGAAAAATATTTGTGTCAGTGGTGTTGAGAAACAGCTGAAAACTCCAGGACAGACAGAATCCCGTCAGATTCTATACGGAATTTGCTGCTGAGTTAGCCCCTGTTCCAACTATAATCTATTGTAGCTCCCTCAAACAAAAAAACATGCCCAGTTTTTCGAGAAAGGCACAGGTCACACCTGTTTACAAGGGTAATAGAAGTGATCCACAGAACTACTGTCCAATATCGTGGATATTGATTTGTTGTAGAATCTTAGGACATATTCTGGGCTGAAACCTAACGAGGTATCTTGAATGGAATGATCTCTTCAATGGCAACGAGCAAGGATTTCGAAAACACTGATCATGTGAAACCCAACTCTCACTTTTCTCAAGTGAAATACTGAACGCTTTGGATCCAGATAAAGTATTTCTTGATTTTCAGCATTTGACTCAGTACCATATCTATACTTATTGTCGAAAGTACGATCATATGGGGATACCAAATAAAATTTGTAACTGAATAGAGGAATTAGTGGTAGGGAGGTCACATCATGTTATCTTAGATGGAGAGTCATCTTCAGATGTAGAAACTTCAGGTGTGCCCCAGCGAAGTGTGTGGGGACCACTGCTATTCATGTTGTATAAATGATCTCTGAGACAATATTAATAGTAACCTCAGAGTGTTTGCAGATGAGGCATTTATTTATAATTAAGTACTGTCTGAAAGAAGCTGTATAAATATTATGTCAGATCTTGATAAGATTTCAATTTTCAGAAATGTATTTTCACTTCACAAAACAAATAAACCTAGTATCCTATGAATATAATATCAATGAGTCACTGCTGGAATCGTCTAACTCCTACAATTACCTGGGTGTAATATTTTGTACGAATATGACATGGAATGATCACATAGGTTCACTGTGGGTAAAGCAGGTGATAGACTTCAGTTTATTGGTAGAATATGGGGAAGCCCAATCGTTCTACAAAAGACATCACTTATAAATGACTAGTGTGACTAGTTTTAGAATACTGCTCACATTTGTGGGACCCAGACCAGACAGGACTAAGACGGGATATTGAATGCATACAGAGAAGGGCAGCACTAATCGCCAAGGAGTTGTTTAACCCTTGGGAGAGAGTCACAGAGACTCTGAAGAAACGAAGTGGAAGACTCTTGAAGACAGACATAAACTATCCCGAGAAAGTCTATTAAAGTTTCAAGAATTGTCTTCAAATGATTACTCTCGGGATATACTACAACCCATCATGTGTCACTCACATAGGGACTGTGAGGATAGGATTAGAATAATTACTGCTGACACAGAGGCATTCAATCACTGATTCTTCCCCCACTTCATACATGAATGGATCATGAAGAAACCCTAATAACTGGCACAATGGGATGTAATCTACCAATAAACTGAAATCTACAACCTGCTTACCCACAACTGAGCCTATGTGATAATTCCATTTCATGTCCCTATGAAGTACTACATCCAGGTATCTCTGTGTGTTGGCATATCTTTTTGTGAAGTGCACAATTAGACAACATGGTCTGATTCAAAAGGTGTTGTAAACAAAAATATTTATTTATTTATATACTTGTTCCATAGATCTGTACATGTGAGCAAGTCTCTCAGATGTGGAACGTGTCAATGTACATAATAAAATACATAGAATAAAGACATTGTTATAGTATTAATAACAGTGCACAAAAGTCACTTATTAGCTTAAAAACTAGTCAACATAAATATGAAGATAGCAGTTTCATATTTAGGGCATTATTGCATCTATTTTAACCTTGAACAGTAATCAAAACTCCCCACTTTGGGTTTAAAAGTGACCCAAAAATGGAAATGAGAAAAACAGGAATTTTTACATTAGGGCATTATTACATTAGTTTAACAGTAAACAGTGTCAAAAAATTTAAAAACATCTTTCCAATCTGGGTTTTACTTATTCTCTGAAAGAATTCCTCTAGTGAATAAAGTGAGGTCTCAAGTAAATAATTTCTCAAGCTACGTTTAAATACTGATGTACTACTCCTTATACTTTTGATGCTGTTGGGTAGGGAATTGAAAATTTTCGTTCCAGCGTACTTTACCCCTTTCTGAATAAGTGTCAAGTTCTTTAACTCACAGTGGAAATCCTCTTTTCTTCTGGTGTTATGTTCATGATGTATGCAATTCGTTTCATACAGAGTGGGGTTATTTATTATGAAGCACATCAGTGAATATATGTACTGAGATGCTGCTGTCAGTATTTCAAGTCGTTTAAAAAGATTTCGACATGAGGTTCGTGGCGGTACACCACAAATGATTCTTATTGCTCTTTTTTGTGCTGTGAGGATTTTCTTTGCGGCAGGTGTATTGCCCCAGAAGATGATGCCATAACACATGACTGAATGAAAATAGCCAAAGTAAGCTGACTTTGTGATGGTAATGTCATTGAAGCGTGACAAAATTCGTAAAGCAAATGTTGCCGACGTCAACCGTTTTAGTGTTTGTAGAACGTGATGTTCCCAATTCAACCTACTGTCCACGTATACGCCTAGGAATTTTGATAAGTACACTTGCTTTATCATCTGATCATTCTGTGTGATAACTATTTCGTTTGGGTTTTTGTGGGTTGTCTGGAACTGGATAAAATTGGTTTTTTTCAGGTTTATTGAAAGGGAGTTAATACTAAACCAACCCAGAACTTCTTTAAGGATATCATTGACCTCGGATTCTAAGTCAGTAGCTGACACATTATCCACCACAATGCTCGTATCATCAGCGAACATTGTAAATTTACACTTCTTATTGATGGATAAAGGCAGGTCATTAACATATATGAGGAACAGCAAGGGCCCAAGCACTGATCCCTGTGGCACTCCATGCTGCACAATTCCCCACTCAGAGTCCACTGTATATTGTGATACACTATCTGAAACATCTAGAATAATCTTCTGTTTCCTATTTTCGAGGTACGATTTTAACCAGTTCCCTACAGGTCCTGTAATTCCATAATGACAGGCCTTCTTGAAGAGTATCTGGTGATCTACACAGTCGAACGCCTTTGATAGGTCGCATAAGACACCAATTGGCAGCCTCTTGCTGTTTATAGACTCTAGAACATCATTTGTGAATGAGAAAATTGCGTTATCTATTGAAACTCCCTTTTGAAAACCAAACTGCTGACTGTTAATGATGTTCAGGTCACCAAGGTGTGCCACAATCCTGTTGTACAGAGCTTTTTTTAGGACTTTTGAAAATGTTGTTAATAGAGAGATAGGGCGATAGTTTGACACATTTGTAGCATCCCCTGCTTTGTACAGGGGCCTGACAACAGAGTATTTCATTCTATCTGGAAACACTCCTTGTTGCATGGATGTGTTGCAGATGTGAGACAAAACTTCTGTCACTTCACTACAGCAAGCCTTCAACAGCTTGCTTGAAATATCGTCGATACCAGCAGAATGTTTATTTTTCAAAGACTGTATGATTTTTTTGATTTCATTGGCAGTAATGGGAAGCACACTTATTTAACTGAAAGGTACTGGAAAATTAGTTTTCATTATACGGGCAGCTTTATCTACAGAACCATGGCAACCTATCTGTGTTGAGAGAGTTAAAAAATGTTGGTTAAAGATTTCAGCAATTGCCTCACTATTAGTTATCTCTGAGTTGTCAACAGTTAAAACAATATTTTTGTCTTTGGTGTAGTTTACAGTCCCTGTTTCTCTCTTTATCACATTCCAGATTGTTTTAATTTTATTTTCAGAATTAGTAATTTCAGATGCTATACACATACTTTTAGAGTTTTTAATTACTTTGGCAAGAATTTTACAGTAGAGTTTATAATGTTTTAGCTGAGCAGGGTTGTTAGAAGTCTTTGATGCTATGTAGAGTTGTCTTTTTCTCTGACAGGAAGCTATGATGCCCTTAGTGAGCCATGGTTTTTTTGCAGCCCTTGCAGGTTGGACTCTGTATGACGTTTTTGGAAATACACTTTCAAAGATACCTGCTATCTCATTTGTGAATAAATTGTATTTTGAATTAGCAGTTTCTGCTAGATAAACAGGTGTCCAGTCAGTATGCTGAAGACATGATCTGAACGTTTGAATAGCTTCCTCACTTATTTTCCTTACTGTTTTCCATCTAAGTGAGGTGTCACTCAGAGGAATTCCCAAGCTGTTGAAAGTAACTCGTTGTCCGTCATAGTCAGACAGACCATTTATAACCATTTCAATATTAATATGGTTGACTTTACTCTGATCAACAAAAACGTTATCAATGAGAGTACTGGAAGAGGTTGTGGTTCTGGTGGGCGAGCTAACCACGGGAACAAGGTTGTACGTGCACATGAGATTTTCAAACTCCACCTTGCAGGGAGAATTAACCAAGAAATCTATGTTAAAATCCCCAATAACTCCGATAGAAGTTACATTATAGGAAAGGATAGGATAGATTGCTACTTACTGCAAAGATGGAACATTAAGCTGCAGACTGGCACAATTACAAGACACTACACAAAGCCTTCCACCACAGCCATCATATACAAAAGCAAGCACAACTTACATATACAACTGACAACTACGGCCAGAATGCCACATGGGGTGGAATCAGCAACATGGTGTGTGTGTGTGTGTGTGTGTGTGTGTGTGTGTGTGTGTGTGTGTGATCATGACTGTGGCTACAAGCTTTGTGTAGTGTCTTAATTGTATCTGTCTGCAACTTAATGTGGCTTCTTTACAGTAAGCAGCAGTCTGTTTTTTTCCCCTAAAATGTTGATATTCCTAACTGGAGTTTACATTATTTGAGTTGCAAGTTACATTATTAATGACCATATTTCTCTTAATTTTTGAGGAAATTCTGCATTTTTTTAGTTCAGGACATTTTATAACATACCCATATATTTCTTTTAGAGAATAACAGTAAATGGTAGAGAAGGGAAAGAGAACAACACTTTTGAACAGAATTCATTTACAAGTATACTGTTTTCCAAATTCAAGTCTTTTGGGAGGCCACCCAATAGTTTTCAAATTGAGTAAAATTAGGATGATTTGGTGATGGGAGCAGCAAAATATTACCTTTTGGAATATTCTGAAGAGTGAAGGGCCACTAATAGTCACAGTATCCCCATGTTTATTATTCAGTTAACGTAGTACATTCCACAGTCAGTTTGTATACTAAATTGGAAAAATAAGTGTTGCATGTAACACGAACAGTAGTGTGTTATGCATTTGAAAAGTAAATTCCTAAAAGACTTTAGTCATACTCACAATCTGCTGCTAAAGTATATTTAGAAAATGTGTTCACTTTCTGTACAGCACAAGAGTTGATACATTTGCTATGAGATAAATCAATGTGCTGTATTTATACTGATATATTAAATGGTAGGAATGTCTAAAAAGAAATGAAACCTCTCTTATGCACTGGTGGTGGCGATGAAATCAAATTTGATGATATGTATTGTCCGAATGTAAGAATGTCTTAGCTGCACTGAAATGTTAATGACAAATTTGGGGTGAGCGGGCAGTTGTTAACTGTCTATGAGAATGAACGGAACTAGTTTGGTGAGTTAAGTTTGTTATTCTGATATAACTGAAAAAACAATAAATATATGATTGTTTACAAAACAGAAATCACATAGGCCTATCAACAAAATACTAAAGACATTATATCTCAAACTTTAAGGGCTTAAAACTACTTTCACCCAAGAAAATAAAATACAAAGAATGTATGCTGCTGGAAGGAAGGAAAAACAGCATTTACTTCTCAGATCTGACTAATGGTGGAGAGGCAAGGCTTGAAATTAAGAACCCCAGGTTCATTTATAGATGCTGCCGTACGTGCAGAATAGATCATTCATTTATAGCAAGAACAAGATACATCACAGAATTGAACCCTGCAGCAGGCCAGGCCTATTCAGATTAATATTAACTATGTTCCACCTAACACGATCCTCTGCTTCCTATTATTTCAATACAAAGTGAACCATAGGCTCTCATACAGAGGACAATAGCTGTACATACAGATTCACTTTTTTGTTTAGTTTCATATTATTTTGAGGAAGACATGTACGCAATGCTAACAAATAGCATGACAAGGTGCCGAAGTGCATAAGATGCAATTAAGTACACTAGGTAAATAACAGTTTGTAGGATTGTTGTTTAAATTAAGGTTACTGAATGACAATGTAGCACTGACAATACAATGCGTTAATTGTAAGCTGACAAATTTCTGAAGAGGGCAATGGAGTGCAAGACACAAGCCTAGCCTGCTTGCTCACGGAACAGTGCTGAATACAGTCACTTTTTACTAAAAGTAAAAATTCATACAAATTCTTCTTGCAAGTGGAACACTGGTAAATACAGTGAACTGCAATAAAGAAATACAGCAGACATCGTCTACCTCCACAGTACTAATACTGCTAGTCCCTAATAATAGTCACAGCCAAAAAACTAACCATTATTAGCCTAGCCAAATCAATCCAGCTTTTACTTATTTTGGGCTAGGAAGTGGTATGTCAACTAAAAGTTAACACACTGTACACGGTGTTAAAACGCCAACACTAACCAGAAAAAGGGAACATAGGTAAAGAAGTTTCATCACTGCAGGCTAGAATTAAAGAATAAAACTGCATATAACCATAGGTTAATTAAAACTTTGCCTTGGAAAAGGGTTTGTGATACAATTTTGATGATTACTTTTAAGAAGCCCTTCACAAAATGTATAAACATGGATTAAACCAATTAATGATACAAAAATGTCACAATATACACAAGAAATAGTTTCTAGCTCGATTTTCAGAGTCACACAAAGAGGGGTGTTAGAGAGGGCAGGGGGAGGAATCAACATTACAGTAAGTATTTTATCTCCTAGATTTTTAAATACTCTCTCTCTCTCTCTCTGATAAGCATTATTCACATATTACTTGTAGTGATGCTGATTTCCAAAACAGTATATATAGTACATGCACTATGATACTGTAGAGCAATGCCGTAATGTTGACAGCATATACACCCTGGCAAAAACAGCGACAGCTTAAAAAAACGTAATACTTGAGGAATCGCATTTTACTGAATACATCCAAAAAATTATATTGGAATAGCACAAGCTTCCTTTACATTTCAAGTAAGTATTGTTGGCAGTAATTTCCATTATGTTTTTTTGGAGCACATTGGGGACACCTCACACGTATTATTCACTAAAACTAAAAATTGCAGTTTTTTGACTTTTCACTTTTCTAGCCGCGGTGCGATATATTTGATTTACTTCCAGTTGAATGAAGGGGAAAAAAAGTATTCCTAGATACTTCTTAAACTTCTGTTTACAGACTCCAATGTGAAATTTAAATTTGATATATACCTCTGAATCTCGGCCTGTGACGACTCCTATTGTTGGAACCATTGAAAAGAGTTGGAAGTGCATTACGAATTAATTTTTTCCTCTGATCACCAACAAACTGAGGTGGTCTGAACTGAGCCGAATCAAAATGCACCGAACATAGGCGGTATTTTTCATAAATGGCCGTTGCAGGTATGCCCTGAAGTTGAAATAGTCCAGTTCTTTCAAGCCATAGCCTGCACCTGAAATGTAAAAATTTATGAAACTCTTTACAGACTCTTCAATTAACCTAATCGCCTACCAAATGCAAGAGCTTTTGTATAACTGAAAGAATATTTCTGCCGTTATACACTTCAATTATACATGCAAAATGCAACGAAATGAGCAACATAGTACTGCCATAGACAAGAATTAGCAAGTTTATGACGAGTTACCTTCCTGCATTTCGCGGGAATCGAAACAAGCTCACGTTGTGTTGTCCTGGCTTGCTTCCACAAGCAACACATTGATTTGTACTATACATTCTAAGTGTCGTCAAGCTAAACCAGACTCTCACTAATACCAGGAACTATTTCTCACATTATCCTCCCAAATACGACACCTCTTTCTGTTTAGAACTGAGCGGTTTAACTAACCAAGCAAACATCTCTGAAAGAACACAGATAAACGTCAACTTTGTATCGATATTGACGCCACAATAGTTCGATCTATTGCGAGAATGAGAGTGACTGACGGAGGAAAGTATGAGCGAAGGTTTGTCCGTCGACACCCTTTTAGCGGTGAAAATGATGCAGTGTTTTTCTAAGTTTAGGACAAAGTTGCTATGATAACCCACATCTGAAGCTATGGATGGATTTGTTATCTTTCTAATAATTTGTACTCTGTTATTCTGCAGTGTGTCATGGTATGTATACATATAAAATACCCGTGTAAAACCTGACTGGACGTACCTGTCTTAAAATTATCTACATAGTGACTATATACAGCCTGTAGTTTCTCGTGTTTGTCAATACGTTTTGTAGTGCTAAAAGTAGAGTTAGTTTACTCTTCGTATTTGTTAGTACATTTGCAAGGTGTTCACAAACGATTTTATCAAAAATAAATCATATAAATTATTTCCAACTTGCTTTTCTTATATTTCCAAACATAACTGCTTGTACACTAGTAAGCCCCATCTAGATGAGTCATGCAAATGCCATTGGTTTAGGGAAATCTTAGTGTGGGTGTCAATTGATTTAAGTCTAAACATGTCAAATTTTCACCAGGCTCTTGCCAAAAGTTTTGGCATGGTTGCTAAAGAGGAAATTCAGTCTAGACGTGAGAATTGGACGTATTGGCATTCCTTACCTTACCCTCAAAGATGTGTTTCTGTCACGTCATGGTGTTTCAGTGGTAAGTTGAATAATACACCAGCTGTACCATATTGTCCGCTTGTTTATTATATATTAGTTATATATGTATCTAACATATGAAATATTGCGCGTCATCAGTACAAGAATTTTATTTAGTGTAAAATTACCTGAACAACTAAGTCTCCAAGAAGCAAGTAAGTTAATGTAATGTTATAATGTAGAATTTAAATAATGTTTCACATGTAAATGTATTCAAAGTTATAGTTTGTGCATAGTATCAGGATATTTAACTGACTAATAAAATATTCCATAACTCATGTTCATAATCAGTGCTATGACACACAACAATGCATTTGTAATTCACGTATGGGGTGTGTCCATCCATGCTGTATATTATTTAATCTTGTCCTACAATCCTTATGGGAGTGATATGTAGGAGTTTGTAGTATATTCTTAGAACCACCATTTAAAACTCATTCTTGAAACTTCATAAGTAGGCTTTCTTGAGATAGCATTGAGCTATATGTTGGTCATTTAGACACATGCAGTTGACTTTCAGCTTCCTCTCAAGAACACAAATGTGTCATTGGAATATATCAATTGAAACCACTTTAATAAGCTGAAAATATTGGGGTAGGTGTATAGATTTGTAACATCTTGCCGTAAGTCCAATAAACAAACAGATACCCGTAGCACAGACTTAAGTCTTCAATAATATATTCTTCTTCACCATTTACAACATTCTGCCAACACTGGAATAACTCTTTAATTCTGCTACTAGAAATCGTGTGTTTTTGGGGTGAAGAACTCATCAGTTCATGTTTGGTGGGCTTTTTCATCTGGAAAGGAAACTTGAAAGTTGTTGGATAGAGAATGGAAAACGTGGAAATCTGTGGGTGCCAAATCAGGTGAATAAGGTGTGTGTGGAATGACATCCCAACCCCACTACTGTTTAAAGTTTTTTGCCAGTCTAGTGCAAGACATCTCAGCTGTTGACAATAAATGTCAGCAGTGATGGTTACACCTCAGGAAAGCAATTCATAGTACACCACACCATCACTATTCCACCAGATGCATAACACTATCTTCTGTGGATGTGGGCAGGTCTTTATAGGGGGATTTATTGCTTTGTTTTGGCTCAACCATTCGTTTCTTTTCCTAATGTTAGTGTAAAGCACCATTTCCCTTCGCCAGTAATGATACAGACTAAGAATGGTCGGTGTTATTCATAAGCCAGTTGATAACGAGCAAGCAGAGATACACATATGACCACATGCCGAGTTTTATGTCTTTGGCATAGACCATGTGGTACCCATACACCCAATTTTTGAACCTTCCCCATTCCATGCGAATGTCATACAGTGGTGGAATGATCACAGTTCATCACATTTGCCGATTCTCGAGTACACTGATGTGGATCATTGTGGATTAATGCATTTAAATGATCTTTATCAAATCGTGAAGGTCATCCTGAATGTGGAGGGTCACTAGCATCAAAACGATTCTCCTTAGAATGAGAAAATCATTTTCTTGCTGTGCTCTGTCAAGTGATATTATCCTTGTACATGTCACAAATGTTTCTGCCTACCTCCACTATTGTCACTCCTCACTGAAATCAAACAGATGAATATGTTACATGTTCTGATTTCTCCACTTGGGGGTTAACAGAAACGTCAGATTTCACCCATCTGCTCTGATCAATGATGTCACCAATATGGCAGAAACGACCATTCACAACTACTACTCCCTTATCGCGACTACGACATCATTACATGAACATTACAACAAGCACAAAAATAGATTGAAAAACCGAAGTGGGGGTTTTTGGGTGGGGACAAACAAAAAAAAAATAAACACACGCCACTAAACCAAACAACAAAAACGACCTTCCCAAAATCAACTAAAAACAATATCCACTGGAATCGAACACTTCCCTTGACCTATATAGGTCAACAGAAACTACTGATACCAAGTCATAAAACAAAAAACTACAACCTTGTCCACAATCATCACTACCTCAAAAAACACAACAAAACAACAAAATTGGAATTGAAAACTTCCCTTGACCTATATAGGTCAACAGCAACTACCGATACCACACTGTAAATCTCAAAACTTTCACCACCACCACACTTAATACTACCATAAAAAAAAAACACCTAGCAAATCAAAATTGGAATCTAACACTTCCCTTGACCTGTTATCCTTACGACATCTCCACATATACCCGTCCCTCGTCCAAGACGCCAGAACTTTAGTAAGCCTCATTTCTTCACGAGACACTGAACACTTCACGACTTCATTCAAAAATCCGAACAGTTGCAGAAATTTTATTAGAGACAACACACTGTCTCACATGATCGCCGACAACCAAAAACTGTTGACATTGTCAGTCATATCCATACCTACCAAAGACATAAACAAAATAATTTACCAAAATTCTCACACGACGAACAGAAAGAAACTACAATAACGTCAACATAACAAAACCAAAATTGTTAACTGACTGAAAAATATTTTGCTGAAAGCACAGTCACCACCGATACCACACATGTGCAATGCAACCACGCAAATGAACCCCATATGCCACATAACACGCTTCCAATAACACATCACCAGAGAGAACCACCGACTGCAACAATGTGCCATCTATAAACATGCCACACACACAAACGAAACCAAAAACATGACCTAACACACAACACATGAAACAGCACCATCAATCACATCAACACGACACCCACAAACACGCCACGCTCACAAACTAAATTCCGTGCAATCGTGATGTCACACACCACAACAGCCTTACGTCACTGGTCAAAGCCGATGGGTGGAATCGGACACTTCCGTTAACCCCCACTTGGCACTCCTTTTCCTAGTGTCCACAGCTCCACTCACTACCTCCTAATGATAAAATGACAATATGTAAACTCAAATAGCAATAGTTAACTACAAATAAAAAGTAACAATCAATAAATAAACCAATAGCAACTGAAAAGTCAACATGCAAAACAAAACACTAGAATTTGTAATGCAGGTTTCAGAGTAGAAAATATGTCCAGTTGCAGGCATTAATCAGATTTGTATTACTGTGCCATAAACACTGAACAAACATCTCACAGTCATTACTATACAGTTGAGCACCTTCACAACATTATCCATTCTTCTCAATTTACTTGCTAACAGAATTCTGAAAGGTACCGTATGAGTTTTTATACAGTTTCGTCTTTTTCGGGTGAGCAATTGTTTGCAGCATCCAGGAACTGGAGACACTACTATTGTCATCCATTGTTATATAGAACTAATGTCTGTTGGCCCCACCAATACCCTCTAGCTGCTTTGACACCATGAGGTCATCAAAATAACAGACATAAACCATTAATTGCAATCAGATATTTGTGAGAAATGTGCCATAAGAAGTGTACAGAAACTCTTATGGGATCATATTTGTTCCCTTTGTCAACTCACATGCCACCACCACCACCACCACCAGCCCCTCACCATAGTGACATCTACTACTAATTGCAAACTGTAACTTGGCACCTATGTTGAGGATACTGGGAGCAAAAGCTTGTGATCAGCTTGTTGCACATTGATTGCTGGGACAACCTCGGCCCACTTCTCCCAGAGCAACCAGCTTAAAGTTCATAAAAGAAACAAATGCATGATGGGTTAATGTGTCACAAAAGTGATTTGAAAGTAAGCATCACTTTAATGTTTGAGTAGTCAAAAATAATGTCTTATTCCTGCAAAGTAAATATTATTGCTCTTACATTTTTACTAAGACTCTTGCTAGGTGAGAGACTCAGTACTTACAGCTATGGTGAGGCATCACTGAAGTGGGTGGCTCATTGCTGTAGCTCGTCACATCTTATGTCAACAGACAGGGGTGTCATGTCGGTAGGTTGGTGATGGGCCACAGGTATGGTGGCTTGATCCTTTCAAGTGACACTATCATAGGTTTGCCACTGTATACATTTACTTAGTATTTTTTATGCTTCAGATATGATAGGGGCCGGAGGACAGAGGCTGTAGTGGTGAGCAGACAGCATCAGTCATTAACATAACATGTGAGCACTTCTTCAAATCCTCGGTAATCTGCTTTTTGCATGTGTCCGGGCTTTGTTGGACAGTCTAGAGTTGTTCCAAAATTGTTAGTTGGTATTACTTTTTGGCAATGGAGGTTTCTGCAGTGGTGACGTCATCTTAGGATTGTGTGACTGTACATACTTTTTCATGCTGAAGCATGTGGTAGACTTCATGCACAATTTTTAGCTGTGAATTTATATCATTTTTGTCACTTGATATATCTGCAGTTTTAACAGGTAGTGGTAGCTGATTGAGCCAGTTATGATCCACTGTGTCAACCAAAGAGAACACACTACATTTGAAACACATATTAAACTTCTACTCCCACAAATGAGTAATTTCGTTCATGACTTGTACCTTTTCCATTGTGGTATTTTCACTTCAGGAATCAGCTTGTTCTTCTTGGTTAAAGTCCAATTTTTCGCTCTATCCTTAAGGATAAATTTAGTAAATATCTTAGCCATTATGGAGAGGGAACTGGTAGGTCTGTAGTTTTTAAGAATGTTTTGTCTCCATTCTTGAGAAGTAGAGAACGTGCAGCTTTATTTCACTTTTGGATAGTTGTATTTCTTCACAAATATTCTGTAAATAATCTTGATAATATGCTTGATAGTATTTTTCCTTTGGCTCAGTGTATAAGAGTCTCATAGCTGTAGCAGATAGATACTGATGTCATATTTAACCAAAAGCATGCACAAAATTGTACTTCATAATGCAACTAATGTAGTCTGGGGACAGTATTCTGACAGTGGAGAACCATGTATGGCGTTCCCCAAGACTAAATCTTAGGTCTACTATTGTTCCTCATATATGTAAATGACTATCCAGCTAATTTACAGCAAGCAGAATTAGTTCTTTTTGCAAATGAAACTAGTATTGTAATCAATCCAAGTAAACATACAAAAACCAGAGACATAGTAAACAGTGTTCTTAAAAGTATAATTGACAGGTTTTCTGGGAATGGTCTCACCCTTAATTTTAGAAAGACGCGACACTCATTTCTGCACATCTAGTGGTACTACTCTGATGATAAGTGCAACATATGGTGAGAAATACTAAATAGGGTGGAAACTTCAAAATTCTTAGGTGTCCTTTTTCATGAGAATTTGAACTAGAAAAAGCACATTTTGTATCTGCTAAAAAACTTAGTTCCAGCCACATTTGCACTTACTGTTCGAATCATTGCAAATCTAAGGGGGAGAGAAATCAGTAAGTTGGCATTTTTTTATATTTTTATTCAGTTATGTTATGTGGAATAATGTCCTGGTATAATTCATCATTAAGAAATAAAGACTTCATTGCTCAAAAACGTGATGTGAGAATAATATGTTATTGTGCAAATGATGCATGGAACATGAAACTAACTAACTAACTAAGGAACAAACTTCATCAGTAGAATACAAGCAGCAATGCTCTAGAAATGACAGATTTTCCAAAGGTTCATTCCTCACTAGTAGCTATTTTGTGTTGAAGAAGTTTTAAAATTCAACTTCCACGTCAAAACTTCCTTGGTTAAGTGTGTGTTTCTGAATTGTTCGTTGTAGGCCTACAAGACAAACATTTAAACATATCTATCTACATCTACATACATACTCCGCAATCCACCATATGGCTCGTGGCGGAGGGTACCTCATACCACAACTAGCATCTTCTCTCCCTGTTCCACCCCCAAACAGAACAAGGGAAAAATGACTGCCTATATGCCTCTGTACGAGCCCTAATCTCTCTTATCTTTGTGGTCTTTCTGCGAAATGTAAGTTGGTGGCAGTAAAATTGTACTGCAGTCAGCCTCAAATGCCAGTTCTCTAAATTTCCTCAGTAGCGATTCATGAAAAGAATGCCTCCTTTCCTCTAGAGACTCCCACCCGAGTTCCTGAAGCATTTCCGTAACACTCGCGTGATGATAAAACCTACCAGTAACAAATCTAGCAGCCCGCCTCTGAATTGCTTCTATGTCCTCCCTCAATCCGACCTGATAGGGATCCCAAACGCTTGAGGAGTACGCAAGAATAGGTCGCACCAGCGTTCAATAAGTGGTCTCCTTCACAGATGAACCACATCTTCCCAAAATTCTACCAATGAACCAAAGATGAACATCCACCTTCCCCACAACTGCCATTACATGCTTGTCCCACTTCATATCGCTCTGCAATGTTACCCCCAAATATTTAATCGATGTTACTGGGTCAAGCGCTACACTACTAATGGAGTATTCAAACATTACAGGATTCTTTTTCCTATCCATCTGCATTAATTTACATTTATCTATATTTAGAGTTAGCTGCCATTCTTTACACCAACCACAAATCCTGCCCAAGTCATCATGTATCCTCCTACAGTCACTCAACGACGACACCTTCGTGTACACCACAGCATCATCAGCAAACAGCCGCACATTGCTATCCACCCTATCCAAAATATCATTTATGTAGATAGAAAACCAACAGCAGATCTACCACACTTCACTGGGGCACTCCAGATGATACCCTCACCATCGAGGACAACATACTGGTTTCTGTTACTTAAGAAGTCTTCGAGCCACTCACACACTTGGGAACCAATCCCATATGCTCGTACCTTAGTTAGAAGTTTGCAGTGGGGCACCGAGTCAAATGCTTTCCAGAAGTCAAGGAATATGGCAGCCGTCTGATACCCTTCATCCATGGTTCGCAAGATATCATGTGAAAAAAGAGCGAGTTGCGTTTCGCAGGAGCGATGCTTTCTAATGCTGTGCTGATGCATGGACAGCAACTTCTCTGTCTCAAGGAAATTCATTATATTCAAACTGAGAACATGTTCGAGAATCCTGCAACAAACCGATGTTAAGGATATTGGTCTGTAATTTTGAGGATCTGTCCTTCTACCCTTCTTATATACAGGTGTCACCTGCACTTTTTTCCAGTCTCTCAGGACTTTATGTTGGGCAAGAGATTCGCGATAAATGCAAGCTAAGTAAGGAGCCAATGCAGTAGAGTACTCTCTGTAAAACCGAATTGGAATCCCATCAGGACCTGGCGATTTATTTATTTTCAACCCATTCAGCTGCTTCACAACCCCAGGGATGTCTATCACTATGTCCTCCATACGGGAATCTGTACGAGAATCAAACGGCGGTATGTTTGTACAGTCCTCCTGCGTGAAAGATTTCTCAAATTTAAAATTCCAGCTTTCGTTTTGCTGTCTTCCATTGCCAGGCCAGACTGATCAGTGAGTGACTGGATGGAACCCTTCGACCCGCTTACCGATTTTATGTAAGACCAGAATTTCCTTGTGTTTTCAGCAAGATCTTTTGCTAAGGTATGACGGTGGTAGTGGTTGAATGCTTCGTGCATTGCTCTTTTTACAGCAGCATGAATCTCTACTAACTTTTGCCTGTCCTCATTCTCCCGATCTTTCTTGTACCGCGAGTGCAACTGGCTTTGCTTCGTGTGCATTCTCCGAATTGCGCTGTTAAACCACGGTGGGTCTTTTCCATCCATAACCTACTTTTTCGGCACATACTTGTCCAATGCGTGATTTACAATATGTTTAAAATTTGCCCATAATTCTTCCACGTCCATCGTACCGGAAGTAAATGAAGTCGATTCATTTACTAAGTGGGATGCTAACAACTGCTTATCTGCTCTTTCTAGTAAGAATACTCTCCTAGCTTTCTTGACCGACTTTTTAACTTTCGTAACCATAGTCGTAATGACAACATCATGATCACTAATCCCTGTCTCAACACTGACACCGTTAATGAGGTCTGGTCTGTTCGTGGCTACCAGATCTAAAATATTTCCATTACGCGTTGGCTGTTGATTTAGCTGCTCAAGACAGTTTTCGGATAAGGTGTTCAAAAGTAATTCACACGTTGGCTTGTCTGTACCACCTGTAATGAATCCATAGACATCCCAGTCTATACTAGGTAGGTTGAAGTCGCCTCTGACTAATATAGCATGATCCGGGTACTTCTGCGATACAGAATGTAGACTCCCTTTGAATGATTCTAGAACTGTCACAGTGGAACCTGGTGGCCAGTAATAACACCCCACAAATAGCATGAGATGGGTTTCATACGATCGTCTTTTTCGAAACCCGTGCTGATTCCTACAGAGTAGATTTCTAGTCTCCAGAAAAGTCATTATACTCGAACATAATACATGTTCCAAGATTCTACAACTGATCGACGTTAGATATGTAGGTCTATAGTTCTGCACATCTGTTCGACGTCCCTTCTTGAAAACGCAGATGACCTGTGCCCTTTTCCAATCTTTTGAAACGCTGCGCTCTTCTAGAGACCTACGGGACACTGCTGCAAGAAGGGGGGGCAAGACGATTTTTGAAAATAAAACCCGTCCAACTTGAAAGTGGAAGCCCTTCTTTACAGACAATATAATACTACATGGTACTAATCACCAGAAAAAAATTAACTTTTCTGGATTGGAATTTTTGGAAAAAAAAAATTCTGAAAATTGTTAAAAAAAAATTCAAAATGCGGCAGTACAAGAACTTTGACAGATATGTCCAAACGGAGGATACCATTGTAATCCTAAAGCAATTATCTTTCAAATAAAAACACTCTAACAAAATGTCTAGAACTGTAACAGAGATATGGCATTTTAAAGTTTTTTCCGAAATTTGCATCCTCAAAATGGTGTTCACAGTGTCATCTTTGGAGGCCTGTATCTCGAGGCAGGAATTTTTTTGGAGAAAACAAGAAAATAAGTGTTTCTTACTTACTCCTGAATTTTAACATATGCTAAATTCAATAACATCAGAGACTATGAAGGTAACCCTCCACCCCCGCCTGAAGTGATATGGCTTATGCCAGCTGCAACTGTGGTGTCTGCAATTTTTCCCTTCCTGTATTCTGATGATTTTTGTATTTACTATTGCTCCTCCATTGTGGGTGTTGCTGAATCCTGGCTGCAGGGTGGCACACGAAAGACACAGTCCTGGGGTCTCACATACGGCTTCAGGTTTTCAGCCTCCATGACAAGCTTCATGCACTTGGGTCACCTTTGTACTGTCCATCTGCAACCAGATCTCTACCTCAATGACTAATTCATCAGTGTGGTGGAGTCTTATCACTTTCAGGGTGTGGTTTTCGATTCTTGGTTGATTTGACTTCCCCATCTTTGCCAACTTAAACAAATGTGCCGGTCACATCTTAACACTCTTTGCTGCCACAGTAAGACCAGGCCATTCTACACTATGTGGCTATATAAAAGTCTGATCCTGTCACAGCTTGATTACAAGAGTCTGGCATATGGCTCACCATCACCTGCAACATTGTGAATGCTGTACCTGATTCCATTGTACGGTCCAATTTGTGACAAGTGCCTTTCAAACCAGTACTGAGAACAGCCCACTTGCAGAGGGCAGATCTGGTGCCAACAACTGCTGCTCACCTATGCAAGACACATTCACTGCCAGCCTGAGCGTCTGAATTATCTTGTCCTTTTTCCTTGTAGAGTGATGCATCTCACACAACAGCGTCCCAGGACTGTAGTCATCATTGCAGTTTGCATTCAGTGCTTCTGTTCTGAACTCCAGTTTCTCCTACTATGGCCTGCCATCACGGAGCAGTCGCATATGCTCCTGTGATGTGTATCCATCCTCAGATCTGTCACAGCCTGTTCTTTGAACTGAAAGACTCTGATGACTCCATGATTTTTTGTTGCCATTCCTGCCCATCTTTGATGCATTTCTCGGTTTGGAAGCATTATACACTGATGACTGTATGGTCAGCAGACAGACCAGTTTTGCCTACACACATGTAAAGTCAGTGAACAAGGCTCTGTACTGAATGGGTGCAGTGTATTCAGTGCAGAATTGATTTCCATTGTTCAAGACCTCAGTTATATTGTTCACTGCACTGGCATGACATTCTTAATTGGTAGGGACTCACAGAGTACTCTTCAGGCTATTGATTAGTGCTACCCTCAACACCCATTTGTTGTGACTATCCAGGATCTACTTTCTAATCTCCATCAAGCTGGACAATTGGTTGTCTTTGTCTGGACCCCCAGGTCACGTTGGGATCCCAGGGAATGAATATGCTGAATGGTTGGCTACCAGGAAGCCAATTTTGGAGGTGGGGATACTGTAACCAGACTTTCAATCAACTCTGTACCATCAATTGTTGGAGGCTTGTTACAAAGATTGGTGTATCCTGGTTTCTCTGAACAAACTGCAAGCTGTAAAGAAAGCCACAACCATTTGGTAGTCTTCCCTTTGTGCTTCACATTGGCCACACTTGGCTGACCCATGCCCACATCCTTTGTCCATCCAACTTCCCCATGTTGCTTGTTTTCTTGTGGTAATGGGACAGTTAGGAAACACTGGTCGAATGTGGAGCGTACATCTCCCATCACATAACATGACCTGGGGGCCTCCAGCTGCTTTCTGGGCAGAGCTATTCACTCACTTTCACCCTTTTACTCTGCACTTACTTCTACTTGTTTCTGTCTCCTGGTTTTATTGGTTCTCGGTTGCAGTTGGTTCATCAGGATTTGTTGTCCATATTTTTCCTCTCAGGACTTTCCCTGGCTTTTTGCATATAGAAAGGAGGGACAGATGACCTTGTAGTGTGGTGCCTTTAATCCCATAAATCCAGTTCAGTATCTTCACAATCTGGACTGAAGGTAAGGACACCTTCTCCTCCATTCACTTCGCATGGTCCTCCTCGACGCAACGCGTCACCTTCCTCATTATCGACCTCTTCTTCAAGGATGGTGACATCATTACCTCCAACCATACCAAACCTACCGTCCGACACCAGCAATACTTCCACTTAAACAGCTGCCACCCATTGGATATCAAGTGCCTTCCATACAGCCTAACCACCTGTGGTCATCACATCTGTTGTAAAAAGCAGTCCCTGTCCAGGTATATTAAGCGTCTTACTGACATCTTCACAGACCAAAATTACTTTCCCAATCTTGTACAGAAACAGATCCCATGGGCCTCGTCTCTCATTTTGCTTATCACATCCAACATATCCACTGTCCAGTCACAAAGGAGCATTCCCTTCACGTATCAGTATCACCCAGGACTGGAGTTGGCTGAATCACATTCTCTGCCAGGGTTTTGACTACCTCATGTCATACCTGATGTGAGGGGCATCCTATCCATTAGCCTTTCCATCTGTCCCACGGAGGTATTCCATCACCCACCAGACCTACACAGCATCCTTGCCCATCTGTACTTCATCTCTTCTCCCAACACTTTCCTACATGGCCCATAGCCCTGCAAGCAACATAGATGCAAAACCTGTGGCATACATCCTCCCACCATCACATACTCAAATCCAGTCACAGAGCTGTTCTATCCCATCAGAGGCAGGGCTATCTGTGAAAGCAGTCGTGTGATCTATGAACTAAGCTGCAACCACTGTGCTGTTTTCTACATGGGCACAACAACTAATAAGCTGTCTATCCACACGAACAGCAACCAATAAACTGTGACACCAAAAGACAGCTGGATCACTCAGTTGCTGAATATGCTGCCCCCACACAATGTGCTTCTCTTCACTGGCTGATTAACAGCTCACAAAATCTGGATTCTTCCTACCAATACCACTATTTCTGATTTGTGCAGGTGGAAACTCTCCCTGCAATTCATAGAACATTCCCATAAGCGTTCGGGTCCCAACCTTCACTACTCCCTGTCCTCCACCTATTTATCCTCTCCTTGCTACTACTTCAGCACTACAGAGCCATCTATTCTTTGACACTCCCCTTCCCCCTCCCCACCCTCTCACCAATCCTCCCTACTGCTCCTATCAGCCTTACCCTGGCCCCATCACATCCCTGCATGCTCTCACAAGCAGCACTACACCTCACCCCACCTCTAGCCTGCTATCCTTCCCACTCCCCACACCATGCCGCCTCCTGAATTGATTCTTCCATCATGCACAGATTTGTGTGTGTGTGTGTGTGTGTGTGTGTGTGTGTGTGTGTGTGTGTGTGTGTTTCTACTTCAAAAGAAAGCCTTTTGGCTGAAAGCTTAAATGTGTAGCAGTCTTTTTGTTGTGCCTGTCTGCAAGTTGGTGTCTCCTCCGTATGGTGAGCAGCAATTTAACCTTTTCATAATATTGTTGTTATTCCATCCGGGACTTAGCGTTGTTTGATTATACAAGTATTAACTGCATGTCTTTCTGTCTGAATTGATATCAAAATGAAACATATGAATTCTTACTGCTCCTGACAGTTGTTTATCATCTCAGGATCTCTTGAAAGATTTTACTGCTGAAATGTCATTAAGCAACATTTATTTTCAGGCTTCAACTGACAATAGCTTCTCCTCTACAAAAACGTTTTCACAGTGCTTCGATTATTAGAGAGGAGACTACTGAATCACCTTTGAGTGAAACACCCTATCCCCTGAATCAATCTTCCCCCCCCCCCCCACCCCCCCCCCCCCCCCACCCCTTTTTCACACACCATACTTCTGTAAAACTAAGGGTGACCACGAAACTTGGTAATAGTTAACAAATGTGCAGGACAAGTACTCTTCATTTTGATGTCACATCACAGTAAGCTTTGAGAGAACTGGCTTCTCCCATGCCCCAGCATGCCTGGTAACAACACTATACAAAAAGACTGCTGCGCTCTGGCTGTTATTCTACCTCTCACAGAGAATCCAACTCTAATCATACACATACCTGCTAAGGGTGTTACGTTGATATCAGACTATGTCTGCTGGCTGCTTCAGTTTCTATGTCAGGAAGTGCTTAACCGCATTGCATTATTATGGAGCTATGGTGAATTGGCTTCAGTGTGATATACGAGGGTCTTTTGAAAAGGCCTTGCAAGGTCCGAGAGATGGTACCACCGGCACGTATCGACGTCATGTTTAGTTAGTAGCATCTTTGGACGAATGCACGCAAAGTTTCAGAAATATTGCTCTATTTCTCTGTATTTGGCATTTGTGTGAATCAAGGAAGTCGAGTGATTGTCAAAAAATGGACGAAAAATAATTTCGTGTGGTGATTAACATTACTTTATGAAAGGCAAAATGCCTCAGGAGACTAAAGAGAAGCTTGATAAACATTATGGTGACTCTGCACCTTTGATTAGAGTAGTTTATGAGTGGTTTCAAAATTTTCGGAGTGGCCATATGGGCACAAGTGATGCTGAACGTTCTGGACACCCTGTGGAGGTTACGACTCCAGAAATCATCGATAAAATCCATGATATGGTGATGGATGACAGAAGAGTTAAGGTGTGTGAGATTGCTAGTTCTATGGGAATCTCGAATGAACAGTTACATAATATTTTGCATAAACATTTGGACATAAGAAAGCTCTCTGCAAGATGGGTCCCGTGATTGCTCACGCTTGACCAAAAACAGGATCATGTGAAGTGTTGCAAGGATGGTTTGCAGCTGTTCAGGAAGAATCCGCAGTACTTTAAGCATCACTTAGTCACTGTGGATGAAACATGGATACATTACTATGCTCCCGAGACGAAAAAGTGATCTAAACGATGGGTTACCGAGGGAGAATATGCACCAAAAAAGGCGAAGACCATTCCTTTGGCCAGAAAGGTTATGATGATTGTCTTTTGGGATTCACAAGGGATAATTCTCATCGACTATCTGGAAGAGGGTAAAACTATTACAGGTGCATATTATTCATCGTTATTGGACCGTTGAAAACTGAGCTGCCAGAAAAACACGGGTGATTGGACCAAAAAAAGTCCTTTTCCATCATGACAATGCACCAGCACACACCTCAGCAATTGTGTTAGCAAAATTAAAGTTGATAGGATTCCAACTTGTTTCGCATCCCCCCTATTCTCCAGACTTGGCTCCCTCGGACTACTATTTGTTCTCCAATTTGAAGAAGTGGCTGGTGGGACAAAGATTTTATTCCAATGAGGAGGTGAGTGCAGCAACTAATAGCTGTTTTGCAGATTTGGACAATTCGTATATTCACAAAGGATCAACAAATTAGAACAGTATTGGACGAAGTGTATAAGTCTAAAAGAAGACTATGTCAAAAAATAAAAAAGGATTACCCCAAACACGTAAGTAGTTTTTGTTTTTGCACAGATTTTTCAAACGCCTCTCGTGTAATAAAGAACAGATACAAGAATCTGACTAGTCTGTTTCATTGCACGACTTGGTGCTGCCATTTTCCCAGCGCATAAATTCACCAACAAGAATAAACCCAGATTCAGTGCACTGTGTCAACAACAGGATTTTAAATTCCTGTTGACATATCTGAGGAAACATTTTCCAAAGCAAAAGAGCTACAGGTATTCCATTCAATTGCCTGATAAGGATCAAATCAATTATATTGCCATCACATATTCACAAAAAGAAGTTCAGGATAAAGAAGTCTGCAGAGAAGCAAACATTGACTCGGATCACTTTCTTGTGCACTCAAGTGTTAAATTTTCTCCAAAAGAACACGTCAAGAGTACACGCTACAAGGAATTTGACACACAAAGGATTCAAGAAACTAATATGAAAGAGGAACAGTTCCAGACTATGATTATACAGTAAGCCAGTAGCTAACCTCCAGATGAAGAACTGAGAAAACCTAGGTGGGACTCAGTACATGAAGACATTTTGGAAGAATGAAACAGAAATGTGACAGTAAAAAATAAACAGAAACTAAACATTTTTTCGAGATCAGAAAGCGAATGACAAAATTAGACAGACAATGAGTAGACAGTGAAAGAACAGTATTAAGTAACTGAAAATAATGTTAATGTAAATATGGAAATCAACATAATTGAAAATAACTTAAATATTAATATAAATATTGAAATCAACATTGTGACTTTTAAAGGACGTTCAACGGAAGATTAGTGGATACACATCACAGTATCTCTGCTTTATAAAGCTGGATGGTAAACTTGCTCTGAAAATCACAACTTTAGGGAACTAGCATGATGTTTCTCTGAGACAAACAACTGTTGAACACCACATTAAGTATTTTCCGGGTAAACTCGTACACATAACGCTCTCAGCCACCCACCAAAGATTAAACCTACAAGCACATTCTTACGCTCAAAAACAGCAGAATATCTGGTGAAGATGATGTCATCACAAAGTTATGAAGCATGTAAGCACAAAAACACTTGGCGAACTTACAAAAATCGTATTGGATACTTGACACACAGAAAAACTACCAGAAGAATGGTAGTGCACACTCATTTACCCCCTTGACGAGAAAGGCAATGAGCAGATGTAAGTACTGCAGAGGGATCGCTGTCCTTAAAACCACATACAAGATACTCTCAGCACATTTGCTTCAAACAATACAGGGTGTACATATAGTCTGGCATCACTTTCAGTTACAGTTGTACAAGAACCAGACATTGTACAGATATCATACATTCATAATTTTGAAGAGAAAACCTGATTGGTTTTTTCCCTGTATACCGCCACAGCATAGTTTGGTAATTTGCTGATAGTCAGCACTAGTCACAAACATGACAAGTTCAGGTGCAGAGCGAGCTTTCTGTGTGTTGAAGTTCGACAAAAACAAGTGTGCTACAGCTGTTCAACGGATGTTTAGAACCAATTACGGTAAGAAGCCATCAACAAGGAAGACCATTTACCACTGGCACAACAAATTCGTTATGACGGGTTGTTTGTGCCTGGCAAAGAGTAGCGGAAGTCCCACTGTGAGTGAAGTGAATGTGGAGTGCAAACAAGAGACAGTCATAAGGAGTCCAAAGAAATCAATGCGTCGTGCATCCCGTGAACTCGAAATGGCTCCAGTGATAGTGTGCAACGTCCTGCAACAGAAGCTGTCTATGAAACCATTCAAACTGGAGCTAGTGCAAAAGCTCAATGACGGCAACAAAGACAAGTGTTTTGAGTTTTGTTTGCAGTTGCAACAACTGAATGAGGATGGGGATGGCATTGCTGATCTCTTAATTTTTAGTGACGAAGCCACTTTTCACACTAATGGCAAAGTGAACAGGCATAATTGTTGAATCTGAGGTACAAAGCATCCTCACGAATGCATGGAATTTGAATGTGATTCCCCAAAGGTAAATGTTTTTTGTGCCTTGTCATGTCGAAAACTGTTCAGGCCATTCTTCTTTGCCAAGAGCACTATCACTGTATATTCCTACTTGGACATGTTGCAGCAATGGCAGATGCCTTAAATGCAGTCGGACTCTCCGTTCATCTTTCAGCACAATGGGGCTCCACTCCATTTTCATTGTGAAGTTCGTGGGTACCTGAACAAAGAGCTGCCACATCGATGGGTTGACCGTGCTACAGAAGGGGACAGCTGTATCATGAAATGGCCTCCCTGATCACAAGATCTCACTCCGTGTGACTTTTTTTCCATTGGGACACATTAAAGATATGGTGTATGTACCGCCCCCGCCATGTGATGTAGCAGAGCTCTGGGAGAGAATATGGGAAGCGACTGCCACAGTCGACAATGCCATGCTGGGACGGGTATGCCAAGAATTCGATTACCTTATTGACACCTGCTGGGTGGCTCATGGTTTGCATATCGAATGTTTGTAAAACAAGCTTTCAGAGTTTCTCTTCAAAATGCAATGTGTATGACATCTGTACAATGTTTAGTTCTTGTGCAATAAATAATTGAAAGCAATCATACTGTTTGGTGTTGTAATGAATCGCTAATGTGTTGAACAAATAAATTGAGTTCCTGAACCACGTGTTGAAATGATCACAGTTGCACATTGGAAAAGCTGATCTCATGCCAGAACAATAAAATGCCTCTTGCATACATGTTTGCATCAGCTGTGCCCCAAAGAACCACTTGTGAACAACACTGTCGTGTAATCAATGCCTACTGTGACATATAATTGTGCAAGTTGTGACTTACCGGTGGCAAATGTGATCCTTATTCTGTGGTCAGATAATCTAGTATTGTTGTTTGCCCAACTTGAGAAGCAATTTGTCTTGGCTTCAGACAAGAAACTAAATGTAGTCATGTAATAGCTGCACTTAACAAGCAGATGGCTACAGAAGTACAATACATCATAGCTTTGCCACCAAGCACTGGAAAATACGCCTGTATCAAGCATGTGCTTGCCACAGTCAGAAGCTATAAGAGTTAAAAAACTGCTCTGCACTTAAGAACTCAGCAACTGCTCACCAAATCAACTACTTTTTCATCTTTCCACACTCACAGTCAGTGCAGTTAGTGACAGTATTTTGCGGAATATATGACTGTTGCACTTGCCTGTGGAATCACAGAAAATACTGTGATTTGTTCTGGTGACCTCAACACCCTCACTCAAACTGCTGACCGAATAGCTCAGATGTAGCCATACAAGGGGCATTTGAAAAGTCCGTGCAAAGTCCAAGAGACGGCACCACTGGCATGTATCGAGGTCATGTTTAGTTAGTAGCACCTTTGGAAGAATGCACGCAAAGTTTCATCCATATTGGTCTATTTCTTTGTGTTTGCCAAATTAATGGAAATAGGATTCCAACTTGTTTCGCGTCCCCCCTATTCTCCAGACTTGGCTCCCTCGGACTACTATTTGTTCCTCAATTTGAAGAAATGGCTGGCGGGACAAAGATTTTATTCAAATGAAGAGGTGAGTGCAGCAACTAATAGCTATTTTGCAGACTTGGAAAATTCCTATCAACACATTAGAACAGTGTATAAATCTAAAAGGAGACTACGTCGAAAAATAAAAAAAGGTTAACCCAAACACGTAAGAAGTTTTTATTTTTGCACGGACTTTCCCAACGCCCTTTGTATATGGGCATTGCAACCATCTCCACCAGAACAGAAACTTCTCTGAAACTGCTGCTAACACAACGAGCTGGACTGTGTAAGTGGTTTGTGGTTCCAAAAAATTACACCCCAAAGATGAGTTGCAACAGCTACTCTCTTTCATCAGAAAGAAGTATTACCAACTGATGAGAATATCAGTGCCAGCAACTAATTTCAAGCAACCCAAACATAGACTATTCTTAGTAGAGCACTCTACCAAACTAAAATTTCTCATTGATACTGGTCTCTCAGTTTACCCTTCTTCTCATCTTCCACATTGGAATATCAATGGCAGTTACCTGTATACTGTGAATTGATCTTCCATTAAGATTTACAGCTACATCAACTTACTTCTAAACTGCAGTCTTTGACATCAATTCCTATGGAGATTTGTTGTTGCTGATGTGCTGTACTTGATTTTTGCAGCAGATTTCTTATCGTTTTACAGCCTCTTTCCAGATATGTTTTTGCAGTTGATGCTTGCTTGACTCTAAAACATAGTTATCTAGCCATGGATACCGAAGCTATACCAACTGTGCTGGCATCAAAGTGATTGCAGGTCATTCACCATACAACAACACATTTCATCAGTTCCCTGAAGTCATCTGTCCATCGCCTACTCCAGCACTAGTAATAAACTCAATGGTATATCAAATAGTCACCATGCCAGGACTGGCAGTGAATGCACAGTCTCGTTGCATGCAACCATAAAATCTAAAGATCGAAAGCCAATAGTTCTCTTTTGTTTCAGCACAAGGATCTGTTGCCCTTCAAATAGTAACTGTGCCTCTCCACTCCACATTGTCTCTAAGAAAAGTAATGGGTGGCACCCTTGTCATGGTTGTCTTCAGCTCAACGCAAGAACAATAGCTAATCATTATCTCAAGACACATATTGAAGACTTTGCTTCGCACATTCCTGATAAGACTTTTCTCCACAGCCAACATTGTCTGTGATTTTTATCAAATACCAATTGCACTAGGAGATATACCCAAAACTGCTGTTTGCCTTCCATTTCACCTTTACAAATTTTTGTGAATGCCATTTGGACTGTGCAGTGCCACCCATACTTCCCAATGTTACATGGATGAAGTAACTGGACACGTGTTCTGTTATGTCTACACTGAAGACCTACTAGTAAAGTCTAATGAGGCAGAACATCTAGCACACCTGTATCAACTGTTCGCTTGACTATAAGAACACGGTTTGGGGATTAATCCACAAAAATGTGCCTTCGGAGTGTTGAAAGAAAAATTCTTAGGGTACATTATCAATACACAAGGAATCCTGCTGTTTCAAGAGAGAACGAAAGCTATTTTTCAGTTTCCTCAGCTCACTACAATCTACATTTTTATAGACTTTTGTGCACAATCATACTTTGTTGGCAACACCTCCATGTGAAATGCTAAAAGGTTGACCTAAATCTGGAGATATACTAAAGTGGACTGCTGAAAAGAAAGCATCCTTAGTGAAAGTAAATGCTGCTATTGTGAAGTCCGCATTTTTAGCCCATCTTCTTGCTGACACACCTCTCGCAGTTACAGTGGATGTGTCATCAACTGTGATTTGAGCTGTGTAATAACATCAAGAGAAACACTACTGAAAACATATAGCTTTCTTCAGCAAAAAAATTAGCACCTTCACAACCAAATTTGTCAGTGTATGACCATGTGCTGTAAGAACCATATGCCTCAACCAAAAAGTTTTGGCTCGTGCTTCAAGGTACCATTTTACACTTCTCACAAACAGTCAGCTACCTGTGTTTATTTTCTCTCAGAAACCAGGTAAGGCATCACCACACCAATAATGACACTATCTCAAAGGAACTTGACTTTGTAGCACCTGCTAATGCCCAGGAAGGAGACAGTGAACTGAAAGCATACCCTGAAACATTGTCACTTGTACAGATCTCAGATATTTGAATGCTGAGCTCCTAATGATATACTGTGAAATATCAGTGCCACAAGCACAACCATTAATTATGGCACATTTTCACAAGCAAGCAGTTTCTTTTCTTCACAACCTATGTCAACTAGGAGTACGAGCTACTGTACGGCTTGTGAGGAAGGTATTTATTTATTTCCAAACTTCAAAAACAATAGCGAGACATTTTTTTACTAATGCAATGTTTATCAGTGTGGCAAAATAACTCAACACATTACAGTCCATTCAGTACTTTCACCTCACTGAATCAGTCCTTTGTTAACACCCACATCAACATCACTGGATGTTTACCACCCTGCTGCTAATCATCACAAGGAACAGCTCCATCAGTATTAAAGGCGTTACTCAGATGCCATGACTCAGAAGACTGGACTGAAAGCCTCCCTGTTGTTCCATTAGGCCTCAGTTTCAAAGAAAATCTTTGTGCAACAGTGGCTAAATTAGAGTATGCACAAGCACTTAGATTATTGAGAGAGTTCTTGACAAACACATCAAAGATTATTATTGGAGCCTTGGACCTGGTGCAACATCTTCAGGCACGTATCTGCAAGCTCCATGCTGTTGTTTTAGAAGAACATTGTACCCAGCAATCATTCGTTTTCTGTGGCTTACATTCCTGCAAACAAGGTTTTGTGTGACATGATTCTGTTGGAAAACCCCCCCAGCCACCATACAATTATCTATACACAGTATTAGAAGGACATGGCAAAACATTTAATGATGATATCAGTTGCTCTTCTGTCATGGTATCCATTGACAGACTTGAGCCACCTTGTGCGCCACCTGAGACATGCACTGGTTCAGAGACGGCAGCTAACATAGAAACACAACCTTCAGCTGATTCCACAAGGACACTGGACACACTCATCTTCCACACAGCCACAGTTGGTGCCTCCAGGTAAACATCAAGTCACAAATTGTTTTGGATGCTGTGTATGTATCAGTCCCAAATGTCATTGACACTTGGCGGGGAGTGATGTGTACAGTGAATCATCTGATACATTTTATGCGATCAATGTAAAGTATCTCATTCTTTGTGCTCACTTTGAGCTACAAACAAATGAGACATAGAAGCTTCTTGCAGTTGTAGTTAATTGCTTATGTTATGTTGAACAAATAAATTGCATTTATGTGTGACACATCTGTACTAAATTTAATATTCATAAGTTAAACATGAACACAGCAGAAAAAAAGGTCTAACACTTAAAGAATCTCAATGAGGTTATAGAAGAAATGGGGCTAGAGAATGAAGCTAATAGACTTGATTACAAAAACTCAAGAAAGCCTACAGGAAAACGCATGACATCTATAGCAAAAAATGTGTGTCCACACATACAATGGTTAGCCATTACAATGATCAGTCCTGAAGCTCTGTAGGCAAGTGAAATTTTAATTTTCAAGGGAAAAGTTATCTGAGAAACAACCAAGGTAAATTTTTGGTTGAGAAAAAAACAGATAATCGATACATGATGAACTGCTGTAAAACAACAGAGAAAAACACTATACTAAAGTGGGAAAATAACTCTGATCATAAGTTCTTAACAAAGTTCAGATAAACACTGTTGGAGTAATGTTTTTGAGCAACATAGAAAAATAACTAAGGCTGTTCCAAGTTCAGAACACATTCAGGATAGTGACAGTCTGATAGAAATTCTAAATCTGACAACACAGTCCGCTAAGGAACAGTTAGAGACTAAGTTTCAAGGAAGAATGTTCTATGTCCAGCGAGGCCAAATGACAGGCAGTCACAGAAAGAGTATGACGTCAAGAAACAGTCTTCCTGACAGGACTGCTGGTTCTGTAGAGAGGCTGCACTGCAGGATCCAGGGTGAGGTGGCTGGCTTTGGACGGTAATTGTACCATAACAAGTAAACTCACTCGGTGCTTGGCTGGAACTCGCTGCCCAGAGTCCATATGCCGCCCTAAGTACATCACTCAGTGCCAGGATACATTCAGTCTTGCTTCATTCATATGGCTGGCACAAGAAAGAGGTTTGTGCTGCCAGCAACCTCTGCTGACACTTTGGTCATCATCGGGTGGTTGAGTGTGCTACAGCAACTCACAAATATCTTCTGCAAGGAAGCAGGCAGAAAAGTACCCAAATTACATCCCAGCGTAACTGGGATGTAGTTTGGGTTGGAGGCTGGATAGGTGCATGGCCTACCTATAGCAGTTGTTGGTGGTGGTGGTGGTGGTGGTGGTGGTGGTGGCGGTGGCTTCGGCGGCGGCGGTGATCATCGTCGTTGTCGTCTTCAGTTTGAAGATTGGTTTGATGCATCTGTCCATGCTTCTCTATCCTGTGCAAGCTTCGTCTCTGAGTAAATACTGTAACCTACATCCTATTGAACCTGTTTACTGTATTCATCTCTTGGTCTCCCTCTACGATTTTAAATCTCCCCACACCTCTCTACTAAATTGGTGATCCCTTGATATCTCAGAATGTATTCTTCCAACCAATCCCTTCTTCTAATCAGGTCATGCCACAAATTTGTTTTCTCCCTGATTCCATTCAGTACCCTCTCATTAGTTACATTATCTATCAAGCTAATCTTCAGCATTCTTGTGGAGCACCTCATTTCAAAAGCTTCTGTTCTCTTCTTATATAAGCCGTTTAGCATCCAAGTTTCACATACATGGCTACACTCCATACAAATACTTTGAGAAAAGACTCCCTGATACTTCAGTCTATACTCGATGTTAACAAATTTCTCTTCTTCAGAAACACTTTTCTTTCCATTGCCAGTTTACATTATATATCCTTTGTACTTCGATATTCATCAGTTATTTTGCTGCCCAAATAGCAAAACTTATCTGCTACTTTAAGTGCCTCATTTCATAAACTAATTCCTTCAGCATCGCCTGATTTTATTCAACAGCATTCCATTATCCTCATTTGCTTTTGTTGATGTTCATCTCATATCCCACTTTCAAGAACTGTCCATTCCATTAAACTCCTCTTCTAAGTCCTTTGCTCTCTCTGACAGAATTACAATGTGTTTGGCAAACCTCAAAGTTTTTATTTTGTTAATTCTAGCTCCAAATTTTTCTGTTGTTTCCTTTACTGGTTGCTCAGTATACAGACTGAATGACATTGAAGATAGGCTATGACCCTGTCTTACTCCTTTCTCCACCATTGCTTCCCTTTCATGCCCCTCAACTCTGCCATCTGCTTTCTGTACAAATTGTAAATAGTCTTTCGCTTCCTGTGTTTTACCTCTGCTGTCTTTGGAATTTGAAAGAGAGTATTCCAGCCAACAAAGTCAAAAGCTTTCTGTAAGTCTACAAATCCTGTATACATAAGTTTGCCTTATTTTTAAACGGTCTTCTTTGAGAAATTGTAGGTTCAGTATTGCCTCACATGTTCCTACATTTCTCCAGAATCCAAAATGATCTTCTCCAAGGTTGGCTTTTACCAGTTTTTCCATTCTTCTGTAAAGAATTCTTGTTGGCATTTTGCAATGGTGACTTGTTAAACTGATAGTTTGGTAATTTTCACTGCTGTAACACCTGCTTTCTTTGGAATTGGAATTATTATATTCTTCCATAAGTCTAAGGATAGTTTGCTTGCCTCATACAACTTCATCACCAGATGGAAGAGTTTTGTCATGGCTGGCCCTCCAAAGACTATCAGTAGTTCGAATGGAATGTTGCCTACTCCCGGGGTCTTGTTTTGACTTAGGTCTTTCAGTGCTCTGTCAGATTCTTCATACAGTATCATATCTCCCACCTCCTCTTCATCTACGTCCTCTTCTATTTCAATAATATTGTTCTCAAGTATATCTCCCTTGTATAGTGTGTCTGTATACTTCTTCCACCTTTCAGCTTTCCCTTCTTTGCATAGGACTGGTTTTCTGTCTCAGCTCTTAGTTCTCTTTTCTCCCAAGCTCTCTTTAATTTTTCTTTAGGTGGCATCTGTCTTTCCCCTGGTGGTAATATATGATTCTAAATGTAAAGATTTAGAACCCATAGGACATACCATCACTTTTTAGGGTTCTGTACCTCAGCCAGTGGAAGTGGAACACACATACGATAACGTTTCCAAAAAATTAATTTTTCCTAGTCAAGAAATGAAATACAAATAAAACCTATCAAAAGAAGTAAAGCAATTTTGGTAACTTTTTAATACACAAAGTGAAATCTGTAAATCCATATACCCCATCTAAGTAAATTCACTGTTAGTGAACGAGTAAAGAAAAGATAGAAGCACTTAATTCTGTCACTGAGATAAACTTCCAAAATATGACTATCACTGGAGTAAAAAACTAAAAGCACTATCTGTTGACTCTTTGGTGACTACAAAACTAATGGTGTCATGTATAGGTTCTTTGCTGTACTATGCTGTCACTCAGGTAAACATCCAAACTACTAAGTTGAGCAGACACATATAAAATTTAAAAAACAATTCTTTCCAGGATCTGATTTTGATTAAATTACATACAAATTTAAGACATTTCTTTAAGTATTAAGTGAAGAATTTAGGTTGTTTTCATTACACATATATATAGTAGTACCGTATCTACTTGGGGAACTAAAGGTTTTAAGTTCTATCTTTTATTTCCATTCAAAATGCATAAAGTACATATTGCACATACACGATATTAGGCCTAATTTTTTGGGTATACAAGTTTTGATTTTTAACGTTAGTTTAACTGCATTACATTACTATATTAATAGTATACACATATATTAGTGTTCCACATAACTTTAGTGGCTTTTGTGATCTGTAGTTAATAGAATATTACTGTTATTGCCTAGATAAATTTTGTAAAAAATATTGTAAACAACCATGAGCGAGAAGTGTTTGAGCTGCTGTAGGAAAGTCAGTTCTGGGGTTCTGTGCAGCTGTTGTGGCAGATGGTTACATTGGGGCGAATGTAGTGGCATAGGAATCGGGGAAGTAAGTGGGTCTCTTCCATGGTATTGCAGATTATGTTCAAAGGATAGGAAAATAGTGGAACAGTAAGGGAAGATTAGAGCCCTTCAGGCTGAACTGGATAGTGCTAGGGAGGAACTGATGAGGTTAAGGGGGGAGGAGGATGAAGACAGGTGGGAAGTGGTAGCAAGGAACAGGGGCCACAGAAAGAGAACAGTATCAGACAGTTTCATCATTGGCACAAACAATAGATTTGCCTTGCTATCTCAGTCAGCTAAGGAAGAGGCTCAAGTAGATGTAAGTGTAGTCAGCACTCAACATACTTTAACTAGGAAACCAACTGTTGCAAAAAAAGTAGAAAGTAGGAGGAAAGCTCTGTTGTTGGGTAGTAGCCATGGAAGAGGTATGGTCCAGATTTTGCAGGAAAAATTAGGTGACAAGGTACCAGGTCAGATGTCTTAGCCAAGTGATAGAAGATGTAGGATCATTCTGCAAAGGTTTTACAAAGCAGGATCATGTTGTGGTAGTGGGGGCAGCAGGAAACAGTATTGAAAGGGACAAAGGCTACAATATTGAGTGTGACCTGGTCAAAAAAGCATCTGCAACGAACCATACAAATGTTGGCATGGTTCCCGCTTTCATGCGGTATGACCGACCCCAGTTGAACAGTTCTGTCAGGAGGGTCAATATGGAGCTAGATCAGCAGCTGTGGGCGGCTACTTTGTCAGGCATAGGTTTGGTTTCTGCTGATTGTGGTTGGTAGGTGGGACTGCACAAGACATGGCCTGCATCTCAATAGGAAATGAAAGGGTAAACTGGCTGGGATGATAGCAAGATCTTAAGGGGGCGGGGCACTGAAACTCAAGGGAGTACTTTTTTAGGCTAAGATCAGTATCCAATCAGCCTACATTGATGAAATTATGCTTAATGAAAAGTTCAGACAGGCAGATACTAGTGATGTGAAGATATCACAAGATTCTCATAACAGTACAGTGAAAAATAATGTTAATATGTCACAAGATTCACATAAAAGCACAGTAAAAAATAATGGTGATATATTGCATCAGGATATCAGGGGATTAAAAAACAAAGTAGATGAGCTTCTTGTTTGTATAGAAGATTTAGAAACTGAGGGTGGAATAGATGTACTATGCCTGTCTGAACATCATATAGTCAAAGGTATGGAAATGGTAAATGTAGGTGGATATAAGCTTTCAGCGCATGTAAGTAGAGACACTATGGAGAGAGGAGTTGCCATATATGTTAAAATTTGACATCAGTTATTGATGTTCCTTCTTGGGTGGCACAGTGATAGATAACGTTTTCATAGACCAAGATAAATTCAATCAAATAAAAACTTTTCCTGTTAAGAATGTTCTGTCTGCTCACGATGCACAGCTAGCTACAGAATATGATATAGCTCCATACAGTAATGCAAAACAGTCCTCCAAAATAGTGTGTCCATTAATGATTTAACACTTCAAAATTTTAGGGAATGCTTGCAACAGTTAGACTGGGATGAGGTGTACAGGGAACATGATGCTAATTTAAAATTTAACCTATTTCATGATACCTTTGTGAGTATATTTGAAAACAGTTTCCCAAAGAAGATAGAATATAGTTTTAAGAAACCATGTAAAAAGCCATGGCTTACTAAAGGGATAAAAATATCTTGTAAACAGAAAAGGGAAATGTATCTTAGAGCTAGTAGGAGTAATGATCCCGAAACAATGAAACATTATAAAAA
The DNA here is from genome assembly GCF_021461395.2 of Schistocerca americana. Classification (NCBI taxonomy): domain Eukaryota; kingdom Metazoa; phylum Arthropoda; class Insecta; order Orthoptera; family Acrididae; genus Schistocerca; species Schistocerca americana. The sequence goes on from NC_060119.1 coordinate 190,432,960, forward strand.
CGACTGCACTATATTAAGAAAAGTTATTAAAAAATTCGGAAGTGTGTGCATTATGTCTGAGATTAGCACATCTGATAATAAAATTAAAACAATTTGGAATATTGTGAAAAGGGAAACAGGGCAACTAAGAGCACAGGAAGACTTTATTTCTAACAAACGCAATGAAAAGTTTGTTAACAAGAAGTCAGAAGTAGAAAACACTTGTAATCATTTTTAAGTGCTGCAGAGAAAATAGGTTCCAGCTATTCATTCGAAAATGCAAGGCAGTATATGACAGAGGCAGTACCTATGCAATTTGATAAAATTGAAATTCAACCCATCAATCCTACTGAAATTAGGAAAATAATCAATTCACTCAAAAAATAAAAGCTCACATGGAATTGATGGCATTTCCAACAGAGTACTAAAAGCTTGTTCCCAACAAATAAGTGGGATTCTCAGCCACATATGTAGTAGCTCACTGAAACAGGGAATTTTTCCAGATAGACTGAAATATGCTATTGTTAAACCATTGCATAAAAAAGGGGATAGATCTGGTGCTAACAACTACCGCCCAATCTCCCTTCTGACAGCTTTATCCAAAATTTTTGAAAAAGTAATGTATTCAAGAGTAGCATCACATATTTGTAAAAATGGAGTAATAACTAATGTGAATTTGGTTTTTAGAAGTGCTTTTCGACAGAAAATGCTATATATGAGTGAGACAGTGCACAAATGGTTTAATTCATACTTAACTGGAAGAATGCAGAAGGTTGAAATTAACAGTACAGATAGTCTACAAAAAAAACAGCAGAGTCTTCTAACTGGGGAGTAATCAAGAATGGTGTCCCACAGGGTTCAGTCTTGGGACCCTTATTGTTCTTAATATATATTAACGACTTGCCACTCTATATTCATGAAGATGCAAAGTTAGTTCTTTTTGCTGATGATACAAGTATAGTAATCACACTCAAGAAGCAAGAATCAGCTGAGGAAATTGCAAATAATGTCTTTCAGAAAAATTATTAAATGGTTCTCTGCAAATGAACTCTCACTAAATTTTGAAAAAACCCAGTTTATACAATTCTGTACAGTAAATGGCATAACACCATTGATAAATATAGACTATGAATGGAAGTCTCTTGCTAAGGTAGAATACTCAAAATTTCTGGGTGTGTGCATCAATGAGAAATTGAATTAGAAGAAACACATCAATGATCTGCTGAAACGGTTGGGTTTAGCTACTTATGATGTTAGGGTTATTGCAAATTTTGGTGATAAACATATCAGTAAATTAGCCTACTATGCCTATTTTCAGTCACTATTTTCATATGGCATCATATTTTGGGGCAATTCGTCATTAAGAGAGAAAGTATTCATTGTACAAAAGCGTGTGATCAGAATAATAGCTGGAGTCCACCCAAGATCACCTTGCAGACATTTATTTAAGGAACTCGGGATATTCACAGTACCTTCACAATACATATATTCACTTATGAAATTTGTCTTTAATAACCAATCCCAATTAAAAAATAACAGCAAAGTGCATAGCTACAACACTAGAAGAAAGGCTGATATTCACTATTCTGGATTAAATCCCACTTTGGCACAGAAAGAGGTGAAGTATGCTGCCACATAAATCTTTGGTCATTTGCCAAATAGAATTAAAAGTCTGACAGATAGCCAACCAACATTTAAAAGCAAATTAAAAGAATATCTGAATGACAACTCCTTCTACTCAATAGATGAATTCTTAGATATGAAGTAGTAATTGTAAAAAAAAAAAAAAAAAAAAAAAAAAAAAAAAAAAAAAAAAAAAAAAAAAAAAAAAAAAAAATAATTTGTGTAAAGAAACCTTATGTTAAAGTGACACACTCAACATCATTACAATATCGTATTCATGATCTACGGAACAAGGATTAATGTAATGTAAAGCCTATATCCTGCCCCAAGCTATGTTTACGTTACCTTTAGAATCCCCATGAAAATTCATCTAGTAGTTTTGGAGATTAGCATGTTCAAGTTGAATTTTAATGGAATAAAACCTGTATATTGTCCCAAGCTATGCTAAAGTTACACGTGAAAACCCTATGAAAATTCATCTAGTAATTTTGGAGATTAGTGTGTTCAGACAGACAGGTATGATGATTTTAGATAAAACTTTAAATGCGATATCCTTTTTCTTCCATGATTCAAGAAATAGACTGTACATTCCCCCAAGCTACGCTCAAATTACCTGCGAAAACCCCATGAAAATTCCTCTAGAAGTTTTGGAGGTTAGCATGTTCATATATATGAACAGACCGATACAATGATTTCACGGCTTTAGTATTAGCTATATTGTCATTTTATTTTGCATTTATTTATTTTGACTGAATAAACTCGTTGATTATGTCACTGGGGTCAAGTTTACAAGCTGTGTTGCATCATGTGGCTTTCACCCATGATACTGCAGTCACATAAGCATATCTTAACCAATATTTTGAAGAAACCTTTGAAATAATCATATGGGAAGCTGTGTCAGTGCACTTTATCTGCTCTTTCACATATAACTTGAAAGTAGCTATTACTTTAACTAGCTACTATAGCTCTGCTATATTTGGCATCAGAATACACATCTTCGAGCATAAGACAGAGCTTTCATTTCTGGTGTTTCTTCACGGGAAATTAGTCACATAAAAATTTTTGGTATATCCAAGATTTATTTTGTATGCACATATTATTCTGTTAAATACTTTAAAAACACTTTAGCTCAAAGAGTCCTGCTTTAGTCCTTAGTCGGCAATAATCAGATGCCTTCAGTCAAGTAGCATTATGTGGAATGTGGAATGTATTGCTTCAACACCTTCTCATCGACAAATGAGATTCCACAATATTGTAGCAAAGTTGCAACAAGAGCTTAATTGTTGAGCATGAGATAGTTGTGTAAGTGGCAGCTGTGTGAACCAAATGTACTGTTGCCATAGAAACCCCATTAGAGATACATATATGTTTGGTAATAGTAATTTTCTTGATCAGACTCCCTTATCGAAATGATGCCATGACAACAGCATGCATTTGCTGTCGCAGGATGAGGAAGAGCTTCTCATTGGAAGAAATGACAGGAACACGAGGTATAGGAAAATTCGTATATTTCTCTACTTTAATTCATAGACCACATTTTTTTTAAAAATCTGGCCACATGGTCAGGTTTTGCACCCAGTCCATGCCTGTGCCCTTGGCAGGAGCCTATCTTGCTAGGTCCTTGGTACGGCCATATCCAGAACATGTTTCTGTAACACTTGAGTGTAAATAAACAAAATAGGCAAGTTTTGAGACTGTGATATCTCCAATATGGCAAGTGTTGCTAAGCACAGCCTTCACAAGATTGAGAGGAAGTTGGCACACTTAAGAATTCTGAACAATGTATTCACTTTTCTGCTGACTTTTGTGAGCAGTAAAAATCTCATGTCAGCTCTTCTGCTGAGGACGAATAGAATATTGCTGGTGTTTATTACTTGTGAATTTACTGCGAATCATTTCAGAATATCTGCAAGCAAAGGGCAGTCTTTGGGTGCCAGATATTTTGTTGTCAATCACGATGCTTATTTCATCAGAAATCATTGTAAAGTTGCTAGCACTGGTGGAGAGAAAGGGTAGATAATTACAGTATGTTAGAAATTGTAGGAGACTAAGAACAAATTCCTGTAGCACTCCACAAATGCTGTTCCCAGACACTGTTTCCTATTCCCATTTTTAAATCTAAAACAATTTTTTTGCTGCCTGACCTGTAGGTAAGATTTTAGCCAGTCATAGTGAGCAATGCAAAATCACAGAATACACCAATTAACAGTGTTTTCTTGTCAACATATTTCAAAACATCATTTACTAATATAAACATGGCAACAGTTGTAGTCTAAATGCAGAGGATATCCACAGATCATGGTCAATACACTGGTAGATTGTACTGTTCATAGGCATATATGGTGGCACTTTATGCCAACAAAAAACTTTACGATTATGAATAGTTTCCCAATTCAAGGGCTGGGCAGTGTGAAGTAGTGTTTGAAAGCAAAAAGACAAATTTCACATTCATTAGGGTGGCATTGCAATGTGATTTAGCACTGTCCACAACTGAACACTTTGCTATTTTACCTTCTCATTTGTTAATCAAATAAACACTTGGTCATTAATGTCTTTCTCATCCATGTACAGCAATTTGAACATCACTAAGTGTTCAGTTCACCTAAGTCAATCTTTTTAGCACATATAAGTATTGCAGGTTTGTCTGTAGTGGCTGGTTTTTCAAATTCAGCTATCATAGTAATGCAAATGGAGTTGCTGTTTCTTTAAAAAGTTTTCCTCCCTTAAAGTTTTATATTTTATCTTTTTTTCCTATCTTACATAATAAATAGCAAATGTTAATGTGGTTTTTCTTTCCTTGCATCCTTACTGGTACTCAACATGTGTGAGCCCCTGTAGCACAGCCTCACAGCTGCTCATTTTGTCTTCAACAGGAAAAGTATACCTTTTCTGTGAATCTTTCAGTAGAACATAGTATATTAAAATTTCATTTTCTTCCTGGAGAAAGGTTTTGTGCATATGTACATATATTAGTGATTCAGATTTAGCTAGAAATATGTTTACTGTGGATAATGTTAATCTCTTGTGTAACATTCATGAATATCAAATAGATTGCCACTTGCCTGTCTGCATTTTTGATCTGTCTTTTTCTTTTTCCAGCACATCGATGAAGTTGGTTTCCGCAGCAGTTTCTTCAGCAGTGAAGTTACTAAACTCATTTCTGTAGTAATAAAAGATGTACGCATAAATAAAGATGTGTTTGGCAGTGACGTTAAAGGTGATAAAGTAAATAAAGCTCACCTTTCTAAAGGGGAGAGTGAAAGCCCCAACTTCTGCAATAAGAAGATTCCTCCGGTGATAATTACATTTGCACAGGTACAATCAGTGTACTTTGTTCCCATAATTTCATTGTACATCATTCCATATGTGTAATTATGATGTATATCTTTTCATAATAAAAATAAATAAAATAAAAAAACTTGATAAGGAAATATTGTCAAACAGTGGAAATTCCAGGTTGAAATATCAATATTATTATGATAAAGATAGATTACTTCTCAATGTAGAGGCAAAACACTGAGTTGTAGCCAGCCACAACAATAAAGACTGTTACAAACTGAGCTTTTCGCAAAGCCATCTTCAGGGGGGAGGGGGGGGGGGGAATATGTGCACACTTCTACACAAGTGGACTGAGTGTGCAGGGAATTGATGTTGGGCAGACGAGGCTGCCTGGCACGGTGTTGGGGAGGGTGGGGGTGGGAGGAATGGGGAGCAGAAAAGGAGAGAAGCAGAGAGGGGAAATGACGAGTGGCATTGACAGAGAGCAGAGCACAATGGGGGGGGGGGGGGATGTGAATCAGGAGGAAGTGATAGGACAGAGAGGGTGGAAACTATTGTTGGCTTTAGGATGTGGGGACAGTAGGTTACTCTAGGTTGAGAATGGGATGATATCTTAATATCCCCCTCCCCTTTTCCCCGCTCCACTACAGATTGCTGTTTTCTCTTGACGCGACACCATTGCATTCTGGCCCCAGCAGCCAGAGAGAGTGGTCATGTATGAGTGTGGTGTGCCTCCTTATATTATTGTGTGTTTTTTCTCTTCCTTTCTGAAGAAACCCATGGCCAGAAGCTCTGTGTGTAACAGCTTTTTGTTGTGGTTGTCTGCAACTCAGTGTGTCATTTTTATGCTGAGTTGCAATCTATCCTTTTCATAATATTGTTCATATCATAGTTAAAGTAGGGACAACAGGCAAGTTGGATCAGAACCAATCAAATTTTTAACATTTGAATACTGTATGTTCTTTCAAAAACGTAAGAATAAATAAACAGCCTGGAATAGGCATAGCAAAGTGATGTAGGGAGTATAGGAAGCTCTACAGAATTTCTTGCTATGACAACACAAAACAAATAAAATCATATAAAAAAGCAGCAAGGAATATAAAGCAGTATTTCACATGAAAGAAAACATTCAAAATGACAGTTGTCACAGATTAATCTTTGTGATCAAAAAATGATGCAGTGAGGTCTGGTCTCTCTCTCTCTCTCTCTCTCTCTCTCTGTCTCTCTGTGTGTGTGTGTGTGTGTGTGTGTGTGTGTGTGTGAGAGATGGATAGAATGACCACCAAAATTCATTGGCATTGTTTATGTTTAGTGTTGTTACTAGAATAACGACCGAGCGAGGTGGCGCAGTGGTTAGACACTGAACTCGCATTCGGGAGGACGACAGTTCAATCCCCCATCCGGCCCTCCTGATTTAGGTTTTCCATGATTTCCCTAAATCGCTCCAGGCAAATGCCGGGATGGTTCCTTTGAAAGGGCACAGCCGACATCCTTCCCCATCCTTCCCTAATCCGATGAGACCGATGACCTCGATGTCTAATCTTCTTCCCCAAAGAACCCAACTAGAATAACGGGTGTGAACGGCATCAGATATTGAGTGATCACTGTGAAAGATACAGAGATGCTGTGCCTTGTGTCAGACAGTAAGCACATGACAGAGCTTGCAAGGGGCCTCATTGTGGGTCTCTGTTTGGACGGCTGGTGAAATTGAACAATATCCAGATTTGTAGGGCATTGTATGTGACTGTGACCTGATACTGGACTGATTGGCAATCTCAGGACAGACATACTTGGTGTCCAGGTTCCGGCCAATCGTATTGACCACCACAAGGAATGATTGCTATATTGTGCACCAAGCACATTGTAATACTGTTACATCTGTGCCCATTATCTGAGAACTCACTGCAGCTTTCTATGTCATCGTGCTCCATTGGTCAGAGTCTAGCAGTAGGAGGAATATGGAATTACTATTCCATATCTGGGTATCCATTAGTGCTACAACATAAATGACTGTGTTTGAATGGTGCTGTGACACGTAAGTATGGAGTGCTGATGAATGGCGTCGCATTGTGTTCAGCAATGAATTGTGGTTCTACACAACTCTGGATGACTGTCATCAGTAAATGTCGTGGCGGCCTGAAGAATATGTCTAATTCTTTCAACATTTTGGAGAGGAATAACAGTGTTAACTCATGACGTCATGGTGTGAGGAGCCATTTGGTGTTACTTTAGTTCAAGTCTGGTAGTGATTGAGGGAAATCAGGTGGAAAAATGGTAAGCCACAGACATCCTACATCCTCATGCTTTATTTCTCCTGAGGCTGTATCTCTGTGCCATTTTTCAACAAGACAATGCTTGTCCACACTTCATATGTATCCCTACAAACTGCTTGACATTGGAGTAGTCCTGTGACCAGCAAGATCCTCAAATCTGTCCCCTATAGAATATCTGTGGGACAGACCCATACGTCAACTCTGTCCCTGTGACAATATCCAGAGTATCAATGACCAGTTAGATTTGTGAACCTGCTTGCCTTAGAAAAGGACATGGTTTTATAACACCAATCCCAAATGAAGTGGTGCATGCATCAAGGTCAGGGAGGGTACAGTGCCATACTGATAAGTCAGCTGGTACCATCAAGTTGTTTGTAAACTGGACTTGATGATTTTGTACTCACTGAAACATCGTCACATACCTTATCAACCTGCAAAATCTCATCTCATTTCATTCTTCCTTTCTGGATGCTGCACCTTTTTTTGTCAAGTGTTACAAATGTTTTACATTGGAATGAATTCAGTCCATCAGCTTGTCCTTCATAAATGGTTGCATTAAACATTGAATTTAGTATTATATCCTGTGTGTGCTCCTAATTTATCAGCAATGTTCCCCACCTTTGTGATGAGAAATGCTGACCCCTAGCATAAACATCTCTTGTGAATAATACTGCAGCTGTGATAAAAATGTTCCATTACATCCTTCCTTTCTTCCTTCTTCCCATCTTTTCTTTTAAATTGGAGCTCCTCTGATGCTGGTCAATATGAAGAGTTGCAATATTAAATTAATGTTGTCTAAATTAAGGTGTTCAGGACAGCTATGGTTGCATTCAGTAGGTTTTATTAACCAGTTTCACTGTATAGTATTGTAACAGCACCATCAAAATCTCTGGAATTTACAATTTAAAATACAGCGTTTGGCTGATTACATTGCCAGCACCATTTATTAAGTTGGCTGTACAATGATACAGCCAACTTATTTGTGGTGCCCAAAGCGTACCTTAAACTCTAAAATTCAGAGATTCTGATGATGCCCTTGTAATGTAGAGTGAAACCTATCAAAAGAGTGAGTGGGTGTTGTGGCTGCTCTGCAAAACTTAATTTCAACCATCACAGCTTCCTCTGCAGGCAAGCCTTCTTTCACTATATTAATGTTATCTGTTTATAACTTTGTTAAATTGTTGTATATGTAAATAAAAGAAGGATTTTGTGTAGATTAAGGGCACAAGTAGCTTATAAATACAATTCTGTTACTTATGCCACTGTTCAAACGAAATAGCCAAGACAGGAGAGATAGTTGCCCACTTTTCACAAGTAGAGTTAATATTTCTTGAAGTGAAGAGTGGGTAGCATGTCAAAAGTTTCGTTACTAAACAGGTAGCTAATTTTATAACAACTTTTTATTTGTTGTTACCAACAGTTTTGGCCATTCAACCATTATCAGATGTCTAAAATGACACAGAAAACAAAAGTAATTATTTTTAAAAGCTTAAAGAAAGATCTACAGAGTTTACAAACAGTATTGTAGGAATGGATATAACTGCATGAATTTCAAGTGATTGTGTTTGATAATTATAAAGCTTTATTAAAAATATGCTCAGCTGGAAACTTGGAGTAAGCTCGATGACTTTCCCCCCACAAATGGATACACAAAGTGACCTGTATTTCCCCAGAAGATAATACCGTGAATGAGATTTATCATATTCTTACAGATGAGACTTACAAGAAGTATATGACACATTACAGAGGGGCTAATGCAGACACAGACCATTAACTAGCTATCAGCAAACTACCAGGTACAGCTATATTATAAAAGAAAGAGGAAAAAGATAGCCGATAGACAATTTGATGCTGAGAAGCTTACGGATCCTGAGTTGTGTCACCAGTATAATATCAGAGTGCATAACAAATTTGAAGTCCTGGCATCAGAATGCAGTAATGAAGGAAATGTTAATGGTCAATGGGAATGTTTAAAGAGCACTGTAAGCCTAATGCCAATAACCAGTAAGAATTGGTTCAATTATACATGCGAACATGCTGTAAAAACCAGGAAGAGAGCAAGACAAACTCTCATGCTAGAATCGAAATTGTGCAGAAGAGCAAGAAACAGTGTAGAGCATATAAAGAGAAACAAACAGCATTCTGAGGATAGAGAAAAAAAAATTCTTGACAAATATGACTAATGAAGTAGAGAGGCCAAATACAATATTTGACAGCAGAAAAATGTCTCTGATGGTGAAACAAATGAGGACCATTCAAAGAAATGAGGCATTAGTTATTAATGATAAGGATGGGATACACTAATAGATAAGGAAAGGATTCTGGACAGATAGAGGGAACAATAATTAGGGGTTGTTGAATTCTGAACATCACAAAAATGTCTTCCCAGAAAGAAGAATTACCTAGGGGGTGAGGTGCAGAGCCATGCATTGTACCACGTTTACCAGGCCAAGCCTGGCTGTGGCCAGCTGATCCGTCTGGTTGCCCACACTACAGGTAGCTGACCTGAACTATACCAGCATTGGCAACAATGTGCCATCGAGGCACATGGGACGTTCGGGTACCTGGCTAAGCCCTAGTGTCAACAGAGCTCGATGCAACAAGGAAAGAGATAGTGCAGGGAAGGCAGGAATGGCTGGCCACACACGTGCAAAACTGCTTCCTGAATCGTCTGCATTTCTTTGAGAATCGTGAAGGTTTGAGATGCTAGGAACAGAGTGTTCTTCATCCTTTACAAAGAAAAATAATGCATAATGTGAAACAATGTTTGTTACACAGAAATGTATTGATTGTAACATGGAAGTGATTGAATTCATCGGAAATGGTTTAATAGCCTAATGCTTTTGTAGTGCTTTACATTTCACCTGTAGCCACATCAAAAGTGCTGATGAAACTTTTGGATAGTAGGTAGGTCTAGTATGCAATATTAATGTATTTTACACTTTTCTGTCAATCTACAAGTTTTCGTTATGGAATTAACTGGCTCAGCCCTTCCTTGGAATTCTTTGAGGAGGAGCCATCAGCTTTGCATGTGACATAATTTTGAAACGAGGAACAACCGAAGGTAAAGACAGTCTCGAATTAATTTCACTGTAAAGTTTGTTTCTGGATTTATTTTTTATATACATGTAAGTAGGAAACGCCTTTTCTCACAGATATGTGGACGAGACACGTAATAAACTTGTTACCGCTTTATTTGATAGCATTGGAAACTTCATTTCTAAGCTTAAGCAGAAACTTATCGGTTACAAAGATTTATTTTCTGTAATTTAGTCACTGGAAGTTTTGAGTAGCTGCTCATTTCAATTTACACTTCATGTGGAATCCAAATTTATTGTCTATTCCAAGTGATTGTGAATCCATTTGTTGTTACTAGATAGAGCAGGGAAATAGTCATTGAAATTTTTCAAAATTCCTTCAAATGGTGCATAATTTTATTCTTGACATTTTCATCCAAATTAAAATGAATTTCTACTAAGAAATTGTGAAGATTATTGAAGCACCTAATTTGTTTTTTTAATTTAGACAGATTTCCCAAGCAACAAGGCTTTTAATGAACGATTCAATTCAATCTTGCATGTTACACAGTATTGTATATGGTCCCTGAAGTAATAAATTTAAACTGTTGATTTTTTAACAAAATGTCTGTCAAATAAGCTGCAGTCAGAAGCCAGACTTTGCTTAGGGAAAGGTCTAAATGGTGGGGAAAAAGATAAATGTCATACCTCAAGTTTTTTCCACCCATGCCTTTTTAATACTTGATTTTAATATTTGTAATGATCTGCAGTTACAATAAACACACAATGCAATTTAGTTGAGACAGTATTTTTAAATTAAAATTCATACTAATTAGGCCATATTATTTCTAGCAAAAAACAGTAATTTGTAGTCAGTTTCATAGAATTTGCCTTTGTTAAGATAATTAATTGAATATTTATAGTTTAGATTTTAGTACAGTTGATGAACTCTTAATTCAATACATTATTCTATGACAATATGTGAATGATACTTGTAATTGTTGGATCACTATTTCCATAAATGATAAATCTGGGTATATCATTCATCATTAAATTTGTTTTAAATTAATTTTGTCTCGAAGCAAATCAATAAAAAGTGTTTTTAGTTCTTCACCAGCATTACTGAGTACCATCTAAGAGTATTGTAGCAACAATTCTGCTAGCTCATCTTCCTTTGGGGGAAGAGGGGGACAATAAATTTGAAAAGACATGATTCCACCAGGCTGTGTATTCAATTACTTTATTTGCACTACTAATTTCAAGACACTGTTCATTTTCAAGTGTATATAAAGTTATCAGAATAAGGTTGGACTTGGGTGATATCTCCACATATTAGTAGCCTCTTGAAATTTGGCAGCTATAATTTCAACAAACTATTTTTCACTTCCTTCATTGTTAAGTTACTAATTTTTTACTTTCTACCAGTATATAGAAATCATGTTTTTTGAAGTGGCATTTCTATTAAGAAACACTTCAGAATAATAACAGTGGCAAATGATAAAAATATTGTATTCTGTATACCTTATTGAATTTGTGGTAGATTTGAGTGACTGCTCAAAAATTGTTATACATCAGGATTATGGAATACTCAGTATATAAATACACTGATGTCACAAGAGAGACATGTCTACAACACTGCTCCACTGCTACAGTAATGAGAGAATTTCAGACTCTCAAACACCTATTAAAATCACCTAGTCGAAAAGTGGGAAAAATGGAAAAGTTGTAGCAGAGGGTTAGCCACTTATTCTTGTGCATGTGGTAATACCTTAACAATAGCAATAAATGATGGTTTGCTTCTCTTTCAACAACTGCACGCCAATACACAAATCTGTTCAATAGTGCCAATATCTCTAGTCAGTGTCACTCCAGTATGCAACAAATTTGTGTTTAGTGGCCTAATCTGCTCTTTTTTTTAAAGAAAGTGAACCAATATTTGGATTGTTATTGTTGGAAAAAGTGGATTGCTACTTTCCCTATATTTTTGACATTCCTACCTTTAGTTTCCATTGTTTGATCAGATCGCTGTTGTATTTACCTAAACTTTTGCTACATGCTTCACACTGAAATGAAAAGGCAATAGGAGAAAAGTGCTCAAGAAACAAAAGTAAATGCTGTCTTGTGTGCTGAATACCTGCAGTACCATCTACAGTCTGCTGTTTGCTAAAGTAAAAGCAAACTTCCTAAACTCGGCAAAAATTGCTGTCAATAGTTCACTGTGACAGTGCCAGATGCCATTTGTCAGATATTTGGATGACATACTATGGAAGTAGGCCTGGGAGGCACTATAGCACCTTCCTTGCTCAGCCTGCTGTAAATCTCTATTTCTACGATTTTTTTTCCCTAGAAACTGAAGAATCATTGAGAGCAGCATCCACTGCAGCATTTGTGCTGCGGGTCACTCTCTTCAAATGCTGTTATAAAATTATATTCCCAAAGGCATCCATTAACAGCCAAATGCCAAGAAATTAGATCTCAGCAGCTGGAGATATATGAAATAATAACGATAATCATGATGATGATGATGATGATGATGATTATTTTGGTGATAGTCACCTCAACATTTTACATACATCGTTCATATACTCACTTCAAGAAATACAGCTTTCAGATGTAAAATATGTTGTTTAATTGTGCGAACACTTATTGTGTTATTTTTTAATGTATTCTCATTCTTTTAACAGTTCATGGCTGTCCATATATACAATGTAAACACAATACTTCTGCGTGCTGAGTCTCCCGAATGGTTGATTCATGCAACAGCTGGAGAGGTTCATCTGGATGGAAGCATTGTGCATAATGCTCGCAGCCTGATAGCTAATGTGTCAATCACATCAGCAACTGCCAAAATATTAAGACATGCAGTACAAAAAGATGAAACATGTCAGGCATGCCTTGGAGAAGTTTCCTTTGGAATAACAATGGAGGCAACATTCGTAGCCCAAGGAGCATTTTCTGTTGAGGTATATTGTTATTTCATTGTTCCTTTTTCTGCTGCTCACAAGGAAATAAATTGATAAGTGATACATTTATTAAATTTCATTCATTTCTGTGGAGACTTTAGTGGTATATTGTACTTAGAACATAGGTGAATCCTTGTGGTAAGGCCAAGCTTGTTGCATAGAAAGTAGTACAGATTTTCACTGAGGTTTTGTGATAGGACATGTAAAGACTGATGAGATAAATAAAACATAAACAAGTTGGTATGGGAAACTTCATAAGAAACACACATCTTCACATAGTTTTGGAAGTTGCAAGACTGATTGGATTTTCTTCTCCTATTTATTCCTGATAACTATGTATTTTCATTCTGGCAGTCCGTCATTGTGTCAGAGCACTGAAAACGTGGAAAATGATGAAAACCATGTAGACTAAATTGTATTTTGTCAATGGAATGCACACTATTATGAAAATTTCTGATAAATTAAAGCTGTTTGTTTGACTGGGACTTGCACCTGGAACTTTGCCTGTAAAGTTACTTTTCATACCAACTGAGCAATCTAGACATGCACGCTTACCTACCTATCATTAAACCTACGAATACCTCTCTAGTACTTTCCAAATTTATCTATAGCTCTCGTGCATACTTTGCTGGCCAAGCATTCTTCAAGAGAAATAATATTACTGACATTGGCTTCACCACAGTGTGTGGTTTATTTTCAGAATGATCTTTCACTAGACAGCAGAGAGGATATTGTTGTGAAAATTCATGGGAGGTTAAAACTGTGTTTCCAAATGGGACTTTTATCAGAGTATATAAAGAAAGCTTTTAAAATAAGTGGTGTACAAACTCAGCTCATTGATTGCTTTATTATCCTTATAGAACAACACTGTTGGGATATCCAATTATTCAGCGTTATGAACTTATATGGCCCTAATTATATACCTGTTACATTTGTAGCAGCCTTTGCAGGAGTCATCCATAGAAGAATCAATCATGCAGAACCTTGAAGAAAATGTAATCACAAATATACTACAAGAGAGAAAGACAAGAAAATAGTTAGAATATATAATAAAAGATGCCTCCTAACCTTACGAGAAAATTATCACATATGCAAAGTAAAATCTGAAATGAAGCTACTACTAAGTGACTACCGAACATGACTAACCATTCACTGTGTACACCGATTGATCACATAACACAAAAAATCCCAGTATATGATCACAAATGCCATTTCTCTCCTAAGTCTATAAATGAAGAAGAGAAAGAAAACAATGAAAACTCTAGGATGGAATTATGAAAAGGATAGTTGCTACTCGCCATTTAGGGGAGATACTGAGACGCAGATAGGCACAACAAAAAGACTGATGTCCATTATAATTATCCGGGCTGTTATGCCGTGGTCGGTTGATGAAGTTTGCCTCAATTCCCAACGTTTCGTCTCCAACTGCGGGAGACATCTTCAAGGGGGTCCGTAGGTCGATGGAAGGTCCAACACACCCACTGGCTCGCTACTGACTGCCGCTAAATTCCGTGTCCGTGAGCTCCCGTGCCGCAGTGTGACGTCACGTGTTTTGAAAACGTCAGTGCAATTGGCCGCTGTCCGTTGCCGTTGCCATCACTCAGTAGTGGACGTGTGTTACACATCTTCTTTAACACCGTCATCCATATACCATTTAATTTCGCGCCCTCCTCCTTTCCGTTGAAATTATTTGGATGTTTAGAGATTTCGATTGCCTCCTTGTGGAGCCTTTCGTAGTATCCGCTTGTGGCCGCTAGTACTTGCGTCTCCTCGAAACGAATATTGTGGTTCCCTGGCTGGAAAGCATGCTCCACAATAGCTGATTGTTCCATTTCTCCTCTTCTACAATTTCCCTTGTGGTCTACCAAACGTTTAGAAACAGTTCTTTTAGTTGTACCCACATAAACATCACCACAGCTGCATGGGATCCTATACACTCCAGCTTTTTCCAAAGGTTTGCGAGCGTCCTTGGCAGGCTTAAGGTATTGCTGTATCTTCCTGGTGGGCTTGTAAATTACGGTAATATTCCGCTTCGTCAAGATCCTCCCTATTCTTTCCGTTACATTTTTAACAAACTGCAGGAAAACCTTAGATTTTGCAGTAGCCTGTACGTCAGTATGATTTCTGCGTGGCTGCCTCAACGTACATTTTATTTCGGCGGACGAATATCCGTTCTTCGTTAGTGCATTGTGGAGATGTTCCATCTCAGCGTCGAGCAACTCAGGTTCACAAATATTTCTAGTTCTGTCCGCTAACGTCTTGGTAACACCCGCTTCTGTTGTGGGTGGTGGTTCGAATCCCGGTGCAAAAAACGGTCCGTGTGCATGGATTTGCGGTATACTGAGTGTCCCAAACTACCATTTTCGTTTCTAAAAGCAAGCACATCGAGGAAATTAAATTTGCCGTCTACCTCCTCCTCCAATGAAAACTGAATTCTCGAGTTTATGCTGTTTAGATGTTCGTGGAACCGGCTTAGTTCCTCTCTACCATGTCTCCACAGCACAAACGTGTCATCCACATATCGGAACCATTCATTTGGCTTTTTGCTAGCAATACCTAAGGCCTGTTCTTCGAATTTCTCCATAAAGAAGTTTGCAATTACGGGACTTACGGGGCTTCCCATAGCCACGGCATCCGTTTGCTCATCAAACTGTTCATTGCACTTGAAGTATGTGGTCGTCAAACCACACTTAAACAGTTCTAAAATATCGGCAGGAAAAATTCGATCCAGCTGTTCCAATACATCATTAAGTGGAACCATGGTAAACAGCGATACCACACCGAAGCTGACCAATATGTCCTCCGGCTGGACCACTATGCCATTAAATCTGCCGATGAAATGTGTCAAATTCTTTATATAAGAGTCTGAACAGCTCACATGTGGTTTCAACAGCGTAGTCAAAAACTTGGCTAACGATTAGGTGGGCGAACCAATGGCACTTAGTATCGGTCTTAACGGCACATTTTCTTTATGAATTTTGGGCAATCCATAAAGCCTCAGTGGTAGCGCAACCGAATTGCAGAGACCTTTCTGTACACTCTCTTCAATGGAGGACTTTTTTATTAACCGCGACACAGTTCTGAGAACTTTGTTAGTGGGGTCCTTATTCAGCTTCCTATATGCTTGCGGATCCAATAGATCAGTAATTTTACTCTGATAGTCGGCCACATCCATAACCACCGTTGCGCTTCCTTTGTCAGCTGGGAGAACCAAAATACTATCGTCGTCATTCAGGAGTTTTAAACCTCTTCTCTCACCCACAGTTATGTTACTTAAAACTCCTGCTGTTTAAACCACATGTGGGCCGTTCGGACTCTTATATAAGAATTCGACACATTTTCATCAGCAGATTTAATGGCATAGTGGTCCAGCCGGAGGACATATTGGTCAGCTTCGGTGTGGTATCGCTGTTTACCATGGTTCCACTTAATGATGTATTGGAACAGCTGGAACGAATTTTTCCTGCCGATATATTAGAACTGTTTAAGTGTTGTTTGATGACCACATACTTCAAGTGGAATGAACAGTTTTATGAGCAAACGGATAGCGTGGCTATGGGAAGCCCCGTAAGTCCCGTAATTGCAAACTTCTTTATGGAGAAATTCGAAGAACAGGCCGTAGGTACTGCCAGCAAAAAACCAAATGTATGGTTCCGATACGTGGATGACACGTTTGTGCTGTGGAGACATGGTAGAGAGGAACTAAGCTGGTTCCACGAACATCTAAACAGCATAAACTCGAGAATTCAGTTTTCATTGGAGGAGGAGGTAGACGGCAAATTACATTTCCTCGATGTGCTTGTTTTTAGAAACGAAAATGGTAGTTTGGGACACTCAGTATACCGCAAACCCACGCACACGGACCGTTATAACAGCATAAAGTCGAGAATTCAGTTTTCAATGGAGGAGGAGGTAGACGTCAAATTACATTTCCTCGATATGCTTGTTTTTAGAAACGAAAATGGTAGTTTGGGACAATCAGTATACCGCAAACCCATGCACACGGACCGTTATTTGCACCGGGATTCGAACCACCACCCACAACAGAAGCGGGGTGTTATCAAGACGTTAGCGGACAGAGCTAGAAATATTTGTGAACCTGAGTTGCTCGACACTGAGATGGAACATCTTCACAATCCACTAATGAAGAACGGATATTCGTCCGCCGAAATAAAACGTACGTTGAGGCAGCCACGCAGAAATCATACTGACGTACAAGCTACTGCAAAATCTAAGGTTTTCCTGCCGTTTGTTAAAAATGTAATGGAAAGAATAGGGAGGATCTTGATGAAGCGGAATATTACCGTAATTTACAAACCCACCAGGAAGATACAGCAATACCTTAAGCCTGCCAAGGACGCTTGCAAACCTTTGGAAAAAGCTGGAGTGTATAGGATCCCATGCAGCTGTGGTGATGTTTATGTGGGTACAACTAAAAGAACTGTTTCTAAACGTTTGGAAGAGCACAAGGGAAATTGTAAAAGAGGAGAAACGGAACGATCAGCTGTTGCGGAGCATGCTTTCCAGCCAGGGAACCACAATATTTGTTTCGAAGAGACGCAAGTACTAGTGGCCACAAGCAGATACTACGAAAGGCTCTACAGGGAGGCAATCGAAATCGCTAAACATCCAAATAATTTCAACCAAAAGGAGGAGGGCGTGAAATTAAATGGTATATGGGTGACTGTGTTAAAGAAGATGTGTACCACCCGTCCACTACTGGGTGATGGCAACGGCGACGGACAGCGGCCAATTGCACTGACGTTTTCAAAACACGTGACGTGCGGGAGCGCGCGGACACGGAATTTAGCGGCAATCAGTATCGAGCCAGTGGGTGTGATGGACCTTCCATCGACCTACGGACCCCCTTGAATACGTCTCCTGCAGTCGGAGACAAAACATTGGGAATTGAGACAAAATTCATCAACCGACCACGGCATAACAGCCCAGATAATTATAATGGAATGATATTTCTGGCCGTGAAAGTCTACATTTTAGTAACAAAAAGCCTGTCAAATAAAGCTTTCAGTCAGACAGGCCTTCACCAAAAAAGTGCGTACGCGCGCGCGCGCACACACACACACACACACACACACACACACACACACACACACACACACACACAAACCAATGGTCTCTGGCTGCCACAGTCTGTCTGGCTGTGGCAATCGGAAACTGTGATTGCTTGTGTGTGTGTGTGCGCGTGCTCGCGTGCGCGGTTTGTCCATCTGGTGAAGCCTTGTTTGGCCAAAAGCTTTATACAGTAGATACAGAAAATGGCAGTTATAGCACTATATTTTGATAACAGTGGCCACAAAGTAAACGGTAAGCTTTCAAACAGTTTGCCACATGAGAGAAAGCTGTCTAATTTACAAATAATAATTTAGACACTGATCTGTAAGCTACTTTCCATTTTATTATAACAACTTCAACTAGCTGTTTAAAAAGAAAAAGAAAAACCTTAACTTGCAGCATGCAGAAGGCAATTTACTTTTAAACTACTGCAATTTATATACTGTTGATGTGAAAATGGCCTCCACATAAACTTGTTATTTTGATTATGATGTTGAGATCTGGCAATCAGTGTCATGTGAATAACAAACAACATATGGACATAACCTTTTTTGATATCTTTGATAAATAAGCTGCTTTTCTGAATGACTAATGGTGTGTCCTAAAGGCCAGGCTCTAGACTGTAGGCAACTTGAAAGTATTCTCTCTCTTTGAATAGAAATACTCTTTTACTTTGTTTACAGTCTTCTGTAAGTCATAGTGAGAGTGATATTGCTCAATTCGGTTATTATATTATCTGAAACTTATGTAGTGCATATAACAATCATAACTCACCATATACTACTTGTCTACAGTGTCAAATTTCTATTCATATGGTATGTTCTGCCTCACTTGCACATGTCATTGCAGGTACAGCTTACATTGTAGAAAGCTCTTGTTTGGAGACAAAATAGCTGTAGTAATGGTGGACCTTAGCTTAGTATAGATTTTATTCATTCCGGAAAATACGAGAAATCTTTTCTGGGTGGCTGAAGTATCAAGGTTAATAAATTATTTTCTTTTCTTTCATTTAGGCCAATTTTTGCACAATTTTTAGAAGTCATCACAGCAGCTGATACATTGTCTCATGGCCACCTTCTCTCTCTCTCTCTCTCTCTCTCTCTCTCTCTCTCTCTCTCTCTATAATACTCGTTGCTTGGTTGTCGAGTACCACTTGCATCAATGATGACAGACTGAACATGACTTTAAATGGTTAGCTGCAGTTTTTTTATATGAACTTCATGGACAAATGTCATTTTGTTGTTTTGTCGCTATAAGGCCTAGAAACATCAGTATTGTGTCATTTGCCTTCTTCATAATACCATACCAGATGGAGGAATGTTATAGCAGTAGACCTCCATTTGGAAAGAGTGGAATGAAAATTGTGTAAATAAAACAATACTAGTTATTAGAAATGCCTTCAGATGGTTCATTTAGGGATGAGTATATAAATCAAGATACATTGTGCTCCCAGTTATTTGTGTGTGGGTTATTTATGCAGAAAGAAGAAAAGGGAGAGATGCACAATATTTTTCTCTAGCAAACAGCAATAAACAATATGCTGTATGACCATTTTCATTGTTCAGACAGCTACTGCATGACAACAGAGTACCATTCTCATTGTTATCGAACAGCCTGTTCCATGTAAATGAAAAACAAACACAGTTTTCTGATGTTAATTGGCGTGTGAGTGTTAACGAAGCAAGGTAAAAGAAATTAGTAAGAGAAGTGACAGAGAAACAAAAGAAACATGTTGACGTTAAAACAAAAATAGGAATTAATTGAAAGATTTGAGAAGGGGAAATTTATGCAAAACTATGAAGTATTTGAGAAACGTAATGAGACTGACTACACTGCAAGTGGTCTAGCAATGTGTTGCTGTTTGCTTGCAGATGCTCAGTCCAAGTTTCAGATCTGTACAGCTATCAAGTGATCATGGAGGAAAATTCTTCCAGGTAAAAAGAAAATGATTTTTGAGGTTCCAGTGATGAAGTAAGAATAATGAATCTGGCAATAGGTTTAAATTGTTTTGAAAATGTCAAAAACTTGAATATAAGACTGAAGATCAACATGTGTGAGAGATGCAGAAACTGTGACAGCTGTTTCATAAAAAAACCAAAGACGAGGGCAGAGAATGTCAGAGAGGGGATGAAGACAGTGACCTTGTCAGTCACTGTGCCACAATGTAATGTGTTGATACTCTTCTAGAGGGGTTTCAGTACAGTGACATTATTACTGCAAGAGAAATTTGAAATGCCATGTGAAAAATGTCAACTGGTCTCAGAAGTAGACCATCATATACTGTTTTAAGAAATAACAGACCTGCAGTACCTATGGATAGAACTTGGATAAACTTTCAAAAAACGAATACATGTTTGAAAATATCTTGGTTATTCATGTTTTTCGATTATTCATGTATCTCCTCCCTCACATTACCCCGAGTAATTGGGAGTGTACTGTATATCACAAATAACTTTTTTTTTCCCAGAAAGAGCTGAAAAACTTTTACATAATATATTGTGTTCAAGTACATTTATTGTAAAATATTATATGTGTCATTATATATGAATTGCTCTGATATGTTTACCCAAAAATTATGAATAAATAGATAAGTAAGCTAGGTCATCTAGTATTATTCCTAATGATTTAAAGTGAAAAATCTTTAATTCTTGTAAATGAGTGACAACATGCTTTATAATTTAATTTTCATTTCAAAGAGGCTTTTCATTGGAATGGACAACACAAAAGCAGTAATAAATGAAGGTTTCTATAGCTTTGCTCAAGAGCGGCAGGTCAATTCTGAATTTAAAGCAAGTGACAAAGAAATCAAACCCAAAAAGAATCAAGAGGATTTGCATGAAGTTGTTCGCAGACTGTCACCTATCTTACCAAAGGTGTGTAAGTGTTTTCTTTATCTTTTTGGACATTATCTTCAATTATTGAAAAATGATGATGTCTAAGCATTTAGACAAAATATGTGTAGTTTTAGGAAATAAGACAGTTTCTAATAAACACATGAATAATTCTTGTTACTACCCAATTTACTAGCAACTTTTTCTGTGATTAATTGTAGGTTAGAATAAGCTTGAAAATGGCTGTATTAATTTGATAAATGCTCTGCACTGTTTTTCTCATCGTTGTCAAATGTTGAACTGCTCAACATTTGTATCTTAAGGTTATTACTGAAAAGAATTTTAATTCAGTCACTATGGACTGTTGTCTCCTGCTGGTGCATATAAATGAAGTTTAAACTACAGTATATTCCTAACCATCTACTGGCATAATTTCATGCTAGCTACATCATTTAAATATTCACTTATGAAGCCAGCTAGCATTGTGGATTATATATCACATGCTCAGTAGCCACATTAGATTCATGTTAGACTGCTATAGTAGTGAAGAATTCTTGTAGAATGTAAATAATTTGGGATTAAATATAATAGCTCACTGAATAGCAGAGGCAGTGAGTCATCGACAGGTACATTATCAATACTGAAAACTTGCTAGCGTTGGATGACTCATCACATCTCCTATTCACTGAGTTGTTACCTTTACCCATGTAAAATGTTGTAGAAGGTGATAAAGCAAAACTACAAAAGGAATGAAAGGCCCTAATTTCAATACTTCTCCATGTGCATGTGATGATGCAAGCCATTTGAATCTACAGTGGAATATAACTAAGTCATAGAGACACACAAACATTTTTTTGTATAACAAATTCTGTTGCTAACATCACGGCAGCTGATAATATTTTGGTCACTGGTCTTCATGATACATCTGTTAAAATCAGTTTAATTGCCCTTGTGTTGGAGAAGCTAGGTGACATATTACAATGATTGGTTGGCCAAAAATATAATGACCATTTGTGTTTTTATCAAAAATAAAATCACCATTTTTTCTTGAGTTGCTGTAAGAATGTTCCAATTGGTTGAATCTTGTGTTGAGATGCACAATTGAAGTGATGAGGAATTGCTGTCTGTTAATAAATTGTACATTAGCTGCTAGTTGACTCTTCAGAAAGTGCAATTTCTTTTGTTTATCTCCTAATAATGTTTCTCTCCTGGATACCCAGCAGCCAGCTCTTACTATCCACCAACACTTTAACAAATAAATGTTTCCAAAGTTCCAAGTGCTATACAATCCTTCTTATGATGTTTACACAGTTTATTATTAGTATTATTATTATTATCAGGAAATGCATAGTTAATATTAGTCCTTGTCAGTTACATTTTAATTTTTTGTGTATGTCAGTTGTCTAAACAGCTTTCATGTATTCCTGTTAAATGTCTTGTTCATTCGTCCATGTTTCATAGATCCCATCAAGAAGGAAGAGCTTCATATTTTTGGAACAAATCAAAGTATACAATAACATAGGATTAGCAAATCATAGAAACTTAATCTGTATATTTTATTAACAATAAACTAATACTACACGGCTTAATGCTATTCGTGCTTATGATAGCTAAATTTTTATCTGGTAAATTAGAAATAGCTGCAATATTGAAAAATGCTGTTACCACCTCAGTTATGCAAATTAGCTGCAGTTTGTCTCCTTTTGGTAACATAATATTTGCCTGATTATATTTTTATTTTTCAAAGAAAATAGTTGTGTACTTCACTAAATACGAAGCCTTGTTTACAGTACATTATTACATGTCATCCAGATTTTTAATGAACACTGCTACTTGCATTTAGCTAATAGAACTTGCCAACCATCGAATCTAGATATTCAGGTAATTCGTTGTAAGAATGACTAATTAGACATGTTTCAATAGTATGAAAAGGAAAGTTGTCACTCACATATAGCAGAGATGCTGAGTTGCAGATAGGCACAACAAAAAAATCGTCACAAATAAATAAACCTTTTGGCTGTTAAGGCCTTCATGAACAATAGACACACACACACACACACACACACACACACACACACACACACACACACACACACACACACAAATGCAGCTCCCACACACGACCACAATCTCAGGCAACTGAAACCACACTACGTGCAGCAGCACCAGTGCATGATGGGAGTGGCAACTGGGTGGGGGTAAGGAGGAGACTTGGGTGGGGGGAGAGAGGGATAGTATGGTGGGGGTGGCAGATGGTGGAGTGATGCAGTTTAGATGGAGGATAAGGGGGGAGGGGAGGGGGGGAGTAGTGGAAAATGAGAGAAGTAAAAAGACTGATTGTGATAGTGGAATAATGGCTACGTTGTGGTGGAATGGGAACAGGGAAGGGGTTGGATCGGTGAAGACAATGACTAACGAAGTTTAAGACCAGGAGGGTTACAGCAACGTAGGATGTACTGCGCGAGGTGTTCCCACCTGTGGAATTCAGAAAAGCTGGTGTTGGTGGGAAGGATCCATATTGCACAGGCTGTGAAGCAGTCATTGAAATGAAGGATGTCATGTTTGGCAGTGTGGTCAGCAACAGGATGGTCTAATTGTTTCTTGGCCACAGTTTGTCGGTAGCCATTCATTCAGACAAACAGCTTGTTGGTTGTCATGCCCACATAGAATGCAGCACAGTGGTTACAGCTTAGCTTGTAGATCACATGACTGGTTTCACAGGTAGCCCTGCCTATGATGGGACAGGTGATGTTTGTGACCAGACTGGAACAGGTGGTGGTGGAAGGATGTACGGGACAGGTCTTGCGTCTAGGTCTGTTACAGGGATATGAGCCATGAATTAAGGGGTTGGGAGCAGGGGTAGTGTAGGAATGGACGAGTATATTGTGTAGGTTTGGTGGATGGCAGAATACCATTGTGAGAGGGGTGAGAAGGATAGTGGGCAGGACATTTCCCATTTCAGGGAATGCGAAAGGTAGTTGAAACCCTGGTGAAGAATGTAATTCGGTTGCTCCAGTCCTGGATGGTACTGAGTTAAAAAGGGAATGCTCCTTTGTGGCCAGACAGTGGGACAGTGGGACATTGGGCCGGCCAGAAAGGAACATTCCTGTCGTTACTCAATACCACCCAGGAGTGGAGCAACTGAAGTACATTCTCCGCCAGGGTTTTGACTACCTTTCATCATGCCCTTAAATGAGAAATGTTCTGCCCACTATCCTTCCCACCCCTCCCGCAGTGGTATTCTGCCGTCCATCCATTACAGAAATCAAGAATCGCGACAGTTTTGTTTTTGATTGTTATCAACATTGATACTTGCAGGATATTGAGTGCAGGGTTCCAAGACTATAGAGAATGTTTTAATTTCAAGTGTGAAGTTGATCAGCAAATGACAAAAGTAGTATGTTTTTTGTGTGATGTTATTAATTTTTTTTTTCTGTACTTATTCTGTGAAACCTAGCATCTTGCTGAATTTCATGATTCTACATGAATGGGCAGTACCCAATAGGTTTTAATGCATGAGTTTGCAAAAATCAGCATATGTGTCATAAATGGCCATATCTTTTTATTGAGTTGACTTAGAAGCTCCAATTTCTTACACTGCCAATGGGTTGTAGAACTTCGTAAGTGACATAGATTTCAAGTTTCGTGTCTACTCCTTCCTGAGAAAAATGGTTTTTAACAGTCAGTCAGGCAGACAGACAGATGGACAACAAAGTGATCCTATAAGAGTTCCATTTTTATCGATTGTGGTATGGAACCCGAAAATATTTGGTCTATAATCATAGAGTGCAGCTGATACAAAACATAAACTATATATAGTGAAGTGTGTGCAGCTACATTAATAGATGTTAAATATTTTACTTATTCTCCTTCTCCTGGATGAAATCTCAAAATACATTCGCATTTCCACAGTTCAGTATGTTAACTGCTTCCTATTACCTTTCTATAGTGTTCTCTGTGTCCTTTTGTTGTTCTTGTGGCAAAAGATGTGTGCAACATCCACTTTCTCACTATCCAGAGTTACATAGTTAACTATTCCCTCCACTATCTCTCTGTTTTATTTCCTATCCACTAAATGCATGTTTTTTCATTTTCACTTTTTAATCTGGATCTAACTCTTTAATGTTTCTACCTTGCCTGATGTTGTTAGCTGACATCTGCATAATCTTCTCTTTCATATGCATGTAAAGAACGAAATAATGCAAGGAATATGGCAAACAATTTCAGTGCTTTGTTTATTTGAATCATTGGGTTTTAAAACACTAAATGAATGTAACAAAGTACCTACTTTTTGCAATTTTTCTACCAAAATTTCCATTTTTCTTATTTCACTTTTAGGATTTCCATCTTAAGATTGAGGATTCTCTTCTAACTGGAATGAGAGATGACAGAGCAGATTTCATCTCAGCGCTTCAATCTTTTCAGCTACATTCAAAATTATTTGTGAAAACGCCTTCACCTCGAGCTGCAGGTAAAACTGTAAAACTTATTTTAGTGCTGGAGATTTATGTTCTGAACGTAGCCAGTATAAATACTGCTATCTTGCTGTGCAGACAAACTACCTCAGGTCACATATCATTTGATATATTTGACTGGTTGCTCATCAGAAGTAGGCCTTCTCGAATATTAATTGCTGTGTTGGCAACACAAAGATTTAAAACACCACTGACCACCAACATCAACACATCCTGTTTATGATGCTGCCTAGCAGTGCTTTAAACTTCTAATGTGTTGCCACCAAGGCAATAAATTTATGTGAGGATACTCATATCTGTTGACTGAAACTAGTCCAATAAATCATATAATACACAGTTTGTAGTGGTTTATGTTTCTATTAATTACACTGGTCACAGCATTCCCTGCTGGCAGTGCCTAGACTTTCTACTTCTAGCTTAGCTGGCATTTACAGTAATATTAGTGAAAACTGCAACACCCTGGCAAGAATGGCTTAAATAAACCTCAACTTGAGAGATGTTAAAATCTGTGTAAAACAAAATGTGACTAACATTGCAGATAGATGTCATTCATGTAGTCTCAGTGGCACATTTTTTGTGGTTGTAAAAGCCATTGTTAAGCTTAACTCACCAATGAACAGTTTATCAGAGTAAACAGAAACATTAAATGAAATGCTAGAATTTTTCACAGACATCAAATGGCCCAATGTCAGCATGTGAATGAGTTAAAATGGGACATAACAATCTGTTTATGGGAGGTGGATTTGTTATGCTGTGACCTTTCACAATTTCATCACCATTCCTGGCTCACTGTTAGAGCACTGCAAATGGTGTGACTCTATCTGTGTTGACAGTTTAATAGTCAGCTGACAGCCAAAGTGGTGGTGCACTTGCTGAGTTACCTTCTCCCATCCAGAAATGGAGACAGATTGAAGAGGGCAATCAAATGTCTTTTTCTGGTATGTTGAATGACAAAATGCAGTGTTTATCTACGACTGCTATTTCAGTATTTTTATCCAGTGTGGACTACATGTGTTTGATATTATATTGGTGACAGTAACCTGGCAGCCTGTATTCTTGAATAGAACTGTGCCCATGTGTCAAGTTAGTAGTTTCGGGATACCATTGGGTCCTGTCAAGGGTGAGGAATTTGCAAGGCTTCCTCAAAGAACCTGCATGCCTTGAGCCACCATCACGAATCACCGGAGTAAATGGTTAGAATATTGTTCCACGTACCCTGTGTGCATTCAGACAAACAAACCCTTGCTGAAGATTTACAACACTTGAGAGAATGTTTAGAGTGGAACAGGTACTTAGACAAACAGATCAGGCGTGTCCTACACACAAATAAACAGTGCCTTGAGAAGGAACCAATACAAAAGAAGAAAAAGCTAGATGAAAAATCTTTACTCTACTGATGCAGTTTTGCAAATACTGAGAGAAGATTTTGAAAATAAGGTTTCCATCCTATGAAAAAAAATGTTTTCTATGCATTATGAATTATAATATAGGGCTCTGAAAATCCAGTGTACACTGCCTGCCATGTTGATGTGGCTCATGTTGTGTTGAATGGACTGTAAGAACTGTTGAATCAAGCAGTGAGCTAAATCAGCTATCACCAAACACTGCCTCACATGAGAACAGAAAATGAAACCTAAAGATATCAGCATGGTGATATTGGTATCAAATTTCTGGGAAAATGTGATAAAGGAGACAGTCAACATTAGCGGGTGCATGTCCCATTCCCAGTTTGATTGTAATATGAACAGTGAGCAACAAAATTTATGCTTCACCCTTGAAAAGGTCTTCAGTCCCAAAGGGTGCAGTTCAAACAGGAGAGAAAGGTAGACCTAGGAACCATAGGTATAATAGGTGTTAATTGCTGTAGTGGTGCTGGGAAAGAACAAGGGCTCCAAGTGATAATAGAAAGCACTGAAGCTCAAACCATTATAGGTACTGAAAGCTGGCTAAGATTGGAAATGAGTTCACCCAACATCTTTTACCAAGGACCTATTGGTGTTAAGAAAGAATAGATTAAATACAGTTGTTGTTGGTGGTGGTGTGGTTGCTGCTTAGAATTATAAGGGGCAGTAAAGTGGAAATGAGACAGATGAAAAGAAAAGTAAGTAAACTGCTTATTATTTCAAAGTAATCACCATAACTGTTAATACATGTATCCCACTAAGAGACAAGACGGTCAGCACCTTGATGGAAAAATGTTTGAGGCTGCCTATGGCACCATGATTGTACCCAGGCATTCAACTCTTTGTCTGAAGCAAATTGACAGCCACAAATGTGTCTCTTCAGGGTTCCAAGAATATGGAAATACGATGGCAAGAGATCAGGACTGTATGAAAGATGTATAAGGGCTTCCCAGAGAAACTTCTGCAGTGTAGTTGAAACAACAGGCACACCAGCTCCAGGGAAGTTATGATAACTTTCCTCTTTGACTGCAAGGGCTTGCTGCTCATTGACTTTCTGAAACATGGTGCCACAAGTAATGAACATGGGCAAATGGATAGTTTGCAAAAACTCTTGCGAACCATCAAGTTCAAACACCCAGGAATGTTGATGAACAGCATCATTCTGTTGCAGTATAATGCCTGCTCACATTACCAATGTTGTTTTGAGTATGCTGGAGAAGTTGTATAGGGAAGCTCTTACACATCCTCCATACAGCCCCAATCTCTCCCCATGTGATTTCCATATTTTTGGAGCCCTGAAGAAAGACATTCACAGCCATCAACTTGCCTCAGTCGAAGAGGTGCATACCTGGGTACAGTCATGGTTCCGTAATGGGGTGGTACATGTTACTATTCAAGGTAGCAGCATGTCCCAGTTTCTCTCTACTGTGTTGATGAAAGATAGTTGTGTACAAACCTTAATTTACAGTAGCAGAGGAGAGACCACATACTGTGCACGCACTTTTTTTGCACAGACATGATACGCAAATATAAGAACAGTACAGCTACAAGGTGTGATGGAGGGTAAATGTTTTACTGTGGTAAGGATGTGTTTATGCTCTGATGTCATGACCAGGGGATGCCTTGGATGCCAAAGCAGATGAAATTGGAATGACAATGGCTGTTGTTCCAAAAGATAAAACAAAAGAAGATTGTACAGAATTGCTTAATGAACTACTTTTGTACTTTTTGAGTTTGGGATACTAATGATCCGTCTGTTAACGGACCGAGTGAGGTGGTGCAGTGGTTAGCACACTGGACTCACCTTTGGGAGGACAATTGTTCAGACTTGAGTCTGCCGATCCTGATTTAGGTTTTCCATGATTTCCTTAAATCACTTCAGGCAAATGCTGGGGTGGTTCCTTTGACATGGTATGGCCTATTTCCTACTGTACCCTATCTTTCCCTAATCTGAGTTTCTGCTCCATCTCTAATGACCTTGTTGTCGATGGGATATTAAACTCTAATCTCCTCCTCCTCCTCCTCCTCTTCCTCCTCCTCCACCACCGAGTTTGGTTATTAAGAGCTCAAATGTGAATGTTTAACTGATTTTTTGGAATTAATGGGACTTGTTCAAGACTGAAGGATTTTTTAAGAAAGTGGTTACATGGTTTTGTAGCTTGTGGGTAGCAAACGTAATTTTCCATTATCATAGTGCTTTCCTGCAGATGGTGAAGAAGTTCAATATAGGTACAAATGCCACTACATAGTAGGACCACAACTTCAGGGCATGACGAGAGTGCAAAAAGAGAAGATTTAAAAGTAAAGGTAATTATGAACATGCAACTGACAGGTCACATTCATAGAATTGTTACCCTGCGTAATTACTCTCCAGCAGTGAATACCAGCAGTAACATTCCAGTAGGCAACCACAAAGAGTTTCCGTGAATGTACTGACCACCTTGTCCGACAATGAGATAAATATACTAACAGTTATGATGGTTACTTTCAAAATAATAAAGAGTTTACTTATAGATATTATATTTCTCATTTTTGTATGACTGCCCTTTATAATTTATCTTGTAGTGAAATTGAAACAGATAGTTGCTGCATGATACTGTGAGTAGAGGTTATAGTTAACTAGAATAAATTAATAATTGGTACCTTTTAGTGACTCCCTACGCCCACAATACAGTTGCTGAAAGATTCAAAGAAAACTTGAATATTTCAATTTCAATTTATTGCTCGTAACATGTTATTTTACATGTATGTGCATTTTCAACTAAGTATAAAGTTTTCACAATTACAATTTTTTAGTTTACATTATTTCTTATTACATTATAACTCACGATAAATTCAAGTTATAAGGACATTTTTGGATAAGCCACTGCTTGACTCGCTTTTTAAAAGTATCCCCTGTTAATGTTAGTGAAAGAAGACCCTAAGATTAACTTTAAAAGCAAAAAAGCCCCTATGCCAAAGGAGCTGTTTTTAATAACTTGTTACCAAACAAAGTTAAGATATTAGAGTTTGTGGTATATACATGGCATAAACTGTGAGGGTATTGTGTCTAATGAATAAGACTTTGCAAGAAGTTCCTGGTTTTATTTTTACTTTGATCCTCTAAGCTCTCTTCTGCTGTATGAAAACCCTTTTCATGTTAGTTTGGCATATCCCACCCCACAATACTATTCCATAAGACAAGGAAGGGTACACTAATACATAACATACAATCCTTTCAGAATCAAGATACAGTGATAATCTTCTTGGGTGTTATTCTGTTACAGACATAATCAGCTTGCTGTTTCCATGAAAGTCGATCATCTATGCATAAACTCAAGAAATTACAATCTGTACAGGTTTTTGGCAGAGTTTCATCAGTAACAGTATTTAGTCTGTTTGGACTACTTGGTTTAAAATGAATATTATTTTTTTTTCTATGTTTACTTTTAGGTTGTCTCTGTCAAAGTGAGCTCTTGCATTTTCAATAAAGTTATTTATCTCTTCGACTAGTCTGGGCTTACTGTCTGTACAGCAGACACCAGATGTATTGTCTGCATCCATAGCGCTCAATTGCTTAGCTATTATCAAGAGAACTTAAGAAATCATTTACATAGCATATGAATAGGACTGGGCCTGAAATAGAGCCCTGAAAAACACCAAAATGTATATTTCTTATAGTTGGCCTTCTCCTCTCCAATATTTCTCCATTAGAGTATATAATCTCCATTCACTGCTTTCTACCCTTCAAATATGTTTCTGGCAATTACAGGAGTTTTCCAGTGACACTACTCCTCACAATTTTTGATAAGAGCATGTCATGATGTACTCTATCAAAAGCCCTTGAAAAGCCCAAGAATACTCCTGTTGCTTGAGATTTTTCATTTATTTTTTCAAGTACGTGATGGATATATTGTACTGCTGCTGACATGGTACCTCGACCTCTTCTGAACCCTTGCTGGAAATCACCTACTATATCACCATTGTTATAATGGTCCATGACTTTTTTTTAAATATTATTTTCTCCATCAGTTTGCTGAAAGTTGAGATTAGGGAAATGGGTCTGTAGTTTTGAACATGCTTTATTTCTCCCTTTTTGTGTATTGGTTTAACTACAGCCAGTTTCAACTTGTCTGGGAACACACTATCTTTGAGAACGCAGTTTATTGGGTGAACTAGAGGTTTCATTAGTTCATGTTTGCATTTATTCAATAGATATGGAGAATTTTCATCTAATCCTGCTGATTTTTTGTTTCTGAGGCTGTCAGTAAGCTGTGGAATGTCACATGTGCTTACTGAGGATAGTGTACTGTAGTTATGTTTGTTACTGGATTCAAATGTGTGCTGTATATCCTGTTTCATAGAGACATCATTTTTGAGAGTATTATGGGGTAATTATTAAAAATATTGCTAAGTACAAGGGGATCAGAGATAGTATTATTCACAGTTAATTGTACATTGTTATTTTTATTTTCTGTTTCATTGTTTCTGATCGTATTTACAATTGACCAGCAATCTTTGAAACATTACCTGAACTTTGTATCTCTCAGCTGATTCTTTCTGCTTTTAATGTCCTGACTTCTTTGCAGTACTTATATTTGTACTGCTTGTAGAGTTGTGTATGTAACTCTGAGTTAGTCTGTGTAAGCTATACATGTTTCCCATTTTTTCTTTCAAATCTTTTGTTTTAAAATCTAATGGCAGAGGTTTTGATTGTAAAGACTGATTTTTCTGGATACTCAATTATTTTAATGGCATTGCTCTATTTGAGTGCTCAGTCAGAATTTCTGTGAACATGTTCCATTTGTTGTTGACCCCAATGGTAATAATAACTGATTGGCATGATTCATAGCTTAAACTATGTCTTAGTGTAGCAGTGTAGTTTACAGATAGTATTCGCCTGTGCTCGTACATTTTTTCTTGTTTTGAATTAGGTATTACATTTTATCACAAATGTTTGGCCTAAATGATCTGAGAGGTGACCATTTATGACATCTGTTGAGATGATGTGGTCATAATTTCCGATAACATGATCAAATAAGGTACTGTGTGTGTTAGCGATTCTGCTGGGTACTAGTCCAAGAAGGTCCTTAGCCCCACAAGACAGGATACAGTCTGTAAAACATTGTTCCCTCATAGCACTTTTTTCTGGTGGTTATGAACTTACATTTTCTTGAGTAGATGGCAACACCATCACCCTTATTGCGCTCTATAGTAGAGCATAGCT
Source organism: Schistocerca americana (assembly GCF_021461395.2). Taxonomy (NCBI): domain Eukaryota; kingdom Metazoa; phylum Arthropoda; class Insecta; order Orthoptera; family Acrididae; genus Schistocerca; species Schistocerca americana. The sequence continues at coordinate 190,465,082 of NC_060119.1, forward strand.
AGGTTGTAGCCTTCTAATTTGCAGTATTGAATGTTGTCCACTGTTTTTTTGTGTTCTGTAACTATTACCACATGTGGTGATAGTCCTGTTATAAATGATTCAAAAGCATCTATTTTGTTTCCTAAACCCTGTACATTATAATGCAAAAGTGATAAGTTATTCTCACATGGACTCAAGACTGTTTGAGGTGTGTATGAAATACATACACTTGCATCTATTGTTGCACAGGTGGAAAGTTTTATTGTCCTAAAAAGTATTGTTTCGCTGACCTGACATTTTGTGGTTGATTCTCTCAAGTATTTGTTGTTTTTGTTCTTAAGAGCTATGGCCTCTGATGCACAATACTGCACATTCAGTTTGCTGTTTAATACTGCTTTGATCCTTGTTATAACTAAGTCCTTCCCTAGTCCGTTGAGATGTAAGTCATGGGATGTGTAGAATCTTCTTCCTATGCAGGTTATGTCACAAATGTAACATTTTTGAATCTTGTGCATATATTTAGGATCTGTTTATTTGTGCTTCACACTTGTTTATTTACACACGACAAGATTGGCAAGTCATGTCGATGTGGAACAGAGATGATCACGTTTGAGCTTCTCAGCCCATGTAGCCTTCTTTGAGTGAGCTCACTAGGTCTTTCGTTTTGTTTCTTGCTACATCCTTTGTTCCCTCTAAGAACACAAAAAAGTCATTATTTGTTGTTGCAGTTTTCATGTCAGGGTTCATGGATGGCACTGCCTGAAACTTTGCACGTGGTTTCACTATGCTAGTTATCTTGTGATTGCTGCTAGACTGAAATTTGTCTGCTATGTTCTGTCCTTGACTATCTGCAAATAGGTTTATTTTACACATTTTCACTGGTTGGTGATAACTGTTTTAGGCCTGCTGGTAGTTTGGTGTTGTGTGGTGACACTTTGTTTTATAATCCATCTTGAGGGACACTTGATTTTGATTCACTGTTAGCGACTACACTCACAGTTGAAATAATTTTTTTTTTTTTTTTTTTTTTTTTTTTTTTTTTTTTTTTAAAGCAACTCTGTCATTCTTTGTTTCTGAAGTCCTTTTTCTTCCCCTGGGGTTCAACACAGCTCGTAAAGATACCACAGTCTACAAAGCACTTCAAAAGGGTTTTGTGCACAAAGATTGTCCCCTTGGTACATTGACCATTTACGTGATTTTTGCAGTTCTTGCATGCTGTTTTGGTAAGTGACTCTAGTCCTCTTTTCGCTAGCATGCGTGATACTTTGCAGAACTTGACTATTCAGGTCACTTTTTCCAAGCTGAAAATTTGAAAAATCTGCTTCCACAATGCTGATTATAAATTGTAAGCTCGACACATGTTCCTTTAACTTTGTGATTTCATCTTTACAGCTTGTACAAGCCTTCTTTTTAATGGCTTAATTAACTCTTTTTTCCACGGAGAAACATGTCTAACTTATACGTTGGCTGCGCTGTTGTTACACTATCATCTCAAATAAGTACCCCATTCATACAGTTATAGTTGATGACAACTTCAATCTACCTTGATAAGTTGACAAAGATACATGTTCAAAGCCAGTGGTAGACTTCATCAGAAATTGTAATAGACGTAGATGCAAGAGCTGTCCCATATATCCTTCCACTAACACCTACTCGAGTACTGTTGTAGACATCTCCTACCCCATCAAAGCCAGGGGCATCATTGAAAGTAACCATGTGACCTAACAGCTTAGCTGCAACCACAGTGTGGCATTTTCCCTGGGCTAAATCCATAATGAGCTGCCTGTCCACAAGGATGGCCACTGCCAAACTGTGGCCAAGAGACAGCTGGACCATTCAATTGTCAAATGTGCCACGCAACATAGTGTGCTTGACTTGAGTGACTGCTTCACAGCCCTGCCATCTGAATTCTTCCCACTAATGTGTTGCAGGGAGATTTCCCACCTGTACGATTGTAAGTACAGATGGGAAATCTCCCTGCAACATATCCTTCACTCCTGTAGCTCCTGTGACCCCATCCTCCACTATTCACTGTCCTCCATCTCCCTCCATCCTCTTCCCTGCTCCCACTGCAGCCACATACACACTTCTATCTCCCCACTACACCTGCATAATCTTTTCCATTCCTCTGCTTTTCTTCTTTCCCTTTTTGCCCCCGCAGCACAGCCTCATACTGCTGCATCTAGCAGCTCACCATCCTGTCTTCATCACATCCCTGCACACTCCCAGAGGCAGGACTACAGCATATCCCCTTCCCCTAACCATACCTTGCTATCCCTCCCCCTCCTAATCCCATGGCTCTTCACTATCCCCACTACTCTCTCCAGTGGCGATCGCTGCTAACAGCAGTCACTTTCGGGCCTTATCACCCGGAGATGACAGTGGCTGCGTGCTTGCACGTGTGTGAGCGTGCACACAAGTGTGTGTGTGTGTGTGTGTGTGTGTGTGTGTGTGTTTGTCTACATTTCATGGACAACTTGGTCCGATAGCTGATAATCAACCTAGCTCATAAAAATAGTATGTGGTTTGTGACAGCATTCTAGCATATGCCACATCCAAGACAATTCAAGATATTGAATACCAATGGACAATGATTTAAATCAATGGGAGAAGTTGACAATTTATGCCGGATTGGGACTTGAACCCGGGTCTCCTGCTTACTAGGCTGATGCACTGACCACTACAACCACTACACTACCTGGACACAGTGGTCATCCCACCTGCACCAACTACCTTTGCACACGTCCTGTCAGACCCAAATTATCAACTTATCCACACACTGTTGCATGTATTGTCACATTGTTTTTATGTATATCTGCCTGTTTGATTAACTAAATGGAGTTTTGATCAAATGTATATAAACATGTGTGTTATTGGCAAAACATTATGTTCCCAACAAAAGAAGGTACTTCAGCTGATTTGCCTCATCAAGTCCTTTAATCGGACACCATGATCATTACTTTATTGTTACAATTTCACACAATTTTTGTGTTACCTTTTTCTTCATCCTAATGAATCTCAATTAATTTACTCAGCACTGTCACTAATATGGTATGAAAGTGTTCTGCATGTTGCAATTTTTAAAATGAAGTATCATCTATCTGTGTTTCTTGTAAATATTCTGCAAAGCATCTTCTCTGTCATCAGTTTTTCATGATACAAGAGGATACTGTTTACCTTGGCTACCACAACTACAGTTTTCCAGAGATACCTCACAGAGCTCAGTCACAATATGCCACAATCTGCAAAGTACCTTAATGATATAATTGTCACCATAGTGGATCAGCAGGACCATTTAAACATCCTTCAGGCTTCCAGAATGAGATTTTCACTCTGCAGCAGAGTGTGCGCTGATATGAAACTTCCTGGCAGATTAAAACTGTGTGCCCGACCGAGACTCGAACTCGGGACCTTTGCCTTTCGCGGGCAAGTGCTCTACCAACTGAGCTACCGAAGCACGACTCACGTCCGGTACTCACAGCTTTACTTCTGCCAGTACCTCGTCTCCTACCTTCCAAACTTTACAGAAGCTCTCCTGCGAAACATGCAGAACTAGCACTCCTGAAAGAAAGGATATTGCGGAGACATGGCTTAGCCACAGCCTGGGGGATGTTTCCAGAATGAGATTTTCACTCTGCAGCAGAGTGTGCGCTGATATGAAACTTCCTGGCAGATTAAAACTGTGTGCCCGACCGAGACTCGAACTCGGGACCTTTGCCTTTCGCGGGCAAGTGCTCTACCAACTGAGCTACCGAAGCACGACTCACGTCCGGTACTCACAGCTTTACTTCTGCCAGTACCTCGTCTCCTACCTTCCAAACTTTACAGAAGCTCTCCTGCCAGGAAGTTTCATATCAGCGCACACTCTGCTGCAGAGTGAAAATCTCATTCTGGAAACATCCCCCAGGCTGTGGCTAAGCCATGTCTCCGCAATATCCTTTCTTTCAGGAGTGCTAGTTCTGCATGTTTCGCAGGAGAGCTTCTGTAAAGTTTGGAAGGTAGGAGACGAGGTACTGGCAGAAGTAAAGCTGTGAGTACTGGACGTGAGTCGTGCTTCGGTAGCTCAGTTGGTAGAGCACTTGCCCGCGAAAGGCAAAGGTCCCGAGTTCGAGTCTCGGTCGGGCACACAGTTTTAATCTGCCAGGAAGTTTCATATCAGCGCACACTCTGCTGCAGAGTGAAAATCTCATTCTGGAAACATCCCCCAGGCTGTGGCTAAGCCATGTCTCCGCAATATCCTTTCTTTCAGGAGTGCTAGTTCTGCATGGTTCGCAGGAGAGCTTCTGTAAAGTTTGGAAGGTAGGAGACGAGGTACTGGCTGAAGTAAAGCTGTGAGTACCGGACGTGAGTCGTGCTTCGGTAGCTCAGTTGGTAGAGCACTTGCCCGCGAAAGGCAAAGGTCCCGAGTTCGAGTCTCGGTCGGGCACACAGTTTTAATCTGCCAGGAAGTTTCATATCAGCGCACACTCTGCTGCAGAGTGAAAATCTCATTCTGGAAACATCCCCCAGGCTGTGGCTAAGCCATGTCTCCGCAATATCCTTTCTTTCAGGAGTGCTAGTTCTGCATGTTTCGCAGGAGAGCTTCTGTAAAGTTTGGAAGGTAGGAGACGAGGTACTGGCAGAAGTAAAGCTGTGAGTACCGGACGTGAGTCGTGCTTCGGTAGCTCAGTTGGTAGAGCACTTGCCCGCGAAAGGCAAAGGTCCCGAGTTCGAGTCTCGGTCGGGCACACAGTTTTAATCTGCCAGGAAGTTTCATATCAGCGCACACTCTGCTGCAGAGTGAAAATCTCATTCTGGAAACATCCCCCAGGCTGTGGCTAAGCCATGTCTCCGCAATATCCTTTCTTTCAGGAGTGCTAGTTCTGCATGGTTCGCAGGAGAGCTTCTGTAAAGTTTGGAAGGTAGGAGACGAGGTACTGGCAGAAGTAAAGCTGTGAGTACCGGACGTGAGTCGTGCTTCGGTAGCTCAGTTGGTAGAGCACTTGCCCGCGAAAGGCAAAGGTCCCGAGTTCGAGTCTCGGTCGGGCACACAGTTTTAATCTGCCAGGAAGTTTCATATCAGCGCACACTCTGCTGCAGAGTGAAAATCTCATTCTGGAAACATCCCCCAGGCTGTGGCTAAGCCATGTCTCCGCAATATCCTTTCTTTCAGGAGTGCTAGTTCTGCATGGTTCGCAGGAGAGCTTCTGTAAAGTTTGGAAGGTAGGATACGAGGTACTGGCAGAAGTAAAGCTGTGAGTACCGGACGTGAGTCGTGCTTCGGTAGCTCAGTTGGTAGAGCACTTGCCCGCGAAAGGCAAAGGTCCCGAGTTCGAGTCTCGGTCGGGCACACAGTTTTAATCTGCCAGGAAGTTTCATATCAGCACACACTCTGCTGCAGAGTGAAAATCTCATTCTGGAAACATCCCCCAGGCTGTGGCTAAGCCATGTCTCCGCAATATCCTTTCTTTCAGGAGTGCTAGTTCTGCATGTTTCGCAGGAGAGCTTCTGTAAAGTTTGGAAGGTAGGAGACGAGGTACTGGCAGAAGTAAAGCTGTGAGTACCGGACGTGAGTCGTGCTTCGGTAGCTCAGTTGGTAGAGCACTTGCCCGCGAAAGGCAAAGGTCCCGAGTTCGAGTCTCGGTCGGGCACACAGTTTTAATCTGCCAGGAAGTTTCATCCTTCAGGCTGTTTAATTTTGTTGATCTCTCAATGGTCTGCTGATGTTAATACTATATTACATGATTATCCATATAGCCGAGATACTGAGTCGCAGATAGGTACAACAAAAATACTGTCACAATATATGCGTTTGACCCAGACCACCGTCTCTGGCAGCTGAAGCCAGACCGCGAGCAGCAGCAGCAGCAGTAGTGCATGATGGGAGAGGCAACTGGGTGGGGGTAAGGAGGAGGCTGGTACAGGGAAGGGTGAGGGATAGCAGGGTAGGGTTGGGGGACTGTGAAGTGCTGCTGGGGTGCGTGCAGGGATGAGATGGATTGAGGATAGGGCAACTAGGTGCAATCGGCAGGTTAGACGGAGGGTGGGGGTGGGGGAGGGGGGGGGGGGGGGATAGCGGAAAATGAGAGGAGTACTTTTCATTCAACCCTCTTACATAATTGATGCACAAATTGTTCACATAAGGAACTGCCAGTTTTATTACACTGCAAATAGCATGTACTGTTGTGTGATTTTTCTCAACAGTAGCTACTCTATACACTCGTTACTGCTATTTATTGCATGCATCCCTTGCTTTTCGTTTTAAGTTTGACAAATATTGCCATAGCTATTAAAAATTCACCATAACAAATTTTCAGGACTATCTGTATGGATGGCACTAGGAGCAATTATTTATACTTTTTGGTCCAGTTTTAAAATGCCATTTATTAAAAGTATTTTATTTAAATAATTATTTTCTGATTTTTAGGTGTGTGTGTGTGTGTGTGTGTGTGTGTGTGTGTGTGTGTGTGTGTGTGTGTGTCCAATTTTTCACTCTTCGTCAAACATTTTGATGAGATTACATCAGAGACTTTGGGTAAATTCTGAGTTTATTTCAGTGTTTCACGTGAGTCAATCAATATATTATTACTTCCTCCTGCATATATTTTATGAAAAAGCTGTGAAGATAAAAATTAAGGAGATTCGAGCCCATATGGAGTCTTCCAGCAATTGTTCTTACTGTGAAGCGTTTGAGAATAGAACAGGAAAAGGGGGAAGTAGCATTGGCACACAAAGTACCCTCTGCTACCCACCAGACAAGAAAGTGAGTTAATATTGCATTGTCATCCAGTTGTGAGCTATGTTGAAAGTTTCAAGTCACTAGGTTGTCAGGAAGTCACTTTAAAATCAACGGAAAATTTTGTGCCAAACAGACAAGAAAGCAACCTAATGAAAACATGTTGAAAAGAGGTTAATATTATCAAAATTGTTTAGCAGTGGAAAGTTTCAGCATCCTTTATCACTGATTTTTTTTTTTTTTTACTCTGCAGTGAGTAATAGCAAGTCTTTCAAGAATATAATTTTTATGCTTGTGTCTTGAACACAACATCTTTGATCAACTGTCAGATATAAAATCATATGAATTAATTCTCAGGAAATAAAATGGCCAAGTGAATCAGATGCTCCTCATCTGATCCAATACTGTGAAAAATATTTGTGTACTCATGTGTTGCTCCATTATGGTAAAAAAAAAAAAAAAAAGGTCAGTCCTGATAGCAAATGCTGTTTATTTTTATGGTGTGGTAATTGGTTTTGGTCACACATAGACCAACTTCAGACCAGTAATTTCTTCATTCATGATGCACGGAGCTGTTGCGAGTGCAAGAAGCACCTGTCAAACAGATGACAACAGGTGCTTCTTGCATTTACAATGACTGTGCACTGTCTTAACGCATCAACAGTGGAGACAATACTGGTCTGAAGTCGGTCTATGTTTGACCAAAACTGGTCACCACACCATAAAAATGAACAGCATATGCAATCAGGACTGAAGGTTTTTTGTTACATTGTGATGAAAGATTGTTGAAGTTCTAATTATGAGTTCAAAAATTGTTACGTCAGTCTAATGCTACAGGTGTGGCTTATATTTTGGGTGGAGCTTTTGCAGTAATTGCGTCTGTAACATGTATAAACACTTTTTTTTTTTTTTTTTTTAATTCTTAGTGCTATGTCACTTGCGCAACATCCCGAGTTTGAGTGAGGATACAGACTGACTACGTTACACTTCTTGTGAGCACCTTAATGCCCTTCATCTGCAAATGAAGGTTTAACACTTCACTTGATTTTTAAGATACTTACCTTATCGCTAAACTTGTCCGTCCACTGATGGTGTCTTCTTGTGCTGAAGATTGTTCGTGATAACACGATTATGATCCCTATCAGAACTTGCTGTAAACACTCTGACTCCTCCAGGCATACATTTCACATTAGAATCACAACATTGCCAAGTTACTCTTAATCTACTATAGTTGCTAATCACATTACTTACGACAGAGACAATGTTGTCATGTTGTGATTTAGCAGGTTCACAATAATGTATGTATCATTTGCAGACACACAGTACACTGAACCCAGGATTTGTCATAGTTCTTAGTGTATCTGCTATTCTTGCCCACTTGTTTTATTCTGTTTATTTCTATTGTAGATGTTTCTATACTGGACCAACCAGCTGTTTTGCCAGACCTCAGCATTTGCTTGCAAGTGGATGAATTTAGTGTGAAATGTGTCAGAGAAACAGTTCTTATGATGCGCAAATTTGAAGTTAAAGGCAATGTAAGTGGAACATTTAAATGTGTTAAGAGTTTCTCATTTTATAATTTAAAGAGCAAGATATTCATGTTCATTCACTCTGTTACAGATTGAAGAGAGTATTTTTAATGTGCATATGCTTCTGAATACATTGCATGCTGTGTATAATCATAGAGACCTTCATCGCTGGGTTGACCATAATTTTTTGGATACGGCCAATACAAAGGTAATAAGAATGTTTGTTATTAAGGATCTTTCTTCAGAATGTACAGTTATATTATTTGTCCATTGCTATAAACATTGTGAATGCTCTCTCTTTTTTCTATTTTTCAGACTATTAATCCTTCTCACAATAGTTACCTTAAACAATAAGTCAAACCTTAAGCATAAAATTCCATTTTGGGTATGGCTTTCTTTTTTGTCAAGCTCATTAATATTATAATTAGCAAATATAGTGCTGATAAATATTGCAAAGAAAGATTCATGAAAATATGTTTAGTAAATTAAGGAACATTGGCACAGGAAGTTGATTCCTAAGAAATAAGATTAACCAGTTTTTATAACATCATGTTTCTTTCGAACTATCATAGTAAAATTGATGCTGTTTCAAGTGTGAGTAAAACAGATTATTCTTAAGGGTGAGGTCTACAGTACAAGGAAGCTCTTCACTATCTATCCCACAGGATCTGATGGCACTTTTTATGTTGCATTTCTTCAATAACAGCAAGTTTCTATAACATTGTGTCTTTTGACGACTTACCTCAATGAAATGATTTTGATCAGTTACAATTATTCTTTCTAGTGATACCATTTTTAAATGCAGTTGCTTCTACAGGGAATGATAACATTAATGTGATTTTGGAAAACCTGATGCTGAGAGTGTGATTCAATGGAAATACTTTAATGACATTCATTTCCAACTGCTTATATTAATAGTGACATAGAAAAATAAGTAGCACTTGTAAAATATTCATTCATTCGTCATGTTTAATGGATTTTACATTAAGGAGAATCATCGGGGATGACATTAAAAAAGTGAGAATCTGCTATAATTTTTTAAAATAATTGTCAATAAATTAATGAAAATTTTGTGCATACTCAAGATAAGTTTAACTAAAACAAAATTGCATTATTACTTTAGTATTTTATCCGTTCTTTGCAGTATACTTGTTTAGCGTTTTTCATAATAGAATGGAGGATGGTATAATAATTACGACACTGAAGTATTAGAATTTTGTTACAATGTTTTTCCTCTGAATTAGATATATGTTTTCTTCTATGGCACAAGATTATTTAACCCCAAATTTTGTCCATTCCCTGTCACCTTCTTTTTAATGTGACACTAGTTTGTTTCATCTACATCTACATTTATACTCCGCAAGCCACCCAACGGTGTGTGGCGGAGAGCACTTTACGTGCCACTGTCATTACCTCCCTTTCCTGTTCCAGTTGCGTATGGTTCGCGGGAAGAACGACTGTCTGAAAGCCTCCGTGTGCGCTCTAATCTCTCTAATTTTACATTCGTGATCTCCTCGGGAGGTATACGTAGGGGGAAGCAATATATTCGATACCTCATCCAGAAACGCACCCTCTCGAAACCTGGTGAGCAAGCTACACCGCGATGCAGAGCGCCTCTCTTGCAGAGTCTGCCACTCGAGTTTATTAAACATCTCCGTAACGCTATCACGGTTACCAAATAACCCTGTGACGAAACGCGCCGCTCTTCTTTGGATCTTCTCTATCTCCTCCGTCAAACCGATCTGGTACGGATCCCACACTGATGAGCAATACTCACATATAGGTCGAACAAGTGTTTTGTAAGCCACCTCCTTTGTTGATGGACTACATTTTCTAAGCACTCTCCCAATGAATCTCAACCTGGTACCCGCCTTACCAACAATTAATTTTATATGATCATTCCACTTCAAATCGTTCCGCATGCATACTCCCAGATATTTTACAGAAGTAACTGCTACCGGTGTTTGTTCCGCTATCATATAATCATACAATAAAGGATCCTTCTTTCTATGTATTCGCAGTACATTACATTTGTCTATGTTAAGGGTCAGTTGCCACTCCCTGCACCAAGTGCCTATCCGCTGCAGATCTTCCTGCATTTCGCTACAATTTTCTAATGCTGCAACTTCTCTGTATACTACAGCATCATCCGCGAAAAGCCGCATGGAACTTCCGACGCTATCTACTAGGTCATTTATATATATTGTGAAAAGCAATGGTCCCATAACACTCCCCTGTGGCACGCCAGAGGTTACTTCAACGTCTGTAGACGTCTCTCCATTGATAACAACATGCTGTGTTCTGTTTGCTAAAAACTCTTCAATCCAGCCACACAGCTGGTCTGATACTCTGTAGGCTCTTACTTTGTTTATCAGGCGACAGTGCGGAACTGTATCGAACGCCTTCCGGAAGTCAAGAAAAATAGCATCTACCTGGGAGCCTGTATCTAATATTTTCTGGGTCTCATGAACAAATAAAGCGAGTTGGGTCTCACACGATCACTGTTTCCGGAATCCATGTTGATTCCTACATAGTAGATTCTGGGTTTCCAAAAACGACATGATACTCGAGCAAAAAACATGTTCTAAAATTCTACAACAGATCGACGTCAGAGATATAGGTCTATAGTTTTGCGCATCTGCTCGATGACGCTTCTTGAAGACTGGGACTATCTGTGCTCTTTTCCAATCATTTGGAACCGTCCGTTCCTCTAGAGACTTGCGGTATACGGCTGTTAGAAGGGGGGAAAGTTCTTTCGCGTACTCTGTGTAGAATCGTATTGGTATCCCGTCAGGTCCAGTGGACTTTCCTCTATTGAGTGATTCCAGTTGCTTTTCTATTCCTTGGACACTTATTTCGATGTCAACCATTTTTTCGTTTGTGCGAGGATTTAGAGAAGGAACTGCAGTGCGGTCTTCCTCTGTGAAACAGCTTTGGAAAAAGGTGTTTAGTATTTCAGCTTTACGCGTGTCATCCTCTGTTTCAATGCCATCATCATCCGGGAGTGTCTGGATATGCTGTTTTGAGACACTTACTGATTTAACGTAAGACCAGAACTTCATAGGATTTTCTGTCAAGTCGGTACATAGAATTTTACTTTCAAATTCACTGAACGCTTCACGCATAGCCCTCCTTATGCTAACTTTGACATCGTTTAGCTTCTGTTTGTCTGAGAGGTTTTGGCTGCGTTTAAACTTGGTGTGGAGCTCTCTTTGCTTTCGCAGTAGTTTCCTAACTTTGTTGTTGTACCACGGTGGGTTTTTCCTGTCCCTCACAGTTTTACTCGGCACGTACCTGTCTAAAATGCATTTTACGATTGCCTTGAACTTTTTCCATAAACACTCAACATTGTCAGTGTCGAAACAGAAATTTTCGTTTTGATCTGTTAGGTAGTCTGAAATCTGCCTTCTATTACTCTTGCTAAACAGATAAACCTTCCTCCCTTTTTTTATATTCCTATTAACTTCCATATTCAGGGATGCTGCAACGGCCTTATGATCACTGATTCCCTGTTCTGTACATACAGAGTCGAAAAGTTTGGGTCTGTTTGTTATCAGTAGGTCCAAGATGTTATCTCCACGAGTCGGTTCTCTGTTTAATTGCTCGAGGTAATTTTCGGATAGTGCACTCAGTATAATGTCACTCGATGCTCTGTCCCTACCACCTGTCCTAAACATCTGAGTGTCCCAGTCTATATATGGTAAATTGAAATCTCCACCTAAGACTATAACATGCTGAGAAAATTTATGTGAAATGTATTCCAAATTTTCTCTCAGTTGTTCTGCCACTAATGCTGCTGAGTCGGGAGGTCGGTAAAAGGAGCCAATTATTAACCTAGTTCGGTTGTTGAGTGTAACCTCCACCCATAATAATTCACAGGAACTATCCACTTCTACTTCACTACAGGATAAACTACTACTAACAGCGACGAACACTCCACCACCGGTTGCATGCAATCTATCCTTTCTAAACACCGTCTGTACCTTTGTAAAAATTTCGGTAGAATTTATCTCTGGCTTAAGCCAGCTTTCTGCACCTATAACGATTTCAGCTTCGGTGCTTTCTATCAGCGCTTGAAGTTCTGGTACTTTACCAACGCAGCTTCGACAGTTGACAATTACAGTACCGATTGCTGCTTGGTCCCCGCATGTCCTGACTTTGCCCCGCACCCATTGAGGCTGTTGCCCTTTCTGTACTTGCCCAAGGCCATCTAACCTAAAAGACCGCCCAGCCCACACCGCACAACCCCTGCTACCCGTGTAGCCGCTTGTTGCGTGTAGTGGACTCCTGACCTATCCAGCGGAACCCGAAACCCCACCACCCTATGGCGCAAGTCGAGGAATCTGCAGCCCACACGGTCGCAGAACCGTCTCAGCTTCTGATTCAGACCCTCCACTCGGCTCTGTGCCAAAGGTCCGCAGTCAGTCCTGTCGACGATGCTGCAGATGGTGAGCTCTGCTTTCATCCCGCTAGCGAGACTGGCAGTCTTCACCAAATCAGATAGCCGCCGGAAGCCAGAGAGGATTTCCTCCGATCCATAGCGACACACATCATTGGTGTCGACATGAGCAACCACCTGCAGATGGGTGCACCCTGTACCCTTCATGGTATTTGGAAGGACCCTTTCCACATCTGGAATGACTCCCCCCGGTATGCACACGGAGTGCACATTGGTTTTCTTCCCCTCTCTTGCTGCCATTTCCCTAAGGGGCCCCATTACTCGCCTGACGTTGGAGCTCCCAACTACCAGTAAGCCCACCCTCTGCGACTGCCCGGATCTTGCAGACTGAGGGGCAACCTCTGGAACAGGACAAGCAGCCATGTCAGGCCGAAGATCAGTATCAGCCTGAGACAGAGCCTGAAACCGGTTCGCCAGACAAACTGGAGAGGCTTTCCGTTCAGCCCTCCGGAATGTCTTTCGCCCCCTGCCACACCTTGAGACGACCTCCCACTCTACCACAGGTGAGGGATCAGCCTCAATGCGGGCAGTATCCCGGGCAACCACAGTCGTAGTCCGATCAGGGGATGCGTGGGACGAGCTGGCCGTCCCCGACAAATCCCCATCCGGACCCCCACAGTGATGCCCACTGGCAACAGCCTCAAGCTGTGTGACCGAAGCCAACACTGCCTGAAGCTGGGAGCGAAGGGATGCCAACTCAGCCTGCATCCGAACACAGCAGTTGCAGTCCCTCACAGACGAAAGTGATGAAGAAATAAGTTTAAAAAAGAATAAATTTTTTTTTCAATATTAGAGAAGGAAAGTTGCCACTCCCCATATAGTGGCTGATGTGTTGCAGATAGGCACAACAAAAGGACTCTCACAATGAAAGTTTTTGGCCATTGGCCTTCATCAACAATACACACACACACACACACACACACACACACACACACACACACACAGTTTTCGACATTGGTCTTCATCAACAATATACACACACACACACACACACACGCACACTAACGCAAACGGGACTCACACACGACTCCAGTCTCAGGCAACTTAAACTACACTGGCAGTGTGAGTTACATTTGTGTGAATATATATTTATATATATATATATAGAGGGAAACATTCCACGTGGGGAAAATATATCTAAAAACAAAGATGATGTGACTTACCAAACGAAAGTGCTGGTGGGTCGATAGACACACAAACAAACACAACATACACACAAAATTCAAGCTTTCACAACCAACGGTTGCTTCATCAGGAAAGAGGGAAGGAGAGGGAAAGACGAAAGGATGTGGGTTTTATGGGAGTGGGTAAGGAGTCATTCCAATCCCGGGAGTGGAAAGACTTACCTTAGGGGGAAAAAAGGACAGGTATACACTCGCACACCCACCCATATCCAACCGCACATACACAGACACAACTTGGCATTTGTAAAGGCAAAGAGTTTCGGCAGAGATGTCAGTCGAGGCAGAAGTACAGAGGCAAAGATGTTGTTGAAAGACTGGTGAGGTATGAGTGGCGGCAACTTGAAATTAGCGGAGGTTGAGGCCTGGCGGATAACGAGAAGAGAGGATATACTGAAGGGCAAGTTCCCATCTCCGGAGTTCTGACAGGTTGGTGTTAGTGGGAAGTATCCAGATAACTCGGACGGTGTAACACTGTGCCAAGATGTGCTGGCCGTGCACCAAGGCATGTTTAGCCACAGGGTGATCCTCATTACCAACAAACATTGTCTGCCTGTGTCCATTCATGCAAATGGACAGTTTGTTGCTGGTCATTCCCACATAGAAAGCTTCACAGTGTAGGCAGGTCAGTTGGTAAATCACGTGGGTGCTTTCACACGTGGCTCTGCCTTCCAGGCCTGCCAACCCAAAGTTTGGTACAGATTTATTGATGACATCTTCATGATCTGGACTTACAGTGAAGAACAACTCCAGAATTTCCTCTCCAACCTCAACTCCTTTGGTTCCATCAGATTCACCTGGTCCTATTCCAAATCCCATGTCACTTTCCTTGACGTTGACCTCCACCAGTCCAGTGGCCAGCTTCACACGTCCGTCCACATCAAACCCACCAACAAGCAACAGTACCTCCATTATGACAGCTGCCACCCATTCCACATCAAACGGTCCCTTCCCTACAGCCTAGGTCTTCGTGGCAAACGAATCTGCTCCAGTCTGGAATCCCTGAACCATTACACCAACAACCTGAAAACAGCTTTCGCATCCCGCAACTACCCTCCTGACCTGGTACAGAAGCAAATAACCAGAGCCACTTCCTCATCCCTTCAAACCCAGAACCTCCCACAGAAGAACCCCAAAAGTGCCCCACCTGTGACAGGATACTTTCCTGGACTGGATCAGACTCTGAATGTGGCTCTCCAGCAGGGATACGACTTCCTCAAATCCTGCCCTGAAATGAGATCCATCCTTCATGAAATCCTCCCCACTCCACCAAGAGTGCCTTTCCGCTGTCCACCTAACCTTCGTAACCTCTTAGTTCATCTCTATGAAATCCCCAAACCACCTTCCCTACCCTCTGGCTCCTACCCTTGTAACCGGCCCCAGTGTAAAACCTGTCCCATGCACCCTCCCACCACCATCACCACCACCACCACCACCACCACCACCACCACCACCACCACCTACTCCAGTCCTGTAACCCGGAAGGTGTACACGATCAAAGGCAGAGCCACGTGTGAAAGCACCCACGTGATTTACCAACTGACCTGCCTACACTGTGAAGCTCTCTATGTGGGAATGACCAGCAACAAACTGTCCATTCGCATGAATGGACACAGGCAGATGTCCACAGAACTGTTTACAATGTCAAAAATCAGACTCATCATTACCAAATGTTTTTTTTTTCTAGAACTTTTTATTTATTAATTTTACATGAAAACATCTGTGTCACAAGAAGTTTGTTATTACTTCTCCAAATTTCACAACTTTGCTTCAGCCATCCACAAACTTGTAATTACACTATTGCGAAATATTAAATGTTTTGATTTTGAAAATAACACATTACATGTATCATTGTGTGACAAGATTCATAATTCTTTAATACAATATCAAATAATGAAAAATAACTGTAAAATATACTCACATAATAATATATACCACACGACACAGTCTGTCATGTGCTTTATTGGTCAGATGCACCATATAATACAATACGTTTCTCAATCTGTTACATGACAGTATGTCATAGGCATGGTTATGATATGGTATCTACATGAACACCTGCTACCACACAAAGACCTGAAGATGGTGTCATGTAATACTGAAACTGATTGCAAATAAAATAAGATCATTATATACTGCTGAAGGGGTCATCGCTACTACATGAAGATACAGTACTATTTTTCATTCCATAGTTCTCCATAAGATGGATGTACAAAGATTCAGAGGTCTCTTGAGTAAAATATTCCCCAGTTACAGGGTGGCTTTAATTAAACTTTCCCTACTTGAGAGGGTGCACCATGAAAAACAGGGGAATGTAAGTCTATGAAACTTTGTGAAAACATTTGTAATGACATGAGGAAGAGAGAATTAATAAACCTTTAAAAGGCCCACATTTTAATTTCCACATGAGAGAGCAACATTTGTTAATTGTGTACCATGTTTACATTCTAGGTTACAAATGTTGCTCAGTATGATGACCACCTGCATCCACAGTGGCCTGGAACTGCACTAGAGATACCATTTCACAATTGTTTGCAGGACTTTCCGTATGGTGAACCATGGAAAGTTCAGCTGTCGTGATCCAGCTCATAAACTGCTTGAAGATTGCACATTGTGTCTGGCTTTCTCAGCCATGGTAACAGTAACCACCAATTTTTGGTGCAAGTTCCATTGACATCTCTCAGGAGCAAATTCCAAGTAACCAGTTAATTTGAACTTCTGAATGATGTTCTTCAACCCCTTTGTGGAAAGAGGACCTTTCTGTATTTTTTGTCAATAATCGCAAAGAGCAGCAGCCCTATTGCTATTGTTTTGATGAGACAGCTTTACGAATAAAACCCTGCTCTCCTTGTCCAGATCCGTGTCTGCAATTGTAAAACACACTGATACTTGTGCTTCAACCTTACGCCACCGTACCAGTACCGGCACATAATGGCAAGTCATGACACTAACACTGCTGATAATGATAATCCTGTAGTACAAAGTTTGAACATCATTCTTATAAAGTTGGGTACTCATATGGTAAATAGTCTTCCACCTACACTGTCTCATGTAGTGAAAGTGTAATTATAATAACCGTGTATGTTAAGCAAAATTCAAGTAAGAAATCTTACACTTAGCAGGCAACAGAATAACTGGCCAGTAAATGCATTCAGAAGACAAAATCCTGAATACTGCTGATACACCTTCACGTATATGTATGCATACACACTCTGTACAAACCACCTTACACTGCATGGTGTGGGGTACCTTGTACTACTAGTCATTTACTCTCCTCTTCCACTCACAAATAGGGCAAGCGAAAAGCAACTGTCTAAAAGCCTCTGTAAGAGCCCCAATTTCTCACATCATATTTTGCTTACACAAAATGTACACTGGTGGCAGTAGAATGGTTCTGCACCTGACCTCAAATGCCAGTTCTCTAAATTTTGCAATAGTGCCTCACAGAAAGCGCATCATCTTCTTTCCAGGAATTCCATTTGAGTTAGTAATAGTTGTGTGCTTTCAACCCTACTGATAAAAGATCTAACAGCTCACCTCTAAATTTCTTAAATGTCTTCCTTTAATCCAAACTGGTGAGGATCCCACAAACTCAAACACTGTTCAAGAATGAATCACATTTGCATTCTGTATGCCATCTTATTTATACACTTTTCCAAAATTCCCGCAATAAAGTGAAGTCGAGCATTTGTCTTCACTACTACCAACCTGAGCGCTCGTTCTGTTTCATACTGCTGTGCAATATTACACCTAGATATGTAATCAAAGTGAATGTGTGAAGCTGCTGCCTATGAATACTGTATTCCTACTCATCTACATGAACGTAATTTTTCTACATTTAGAGCAAGCTGGCATTTATCATACTGATTAGAAATGTTGTCTAAGTCATTTGTATATTCCTACAGTCACTCAATGATGACACCTTCCAGTATGCCACAGCATCATCAGGAAACAGCTGTAAATTGCTGCTCAATCTCTCCGTCAGGTCATTTATGTATACAGATAATAAAAGCAGTCCTATCACACTTCCTTGGGGCATTCTTGATCATACCCTGTCTCTGATGAACATTCATCATTGAGGATCTCTCACTGGGTTCTACTGTGTAAAAAGTCTTTGACTGACTCATATATGTGGGAACCTAAACTCTATGTTTGCGCCTGCAACAACCATCTGCAGCAGGGCACTGTTTCAGTCTAGAAATGTGGAATCTGCCTGTTGCCCTCCATCCATGGTGTTTAGGATATGTTGTGAGAAAAGGGCAAGCCGAGTTTTGTGCAAGCAATGTTTTCTAAATCCGTTTAATTAGCGGACAGAAGATTTTCTATCTTGGAAATTTATTATATTCGAACTCGGAATGTGTTCAAGAATTCTGCAGTAAACTGGCGTTAAGGTTGTTGATCTGTAATTATGCGGGTCAGCTCTTTTAACTTTCTTATATACAGGAGTCGCCTGCACTTTTTTTCCATTCGCTTGGGTCTTTTTGCTGGGGTCCAATGCTTCACTGAACTCTCTGTAACACGAAATTGGGATTCTATCTGGATCTGGTAACATAAGTGTATTCAACTCTTTCGCTTATTTCTCTGCGCCACAGATGCCAATTTCTATACCCTCCATGTGGGATCTGTATGACTCTACAAAAATTTCAAAAAGTAGAAAAGAACAAGTAAAATTAGAAAAACTTTTCCTAGCTTTCAGAACTGTTTAGCTTTTCCCTCAGGGACTGACTCACAGGGCGCATTTCCTAACAGACTTAAATGTATTGCAGATAAGAAAACCAGCTCTAATGACAGAACCATCTAATTCACTCCAATCTTTTCAAAAATTTTGAATAGCTAGACGTCTTGGCCCATTTTACTTCCATGAAAAATTATCCACAGAGAGAGCTATAGAGCCCCTCACAAATGAAGTCTTGGAAAAGATAAAAAAGAAAAATTATCCAGTTGGTATCTTCTGTGACCTTACCAAAGCAATTGATTATATTTACCACAAAATGCTACTTGTTAAATTAAAATGCTATGTCACTAACAGCACACCCTCTTGACTGAATCAGTTCTTATCTTCATAGCATAAAACAGTCATATTGACAGACTTTCTTTGCAGACATTCAACTAACTTCAGAATGGAATACAGGCCACCAGTAGTATGAAAAGAAAGATTGGTAACGACCTCACAGAGGAGGCATTGAATCACAGACAGCCAGAACAAGAAAACAGCTTTACATGTTGATATTTTGGCTAAAAAGCCTGTTTCTAAAGCAGACAAAGTGCACATGCAGATGTGTCCATGTGCGCTCATGAACACAGTCTCTGGCTACTGACATCAGACTGTGAGCAACTGTGCGTGATGAGAGTAGCAATCTGGGTGGTGGGGATAAAGAGGTGGCTGAAGAGGGGGGATGGGGGGGGGGGGGGTTTCTGGTAGGGTAGGGATGGGGGAAATGTATAGTGCTGTTTGTGGAACCATACAGGACTTGTTAGGGACAGGTTAGGGCTGCTAGGTGCAGTCAGAAGGTTAGATAGGGGGATGGGGGGAAGCAGAAAAGCAGAGAACAAAAGAGACTGTGGGTGCATTTTGTAGTGTTGGAGCAGGAGCAGGGAGGCGGACAGTTGGGTGAAGGATGGCGACTAATGAAGGTTGAGGCCAGGAGGTTACAAAAATGTAGGGTATACTGCAGGGAGAGTTCCCACCAGCACAATTCAGAAAAGCTGGTGTTGGTAGGTAGGATCGAGATACTACAGGCTGTGAAGCAGTCATTGAAGTGACGAATGTTGTGTTGGGCAGCATGCTCAGCAACTGAGCAGTCCTTGCCACCGTTTGTTGGTTGACATTCATGTGGATAGACACCTTTTTGGATTATCACCTGACTGCTTTTACAGGTTGCTCTGGCTTTGACGGGATAGGTAATGCTTGGGACTGTACTGGACTAGGTGGTGGTTGGAGGACATATGTGACAGGTGTTGTACCTATATGATATAGGCAAGGATATGAACCATGAGACAAGGGGTTGGGAGCAAGGACAGAGTAGGGATGGACGAGGATATTGTGTGGGAGGGATGGGAATGATAGTGGGTAGGATATTCCTCATTACAGGGCACGATGAGAGGTAGTCAAAATTGTGGTGGAGAATGTGTTTCAGTTGCTCTAGTCCTGGGTGTTACTGACTCATGAGAGGAGTCCTACTTTGTGTCCAGACAGTTTTGTTCTGTTTGGAGCACGTGGTTTAAAAGGATAATATTAGTTTTTTCTCAGTTTACTTTTAGGTTGTCTCTTTCAAAGTGAGCTCTTGCCTTTTCAATAAAGTTATCTCTCTCTTCAAATAGGCTGACCTAACTGTCTGCACAGCAGGCACCAGATGTATTGTCCACATACATAGTGATCAGTTGCTTATTATCAACAGAACTTGGGAAATTATTTACATAGTGTATGAATAGGACTGGACCTAAAATTGAGCCCTGAAAAACAACAAAATGTATATTTCTTACACTTGACGTTCTCCTTTCCAGTATTTCTCCAATAGGGTATATAATCACCATGCAGTGCTGTCTACCCTTTAAATGTGTTTTTAGCAATTGGATGAGTTTTCTAGTGACACCACTGTTTGCAATTTTTGATAAGAGCATGTCATGATGTACTCTATCAAAAGCCGTTGAGAGGTCCAGAGACATGTACATGATGGACAAATTGTACTACTGCTGACAAGGTACTTCCAACTCTTTTGAAACTGTGCTTTGAATCATCTAATATTTCAGCATTTTTGTAATTTACCAGAATTTTTTAAATATTATTTTCTCTATCGGTTTGCTGAAAGTCGAGATTTGGGCAATGGTTCTATAGTTAAGAATATGCTTTATTTCCCCCTTTTTGTGTACTGGTTTAACTGCAGCCGGTTTCAACTTGTTATTGTTCTATACATGAGTGTACACTCCACTAACAGTCACTTGAATGTTTTATAAGTTCTCATCCAAAGCACCTTAGCAAAGTATTCTCTACATGATAAGTTTATTAATGTATACTTCAACTTCCACTAATATTCTACTAAAAGTCACTTTGTTATGTTATAT
The DNA here is from genome assembly GCF_021461395.2 of Schistocerca americana. Taxonomy (NCBI): domain Eukaryota; kingdom Metazoa; phylum Arthropoda; class Insecta; order Orthoptera; family Acrididae; genus Schistocerca; species Schistocerca americana. The sequence continues at coordinate 190,486,007 of NC_060119.1, forward strand.
TCTGAGCACTTGCTTATTCATAAACATTATATGAGTTTTTGTATTGCTCCTCGCTCATCTAAAGAATCATACATAAACAGCACTAGTGCCACTTTCCATTGAAAGTCACTTCTCCACACTTTTCTTAGAACTCGCGAGTCCACAAACAAATACTATATGAAGTCCGATATTGTTCCTCGAATGGGGCACCAAATGTAAGAATACATCGGGGACATACCTGTCGCTAATGTTACCTCTCAGTAGCTGCGCTACAGGTCCTTGAGCTAAAAATGTTTGTGTTAGGATTGTATCTCTTAATGAATGAAAAGAGAAGTCCAGTTGTTCCTTTCATATGTTCTCACATCACTTAGCATATTTATTTATGGGTTTTAATTATAATCCCTAAAAACTAGACTTGATTACAGATCAAAAATCTTTATACAGGTCTCCTTGCGCTCACGTTTGATGGACAACTTTAAATTGTATACCTCCAAAAGGATGAGAATCATGAGGTAATTGGCACACAAAATAGTTTTCCCTATAGCAGATCAACAAATTGTCTACAAGGCACATGAAATGATGATAATAGTTTCTGAAAGTACAGTGGCATGTTTACAGATGTTACTTGTTAAGTCTATCTCTGGTTCTGATAGTCAGTGCTCATATCCTCAAATGATCCAGAGGCTAGGACAAACAAGAACACAAAAGCACACAGTGTAGAGAATACTGAAATTCCAGAGTAAGATTCAGACTGACTGAGACTTAAATCCAAGAAAAACTAGAAGCCTAATGACAGTATTATGCATGTTTCATCCTTATATAGATGCATGCAAGAAAATTATGTGATTTTCGTTATTTGATTATTATTTCCCTGCATCCAATTATTCCTTTTTAAATAGACATAATAATTACCATCAGACTTTGTTTATCAAGTTACCAGTATGAGCAATAGCTATTAAAATATTCAGAACCAAGTTATGCTTACATTACAAGAATTCCTAATTTTTATGTATGGCATCAATACTGATTATTAAAATTTGGGTATTTGTTACTGATGTTAATGGGGTCAGAAAATTTTGTCCATCAATAGTAGGTTAACGCATTCCAGAAATTTATAGTGATTTGCTCACAATATGAGCTGAAAGTATGGGCTGGTTGAAATCTTAAATTAATTACTTATATCTCCCGAACTGATTAGGTTTGACCTAAAATAAACATGGCTTTGAAATGAGGAAAAATTGCTCTATAGTTTAGAGAAAATCTACTTTTCTGAATCTATTTATTAGCTCACTAGATTTTTTATGGATGTGTTCTAGATCGAAAACTTTGAAATACTATAACTTTTGAAATAAATCGTTTCCAGCAAAAATAATTTTAAAAAACATTCAGAATGGTGAATCACATAATCTGAATAAATAGGTTTCATAGAGGAAACTAATTTGCATCTCGTAAATTCATATAATGTATACTCAGATAACATATTCTATCATACATTTTTTTGGGAAGAATAGCAACAAGAAAAGAAAAAAAATCCTTGTACAGATCCTAACTATTTTAATCAGGAGTACAAAAGCAAAGTAAGATAGTGGGGGCCAAAGCTGTTTTGTCATACATTGCTGTCCCATGGATTTGTTCAAAGGTGAAGTAATTGCGGGTGAAGTTGGTTATGGTGACTAGAAAGAAGGTTATAGGTTTGGAATCAGTCAGGTGTTGGGAAACGTAGTGTTCAGTAGCAGTGAGGACGTTAGGGATGTTAGTGTAGAGGGAGGTGGCATAAGAAGTGACAAGCAGGATGCCATGTGGTAAAGGAACAGGAACTTTGGAGTGTCTGGAGGAACCGGTTGGTATCTTTCTTGTGGGAGGGTAGGTTATTGGTGACACGCTGTTGGTGTTGGTCTATGGGAACAGGGCATATCTCAGTGGGAGCACAGTAACTGGCCATAATGGGGCATCCTGAATGGTTGGATTTATGGACTTTATGAAGCATGTAGAAGATAGGAACACAGGGAGTGGTAGGAGTGAGGGGAAAGGTAGACTCAGAGGAGAGGTTTTGAGATGGGCCTTACGATTTGAGCAGAGACTGGAGATCATGTTGCATTTTCCACCAGTCAATCCCTGCTGTTCAAAAAGACATTGGTGGATCCTTTTCGGCAGGTAGGACTATAAGGTCAGGATCCGTTTTTAGGTGGTTGATTGCGATTCGTTTTGGAGATGCAATACTGACCTTACGCCTTATCTTAGAAGAAAGATTAAGGAAAGGCAAGCCTACATTTCTAGCATTTGTAGACTTAGAGAAAGCTTTTGACAATGTTGACTGGAATACTCTCTTTCAAATTCTAAAGGTGGAAGGGGTAAAATACAGGGAGCGAAAGGCTATTTACAATTTGTACAGAAACCAGATGGCAGTTATAAGAGTCGAGGGGCAGGAAAGGGAAGCAGTGGTGGGGAAGGGAGTGAGACAGTGTTGTAGCCTCTCCCCAATATTATTCAATCTGTATATTGAGCAAGCAGTGAAGGAAACAAAAGAAAAATTCGGAGTAGGTATTAAAATCCATGGAGAAGAAATAAAAACTTTGAGGTTTGCCGATGACATTGTAATTCTGTCAGAGACAGCAAAGGACTTGGAAGAGCAGCTGAACAGAATGGACAGTGTCTTGAAAGGGGGATATAAGAGGAACATCAACAAAAGCAAAACAAGGATCATGAAATGTAGTCGAATTAAGTCAGGTGATGCTGAGGGAATTAGATTAGGAAATGAGACACTTAAAGTAGTAAAGGAGTTTTGCTATTTGGGGAGCAAAATAACTGATGATGGTTGAAGTAGAGAGGATATAAAGTGTAGACTGGCAATGGCAACGAAAACGTTTCTGAAGAAGAGGAATTTGTTAACATCGAGTATTGAGTTAAGTGTCAGGAAGTCGTTTCTGAAAGTATTCGTATGGAGTGTAGCCATGTATGGAAGTGAAACATGGACGATAAATAGTTTGGACAAGAAGAGAATAGAAGCTTTCGAAATGTGGTGCTACAGAAGAATGCTGAAGATTAGATGGGTAGATCACGTAACTAACGAGGAGGTATTGAACAGAATTGGGGAGAAGAGGAGTTTGTGGCACAACTTGACAAGAAGAAGGGACTGGTTGGTAGGGCATGTTCTGAGGCATCAAGGGATTACAAATTTAGCATTGGAGGGTAGCATGGAAGGTAAAAAACATACAGGGAGACCAAGAGATAAATACACTAAGCAGATTCAGAAGGATTTAGGTTGCAGTAAGTACTAGGAGATGAAGAAGCTTGCACAGGATAGACTAGCATGGAGAGCTGCATCAAACCAGTCTCAGGACTGAAGACCACAACAACAACAACAACAACAACAAGTTTAATTCCCATGTTGAGGGATTTGGGGAATTATGATGAGGCAATGTTTGAGTTTAAGGAATTGTGGAATGATAATGGGGTGATTAGTAGGGGGGGGGGGGGGTCATCAGTGAGGGTGGAATCATGGTTGGATGGAGGAGTGAACCGAGTTCAGGTAAGGTTCAACATTGGCTTTGGGTTGAGTCCGAGTGGTAGGGTTAGTGGTGAAAAGTGCTTCCACTGTAGGGACTGGGAGAAGAAGAGAAGGTCTTTAACAAGTCCAGCATGATTGAATTGGGAAGTGAGGCAGAAGTTAATGTGTTTGGAAAGGATGATAGTTCTGTGGTACTAAGGGTTTTGGAGTAAATGTTCATGACACTGTTTGTGGTCTGTTTAGCTTCTGTATTTTGTATGCCCACGGGAGAGAATTTCTGAGGGTGAGGTAAATGTAGTAGGTCTGCAAGGCAGGTTCTGGTAGCTGTGAGAGGATGTGGGGTAGGTTTGGAGGCTCCCTTCCCCTCTCAGTCCCAGCCTCCTATTTTCTCCTACTATACAGATTGTTTCTCACATCAGGCACAGTTGCTCACAGTTCAGGCTGGAGACAGTGTGTGTGTGTGTGTGTGTGTGTGTGTGTGTGTGTGTGTGTGAGGGAGGGAGGGTGGGGGTAGGTGAGCATGTGTGTGTTGTGCTTGCATGAATGAATGTGTTATCTGCTTCACAAAAAGGCCTATTGGCTGAAAGCTCAACATGTGTGGCATCTTTTTGTTGTATCTATCTTTGACTCAGTATCTCCTTATATGGTGAGTATCAGCCTTTTTTTTATAATATTGTCATTATCCATCCTATATTTTCCAGTGTTTCATGGATGATTCTCAGTGACTTTAAATAAGAGTACAAAAATTGTAATCTTTGCTGATGACAGAAGCAAACCGCTCAAGAGTCTGTAATCAACCATACCAGACATAGCTTATTTGATAACAGCACCAGCCTTCAGCTGGTTCACAAAAAATTGCTCACATCTTAATCTTACAAAAATTCATATTACTCTGTTTCAAACAAGTGCAAAATACATCAAAACTACAGAAGTGGCATCAATACTCATACACTAAATGAAATACTCTGTGCAAAATTGCTTGGGATCCTGCTGAAAAACAAAATACAGTCGGCGCAGATTTACTATTAGAATGTTTTACTCTGAGTTTGACAGTAGTGATGATTTGCTTAGCATATTTTCATATCATTATCATGAAAAATTATCTTCTTTGGCACTATACATAAAGTAAATAAACTGTTTATTCAGCAGAAATCAGCAGTTAGAATGTTTCATAAAGCAGATAGCTGCACATCTTGCAGAAGCCTGTTAGGGATATAGGAATTGTTAGACTCAATTCCCAGTACATTTAGTCCTTAATATTTTCTGTTACTGATTATAAAAATCACAGGGCACAGAGTAATTTTTATGTAGGCATTGCCTCATTGCTTGAATTCAGGGTGGGATTATTATGGTACACAAGTGTTAACAGATTCTCCTATTATTGAGGAAGCATTTCCAGCAATCAAATCTCATTAATATATGACACAATGGTAGTGTTTTTTAATCTGTTATTGAAAACAAACTATGTCAAATTCCCATTAGAAACCAGAAATGGAGCGAATACAGATCCAGTGATTAGGGTTGCATATATTAGAAATCAAGGTGCCGTTGTTACGTCATTGCAATACTGGCTTCCTTCCAGTTTGTTGTAATTCTGCAAGAATGACAAGTCTGAGAACAATGGGGCAGCACTCATTTTTATACTTGTTAACCCATTTGCTGTGTCACACGAATGTAAAGCTGTGAGGCACCATGGAAGTTGGGGCCATGACGTTGTTGTCGTAGTGTAGCACTGATTAACTGTCAGCATCGGATGGCCTCTAATAAAGCTGTGTTTGGTGAGTCTGTGGGGGCCATTGTAATAAAATTAAGTAATGCATTTTATACAATTTCAGATTTGCTTCATTTATAGAAAGACACACAAAGTTCATCCAATGAAAGAAAGTGGTTGTATTTTACAGCAGTTTTTGAAACTTGTATAGGGTGTTTCACAAATGATTTTACAAACTTTGGGGACACTTTCCTTACACGAAAAGAAGAAAAAAGTTTACATGAATGTGCGTACAAAAAATCCTTCATTTTAGAGTTAATAATGAAAGTTTACAATTTAGGTGATTGGAGTTCAACACATAAATTAATAATAAATGCTCAGAATGTCCTCCTCATGCTTCTAAACAAACATGCACTCATCAAATCATGGGCTTTCACACCCTTTCAGTACTCCCTCATGGGTTTGAATGGTTTCCCAGGCTTCCATGACACGTTGATGAACAGTTTCCGCATCCAGGTTGTCTGCTGCGTAGACCAGTTGTTTAAGATGACCTAGTAGATAATAATACAAAGGATTGAGGTTGGTTCCATGCTCTTCTTCTACCTATCCATCTGTTATGGTATATTCCAGCCATTGCATCTCGGACACTGAGACTGAAATGTGCTTGAGCTCCATCATGCATAAACCACATGTTTCTTATTTGCAGGAGCACATCTTCTAGTAGGTATAGGAGGATGTTCTGAATAAAGTCCCAGCAGACACCACCTGTAAGACATGCTTTGAGGATGTGTAGCAGTACCAGGCAGTCACCTACAAACACATTAATCTTAAACTGATGTTGATCTCTAGCCTGCACTGCAGCATAAGGATTACAATCAGCCCATATGTATTTGTTTGTGGAAAGGTGTTGTACTATTTCTTCCAAATGCTGCCTTGTCTGTAAATAAACTGAAGAGACAAAGAATGGATTGGTAATTTGCACAACAGTCTATTAGCAAAAGTTCTCCCTTGGTGGATGATTGGCAGACAAAATGCCCTGCACATGTTGAAGATGATACAGATACTTGAATTTCTCATGACATATCTTTCGTGCTGATCTTGGAGATGTAGAATGTCCTCATCCTGGTCACACGTACGAGCACCACATGCTCTTCCTCAGTCTCTTCCCAAGTACATAGTCTGTACTGCTATGGATCCTGTCTCGACAGCTCAACAATACACGGCACAAAAGGTTGGATGATGCAACTGTCTTTGCTCTGAAAATGCTGTCTGATACAGCTGTGCCTCCATGTGCCCATTAACAGTTGCACAGACATACATTAAATCATTTCTGCTTGCTCACAAAATGAGTATGCTGTCACAGTTAAACAGAGAACTTTCAGTTAACTCACCACCTGTAGTACAAGGTCTGTTCAAAAAACTCTGGCACATTCGTAATTTCGCACCAATGTTGTGTTGGAGCGAAATGCAATTGGCATCCTCGCGCACACCTGTGTGTAATGTGTAACTGCCAGAAGTCTTATTGTTATTTGTCTGTTAGTTATTGTTCAGTGCTGTATTGACTAGAACATTGTGGCACACAGTTTGCGAATTTCAAGATGGCAGAGTTAGAGGAGCAACTTGTCTGCATTAAATTTTGTGTGAAACTCATGAAAACCTTCACAGAGACACACCAGATGATGCAGCCACCAGCAGTGATGGTGCTTAAGCCAAACTTGGTGTTGCAAATACTTCAGATGGTTTAAAAATGGCTGTACAGGAATTAAAGATGACCCACTTTCAGAACACCCTTCAACGTCTACTAACAGTGCTCATGTCAGGAAAATCAATGAAATTGTGTGCGCCAATTTAAGACTGACTGTTCAAGAGATTGCAGAAGAATGTTACATTTCAGTTGAATCATTTCATGAAATCCTGACGCAGCATATTGGAATGCATCCTGTTGCCATCAATTTCATCCCACAACTTAAGAGTCAAGACCAGAAAGAACTTTGTGAAGAATGTGTGGATCTTGCAAATGAGAATGAGATGTTCCTGAAGAGAATCATAAGTGGTGATGAGACATGGGTGTATAGTTATGGAAACTTGATGTTGAGACGAAGATTCATTCTTCACAGTGGGTCAGGAAATTTTCTCGGGGGAGGGGGGAAACACTTGCTAATAATGAGAATTTTGGCTATGGGTTAGTCAAAGCTTGCATTTTTTCATTTTTTAGCTCAAGCTTTATTTTGATGGGTTAGTTCATCATGTATTAGTGCCACAGGGACAAACTGTTAATCAATGGTACTATCAGGACATATTCCGACAATTGCAATAAAATGTGAGAAGGAAACGTCCTGAAATACGATGAGACAATTCATTGCTCTTGTATCACGATAACACACCCACACATTCATCCCTGTTGGTGCATGACATTTGACAAAAAACGAAATCACTGTGCTGCATCATCCTCCATATTCTCCAGCCCTGGCCCTTGTGGAGTTACGTTTGTTTTTAAAGTCAAAATCCCCATTGAAAAGACAAAGATTTGCAATGATAGATGAGATAAAAGAAAATTTGATGGTGCTTTGCACGGTCCAGGAAGAGGTGTCACACTTTCAGAAATAGAAACGGCACTGGGAGCGGTGTGTCAGTTATGGAGGAGAGTATTTCACAGGAGACCATGCATAGTAAGTGAAAGGTACATTTTGGAAAATTTTGTGGACAAAGTTCCAGAATTTTTTTTAACACACCTCATACACATACACAATAGACACATTGAAGACTGATGAATGACAAATGTATACAAGTCTCCCTGGCAACACTAGGCCATCTAGGCTAAGGTGGGTCAAACAGGTGCCTAGATAAGTGAATTGTTGGGCTCTACCTGGAAAGCCACTGAACATTAATTTTTGTTAATAACACAGACAATATTATGGAAATGGAAGAGGAGGTAGATGAAGATGAAATGGGAGATATGATACTGCTTGAAGAGTTTGACAGAGCACCGAAAGACCTAAGTCAAAACAAGGCCCCAGGAGTAGACAACATTCCATTAGAACTACTGACAGCCTTGGGAGAGCCAGTCCTGACAAAACTCTACCATCTGGTGAGCAAGATGAATGGGACAGGCGAAATTCCCTCAGACTTCAAAAAGAATATAATAATTCCAATCCCAAAGAAAGCAGGTGTTCACAGGTGTGAAAATTACCAAACTATCAGTTTAATAAGTCACAGCTTCAAAATACTAACGCGAATTCTTTACAGACGAATGGAAAAACTGGTAGAAGCCGACCTCGGGGAAGATCAGTTTGGATTCCGTAGAAATGTTGGAACACGTGAGGCAATACTGAGCCTACGACTTATTTTAGAAGAAAGATTAAGGAAAGGCAAATCTACGTTCTAGCATTTTTAGACTTAGAGAAAGCTTAGAAAGCTTTTGACAATGTTGACTGGAATACTCTCCTTCAAATTCTGAAGGTGGAAGGGGTAAAATAAGAGAGCAAAAGGCTATTTACAATTTGTACAGAAACCAGGTGGTAGTTATAAAAGTCGAGGGGCATGAAAGGGAAGCAGTGGTTGGGAAGGGAGTGAGACATGGTTGTAGCCTATCCCCGATGTTATTCGATATGTATAATGAACAAGCAGTAAAGGAAACAAAAGAAAAATTCAGAATAGGTATGAAAATCCATGGAAAAGAAATAAAAACTCTGAGGTTTGCCAATGACATTGTAATTCTGTCAGAGACAGCAAAGGACTTGGAAGAGCAGCTGAACAGAATGGACAGTGTCTTGAAAGGGGGATATAAGATGAACTTCAACAAAAGCAAAACGAGGATAATGGAATGTAGTCGAATTAAGTCGGGTGATGCTGAGGGAATTAGATTAGGAAATGAGACATTTAAAGTAGTAACAGAGTTTTATTTGGGGAGCAAAATAACTGATGATGGTCGAAGTAGAGAGGATATAAAATGTAGGCTGGCAATGGCAAGGAAAGCGTTTCTGAAGAAGAGAAATTTGTTAACATCGAGTATTGAGTTAAGTGTCAGGAAGTTGTTTCTGAAAGTATTTGTATGGAGTGTAGCCGTGTATGGAAGTGAAACATAGATGATAAATAGTTTGGACAAGAAGAGAATAGAAGCTTTCGAAATGTGGTGCTACAGAAGAATGCTGAAGATTAGATGGGTAGATCACATAACTAATGAGGAGATATTGAATAGAATTGGGGGGAAGAGAAGTTTGTGGCACAACTTGACTAGAAGAAGGGACCGGTTGGTAGGACATGTTCTGAGGCATCAAGGGATCACCAATTTAGTACTGGAGGGCAGCATGGAGGGTAAAAATTGTAGAGGGAGACCAAGAGATGAATACACTAAGCAGATTCAGAAGGATGTAGGCTGCAGTAGGTACTGGGAGATGAAGAAGCTTGCACAGAATAGAGTAGCATGGAGAGCTGCATCAAACCAGTCTCAGGATTGAAGACCACAACAGCAACAACAACAACAACAACAACACAGAAATGAAGAATTTTTGCATGTGTGTTTATATGAACTTGTTTTGGTGTAAGGAATCTATCCCCAAAGATTGTAGGAGTGTTTTTGTAACATGGTGTACACACATGCACACACATTCAAATGCACGTGCGCGAGCACCCGTGCGTACACACACACACACACACAGAGAGAGAGAGAGAGAGAGAGAGAGAGAGAGAGAGAGAGAGAGCTCCATTTCTAACCGATTGGTCAGTGTACCATTTATAGTAAAAAATGTATTATTAAAATTATCATATTTAATATTCACTATTTTTCTACATAATAATCCATCTTATTGATACATTTTTGTCATTGGTGAACCAATTTGTAATAATATTTTCAAAGAGAGAATTAGTGCATGACTGAAGCAAATTGTTCACAAACTGTTCAACACATGTGTTAGTTGCAAAGTGCATTCTATCTGGGGCATTTTTGAGCAGCTCCAACATGAAGTGACACAGTGACCATTCTGAGCTATAGGCTGGATTTTCAAGGGCAACCCAATTCATATTGGCCAATATTTGTTGAATTACTATTACTGTATGTGAATTATCATAGAGTAGCAACAAACTTATGACCGGATTGCTACACTTCCTCTCAAGCAGGCAGTTCAGATCACTGTGATAGGCAGCATGAATGATACAGAGTTCCAATAGGAAACTGACCAGCAGTATACCTTTTCACTCCCAGAGCACAGTGGCCATAATCTTAGCAGCGAAAAACCATCTCTCAGCTTTCAGAGGTGTCCCATTCATATGGGCTTTCTTCAGTTTATGAGTGTAATGATTGCTTTGAGTCACATCACATATGCTGATTCGTAGAAGTGAAGTGTAACTTTCTTCCTTATACCTCATGAGAAGTGTTAGAGAAATTGCAACTTGAGCAGCGTCCTGCTCATCATTTGGCTTTGTATTGCTGATATGGGGCTGATGCAGGTAGGGCATTTTCTCAATAAATTTTCAACCTTTCTTGAACTCCTTATACCAATGCTTTACTTGGAATCAAGAAAGGATTATTCCTCCAAACTGTGGAAGTAAGTGGCGATGGATTTCAGCAGCATTAACATTCTCATTCTTGAAAGACTTTATCATGATGCATTGTACAACAGCAGAGCGCAAGCTTCACTTGTCATCACAGCAACTACTGAACTCGGGGGGATAAGTTGACGCCCCAAGGTCAGCATTCCCATTCAGATATCTTTCCTCATGTGAGTATAGAAGCTGGAACACAACACGCATTCATCAGAGTGCATTTCAAAGAAAGGCTAGTGTATGTTCAATCCATACTCACATCTGATTAGCTAGACTCGAAGATTGAAAATTCCTTTTAGCTACTAAACAGCTAGCATTGTTCGTTGAAACAAGTCATGGTGTGTTGCAAACAAGCATATTTCCTTACAGATACAGGAAACTATTTCCTTACAAAAATTACATTGTAGTCAAGTAAATATAAAGGTAGCAACAGGAGATATTCAATAGGTATTAAATATAACATAGGAAGTAGCAGATTTTTTTAAGCAAGTTTCATGCTCATTTAATGGGTTATATTTCATTTGCATAAGCAGAATAGTACTCCATATAGTGATAATTTATTCTCAATATAATGTATAGATTGTTTCAGAGAGTTGCCTCCCTCTTGTTAATATAAATTTTGAGTCATTCCACATCTCTGAAGGCTCATGTTTGTGATAAGATCTACAGAAAAAGATCAATGAATAAACGAATGAAAGTGAGTGAACCATTTGGTAATATAGGTTCAATGGGGAAAAAGTGCTGTATTGAAGGGCAAAATTATGAAGTAGGATGTGAATACAGTATATGATCTATTTAATCATTTATCAGTGGACTCCATTATATGTAAGAAATTTATGTACTGAGAAAAATAATATAGTTATTTCTTGCTATCTCCATTAGGATGTTTCATTTTTGCCAGTACAGGTGTCTGCTGTGTACAATATCTTCTTATTTAATTCCGTGCAAACACCCACACTGCACCTTTATTGGTAATTGTGTGATTGATCTGTTTGATAAATGCATTAATTTGTTTACAGTTCCATTGTGTGTTCAGTAGTTTATTGCTTCTATGTTGTTTTATATCTTCCAGTGAAACTCCATAAATGTTGTATGAAGACTGTTACAGTGTTGAACGTCATTGTGTTTCATAGGCTGTGTGTGTATCCAGTGGAAAGGAGGACATTTTGGTTTCATCCAAAGATGATAACTTGTGGCTGAGAAATATTCTCAAGTACTATCAACTGAAATGCTGTGCTGAATTTTGGAATGCTTCTGCTCTACTGCGTGTTCCTGACCGGCAACACTGTGCATTGACTGGTTTCAGCCATTGCAAGGTCAGCTTAAACCAGCAGTCGGAATTCAAAGGTATCTCAAGTTACAAAACTTTTCCCATATTTTACTTTTTATCAGATTTCCTTTTCTTTCAGCATAGCCATAGTGGTCTCTGTGGAGAACACTATTCTATTGTTATACAGATTGAATAATATGGTACAGATTTATGTTTGTGATTTTACCTGTTAAAGAGAGTATGTTGGCTAGCTTATAGTGAATAGAATGAATTTCAGTTCTCTATGAACCAACACAAGTAGCTATCCACTGCCTCATACATCTTGTTCAGTTGTGGTAGACTTTTTATATTTGTATTTCTCTCATGTAATTATGTCAGAAATGGCAACAGGAGTGTCATACTTTTCATCCCATTGATAGTAAATTTATCACCATTTATTATTTTCTGTGGAACTGGTTGAATAGTGTTCTGACTTCTCTGTAAGCAGCTGGCCATAATCAAGTATTTTGTCTTTAGCTGCAAGAAATTTTTTAACTTGATTTAACTGCAGTTTTTCTTAATGGTTGTTAATGATTTGCATGTAAATGGCATAATAGTCTTAAAAAGACTTCTTGCAAATCTAAATGCTGTTTTATTCATCCAGTATGATTACCGCCAAATTATTCTTTTTTGCACAGAAAGCTTACTTTTTGCTGTGGCTGCTGTGTAAGAGAACAAGATCACGTGAACACCCTAACTTTTGATACCTTGTGGATTTATTGACTATTTTTCTTTTAATGCTGTTAAACGTATGAAATGCGGTAATATGAAATACACTGCACTAAATCTACTGTGCTGTGCTACATATTGCTCCACCACACTCAGTGAAACTTGGCATCAGGGTTGTAAGCACACCTTCACTTGTGCACATTTCAAGGAGTTTCTGCACATGTGCAACTGGCGTGACATAATTGCCTTACATGCCAAATACGTACAGATTTGATTATCGATGTGCACACTTCACAGCGTACAACTCAACTACTAGTTTACATCAATGCCACCAGGTGGTAGCCCACTGCAGCATACTTATATCTACATTTCCCAAAAATCCAGTTAGGTGGTAGCACACTCAACAATATGCAAATTTACACACTATATACTAAATTTACATCAGACATCAGTATATGTTATAGTTATACTGAGAGAAAAACCAATTTTGTGGGATTCTGAATGCGACGTGTATGTAAAGTTTTGGGTGTTATCATAGATTAATCCATTTAAGGTGCTGAGAACCATAAAGCATGTCATCAACGATTGTGTGATGTAGCATTTATTTGTGCTTCTGACATCTGTTAATGTTATGGTTTATATGTACTGTAGGCTCATATTGTACATACGAGGGTTTATCAATAAATAATGCCCCAAATTTTTTATCTTGGAACATATTTATTGTTAAGAGTAAGAATTTGGTGACACTATACATAAACATGTCTTGTCCATGTACTATTTTTCTATGGCTGTATACCAACATTGTGGAAGAGCATGTATTCCCTGCTGGTAAAAGCTCTTGTCCTGTAGATGTAGCCATGTTTTCACTGCAGGACTGACACACTGTTCATCTTCAAAGTGTGTTCCCTGTAGAGAATCTTTAAGCAGCCCGAAGAGATGGTAGTCCAAGGGTGCTAAATCTGGACTGTAGGATGGATGAGGCAGTGATGTCCAACCAAATTTGACGATGTGTTCCCAGGTTCTCAGACTTGTGTGTGGGCGTACGTTATCATTTTGGAGCAAGATTTCTGCTGGATTCTTTTCCGATCGAACACATCGGAATCAGTTGTTGAGTTTATTCAGAGTCTTCATGTATGCCTCCAAATTGATGGTTGATGCTCTTGACATCACATCCACAAGAATGATCCCAGAAGATTGTCACCATGACTTTCTGGCAGAGGGCGTTGTCTTGAATTTCTTCTTTTGTGATGAATGAGGATGATGCCACTCCGTGGACTTCCTTTTTGTTTTTGGCACAAAGTGGTGCACCCAGCTTTTGTCACCCGTAACAATCTGTGACAGAAACGCCTCGGCATCCGTATCAGAATGCTCCAACAATTCAGATGAAACGGCCTTTATCTGAATCCGCTGTGAGTATTTGTGGAACCCATCATGAGGACCTCTTTGAATATCTGAGAGTCTCGATCAATGCAGACTCACTTCCAGTGCTGACCTTCAACTTTAGAGCCAATTGTCGGCATGAATAATGGCATCCACACAATTCAGCATGTCTAGAGCAGTGGCTCTGACAGGACATCCCATGCATGGCTGATCATGGAGCTCAGTTTCTGCATTTCCTGAGGCTGTAACTTCTTTACCCATCATCCAACTGTAGTTCTATGAACTGTAGCTTCGTCATACAGTGCTCACAATCATTTATGGATGGTCACCATGGTTTCTTTTTCTGCACATATGAATTCAGTCACAGTATGCTGCTTGTAATGTAGACACCATTTTAATGCTGTACTGCAATCTGCAATCTGCCAGAACAGTTTGAAACTTCACCGGCGCACAGAACAAACATCAAATGTGAAGCGCCAACAAGAATGTTTATGCATATTAATGACATATTTGAAAAAATGTGGGGCATTACTTATTGAACAATCCTCGTATATTTGAACATTCATGAAAAGCTGTCTCCATGGTTTCTCTGATATTCACTAAATAGGGCGGTCAAAGACTGCGTGATTTTGACCCTTATGGCTCTCAGTGCCTTATTTATATTCTAGTCAAGTGACCTAGATGGTAGATATTACTATTTGAATTTAATCATTTCCGCAAATGGCAGTTTACATTTGTAGTTGGTTGTCTACTATGCAGGAATCGACTTTTCTTCGGCGTGTCATAATGAACCCTGTTGAACCTGTATTAAGTGCTAACAGAAAAGAAAATTAGCAAGAAAAGTTTGCCACATTGCAAACCAGACTCGTTGTCTGACAAAATGATGAAATCAAATAAGTGTAACTACAAGCGAATATTTAACAAAGAAGTGTGTAATAAGCGTAAGTTGTTATGTGGGTGCAATGTAAGAATGCCCAATTTTCAGCCAAGAAGTTAATTCATTAACTAATTTATGAATTAGTGATCTTGTACGTTTGCCCGAAAAAAAAAGAAAAAAAAAAGGAAAAAAAAGAAAAGAGCATGAAAACGCACACTTACATGAAAATGTGGAATGGAGAGTAGCGAAAGATTGAACATTATTTCATTCTTGCCATAAACTATACCTAATTATGTACAAAAGAACAAAATTCCACAAAAACAATTCTTACTTTTTTCAGACAAGTTAAGCATCGTATTATTATTATTATTATTATTATTATTATTGTCTGTTGTTGAAGTTGTATAAATACGTTGATGAGCATAACTGTTATACAGCAGATGCTATTAATTTTGCACTCTCATATTTATCTGAATTTAAAAATTTGTGAACACCCATAATGTATATTCACGAGCCACCACTGCTCTTAATGATTGTTAGTGCTTCACATGGAAATGGCATAATAGTCTTTAAAGGGTGTTCTTGCAAATCTAAATGCTGTTTTATTCAGCCAGTATGATTCCTGCCAAATTATTCTTTTTTGCACAGAAAGCTTACTTTCGCTATTGTTGAAAGCTGAGACTTATAATTATCACAACTTCTTTTTTGCATCATTGCACAACAGAGACATTGTACTGTCAGCAGGAAAAGATGAACTTCAACTTCCTGTTTTACTTTTCTTGTTTCAGTGCAGTTATACAGTTTTGAGACACAATTGCAGATCTGTTGTAGTTTTTAAATTGTTTTGCTGCTAAAGCATGATTATTTTTGTTCTGCATGTAGATAAAAGTCCTTACTTATAATTGACTTATGGCCTGGTGATATTATTACTTATCATAAACTTAATTTTTCAGTATGAGATTTTCATTCTGCAGCGGAGTGTGCGCTGATATGAAACTTCCTGGCAGATTAAAACTGTGTGCACCGACCGAGACTCGAACTCGGGACCTTTGCCTTTCGCGGGCAAGTGCTCTACCATCTGAGCTACCGAAGCACGACTCACGCCCGGTCCTCACAGGACCACCGCCGGTATCCAACGTGGATTGTGACCAAACCCACGGGCCCAGACCGACATACCCAGTGGAAAGCCAGGTACTCCGTTTTGTGAAGACTGGCGAGGACCAGGCCGGAGGAAGTGCAGCAGAGTCCTAGGTTGACGCCCACGGAGGAGCTCTGCGGGGCTGCGTTCTCCCATTGGTGTGGTCCGGTATGCCGTCAAGAAAAACGTCAATGCTTCCTCCGCAGGAAATTCGTGCACATACTTTTTCATCTGCGTCTTAAATGTGCGCACCATGCGCTCGACTTCCCCATTCGATTGTGTATGGAAGGGGGGAGAGCAAACGTGCCGAATACCGAAGCGCCTACAAAAATCCTGGAGGTCTGCGAAATAAACTGCGGTCCATTGTCCGAGACCAGGGTGATTGGCAGACCTGTTTACGCGCCATGTGGGAGCGGACGTAACGGCCGGATTGTACCACTCGCACTTCGTCCACCCCGGACACAGTGGACGCTGCCGTGCCGCCCTGAACCTCCGCGACGTCGCACCAGGCTTCCAGCTGTTGACCTGCGGCATGAGAGACTTCATACGATTGAGCAATGGACAGGACTTCCTCGAGGGAAGGGTCTTCTAACTGCAGGGCCCATTGCCGGACCTCCCTATCAGGGGCCGAACGAACAATGACGTCGCGTACGATAACGTGGGCATACGACTCTCGCGACTGCTCCGTGACAAAATGACACTTGCGACTAAGACCATGCAGGGTAGCGGCCCACGCCCGGTAGGACTGATGGGGCTGTTTCTTGCATTGATAGAACTCGACCATAGTCACCACAACATGCGTGCGGCGGCGATAATATGAAGACAGCAATGAACACAATGCGTCAAAAGACAAGGACGAGGGTTCCTGCAACGGCGCTAGCTGCCGCAAAACTTGATACAGCGAGGGAGATATCCAAGACAAGAAGAGAGCACGACATACCTCCGCATCGGCAACATGAAACGCCTGGAAATGCTGCCAAAGGCGATGTTCATATGCGTCCCAATCCTCCGCCGTCTCGTCATACGGGGGAAAGGGAGGAGGGAACTGCGCCGGAGCAGATGGCGTGGAGAGCAGCGCCGCAAGCACTTGTTTCATGGTGGCCATGAGCTCCGTCTGCTGCGCAACCAAACCCCGCACAAAATCCTCCATGCCGTGGAGAAGCTGCGAAACCGGAACGACGACGCAACACGTGCAAGAACGACCCTACTCGTCGCCAATTGTGTAGTAACACTGTTCACGTTTACGTCACACTTCACTTAGCGTAGACCGGGACTGTGTCCTAGGCATGCTCGATGTTAACTGACTGGGTGCGGCCCATGCTGCCAGAGTTGTTGTTGTTGTTGTAGTTGTTGTTATGCCGGCAGAGGTTGCGTCCGAATTCTCGCGTGCCCTCTGGTGGACGGGACTCTACTTGCGGAAACTACCGTCCGTGACGCGCCGTGCCAATGTGAGCCTCCCGCGATCTTTCTGGTGGCTACTGCATGTTTCCTGATGAAAGTTGGTTATGCCTCGGTGCCAGTGACGGCCATATGTTGGTTAGAAATATGCCAGTTGAATGCCTGCAACAAACCTGTCAGTGTGCTAAACACACCGGACATACACTTGGAGTTATGCTCTGGGATGTGACTTCGTATGGCAGCAGGAACATTATCATGGTTATTCCACACACATTGACTGTAGATTTGTACATCGGTGTGGTGATTCAATGTTTTGTGCTGGCGTTGGTGAACAGCATTCCAAGGGTGGTGTTCTAACAGGATAACATTCGCCCACATACCACTGTTGTAACCCAACATGTTCTACCAAGTGTCAACATGTTGCCTTGGCCTGCTTAATAACCAGATCTGTTTCCAGTTGAGCACATATGGGACATTGTTAGATGACAACTCCAGCATCATCCACAAACAGCATTAACCAACCCTGTATTGACTGACCAAGTGCAACAAGCATGGAACTCCATCCCACAAATTGAGATCCAGCCCCTGTACAACTAAATGCACTCACATTTGCATGCCTGTATTCAAAGTTCTAGTGGCTACGCTGATTATTAATGCACCAGCAATTCACATTTGCAATGGCTTATCTCATACTTACATTAACCTCTTATCCTGCAATGTTGAGAAAAATAGATTTATTTGATATATTGCTAAAATGCCTCAAAACTCTTCAAAGTACACCCCTTCAGCATTAACACACATTTACTAGTGACTTTTTCATGATTCAAAGGCTCCCTGGTAGGTGGATTCCAGAGGGTCCTTAAGGATATGTATCCGGCTTCTTTGACAGCACTTAGGATTCTATGGTGGTGTCCTTTGAGG
Organism: Schistocerca americana; assembly: GCF_021461395.2. Lineage (NCBI taxonomy): Eukaryota > Metazoa > Arthropoda > Insecta > Orthoptera > Acrididae > Schistocerca > Schistocerca americana. Next base: position 190,504,438 of record NC_060119.1, read on the forward strand.
GAGGATTTCACTTTTGAGAAGAGGAAGTAGTCTGTCAGTTGCCAAGTCGAGACTGTAACCGGGTTGGGGAATCATCATTCCAGTGATGGCTGTCCTCACAGATTGATCCTTTGCTTCTGTCTTCTTAGCACTTATAGGTAAAAAAAGTGCCATTTACTGTCTGCCCCTCAGTTACAAATTCATAGTGGACCACCTCCATGGTGAAAATGATGAGTAACTTTGGATTTGTTCATTCAAGCCTTTTTTGGATGAGGTGGTGCTACAGTGTGTTATTCAGAACTTGGACACTTTGTTTCTGGGTCATATTCGAATATCTAAGTTGTATCTCCTGTGATTATGTTGTCCAAAAACTCATTGCAGAAAGGTTTTTGCAAGCAGACTCTCACCTCTGCTTTTGGTTGTCTATCAAGACCTTATTGATGTATCTATTGGGTCTCCAGCTGGAACATCTCACCATCTGGGCACAAAATTTCAGTGGTACACCTGGTCACCACCTTCCTTGTGGAAATGATTAATCAATACCAAACACCTGACAGTTTTTGAAGACCCAGACAAGGACCATTATTTCTTAATTTCAAGCAGGACAGGCTTCAAACTCTTACTTAAAGGATACCCCTTATCCTTGTTTATAATATTGTCAAATAGCTGGATTTCAATGGTTTCTTTCACTACACAGTCCCAATGCCACGATGCAGGGGCAACCATTTGTGTCTCATAGTACAACATTTTATGTCCTTCAATAAGACAGTTTTCTGCCACTGCATATTTTTCTGTCTGAAATAAACACATATGGCGAGGATGCTCCATGCAAGGATCCTGGACCATACAAATCGTTTGTTCAATATAGACTTTCCCGCAATGACAGGGAGTCTCTTGTAGGTTCTGGGCTTTTTCAAATCAAAATCATCCTTCACTGAGCCCAACAGGGCTCTGGTCTTAGCTGGCAGATGTAATACACTTTTAATATTAAATTTCTTTAAAATTCTACCAATTTTTGAAGATATGCTCCCTGCGAAAGGTAGGAATGCCACCAACATGCTTGCACCTTCTGTTGGTTCCCACAAAGGTGCAATCTGTAAAGCACAATGGATCTGATTGCCAGTATAACCATTCTGCTTGAACACAGCTTTTAGATGGTCCAGTTCTTGTGTCAAACTATCTGCATCTTAGGTGGCGTAAGCTCTTTTTAGCAATGTATGTAGGACCCCATTGCATTGGTAAGATGGATGAAAAATTGATGCTTGAATATATCGGCCCTTATGTGTAAGCCCACGGTCTTCAAAAACTGTCAGTAGTGTTTGATATCGATTTATCATTTCTGTGAGCTTGCACAACCAGTGTCGGTAGAGGGTAGTTATGTTGGACCCATGGTTGGTGTATAAAGAACCCGCCGTGGCATGTTCGATTTCAGTACTAATGAAATAGTGTGATGGCGTACTCACCTAATGTTGGCAGCTAAGTAGACCATCGAAATATTGTGTCCAGATGACGAGATGTTCTGGCTGGATATCCGACACCAATACAACCAATTATTACACCGGGAAAGTTTACGGAACCACACAAGACCATTTTGAAGCTTAGTGCAGGTCTTTTGTATTACCAACTCTTCAGTGATAATGGTGTGCACTGTCATCTTATCAGTTCCAGTTGCACCTGTGTCCATTTGCACACTTAACCAACGGTATGAATTGAGCGCTTCACACACAAATGGACTCATCATCCTCTCTTAGCCATCTTTGATGAACTTGTAGCATTTAATAACTGTGATTTGTGACATGTTCATCTTTGATCTCTTGGTGAATCATGCCAAATGTTTCTATACACAATTTCCCCAGTCCAAAACAAAATTTTATGGCATATGAATGTTCAATAATTCACTGCATTTTGTGCTTTCACAGATTCACTCGACAGGGTTCCACTAAAAACATGATCATGCCTGAATGAATTCTTATAGGTGTCTGGCACTTGGCACAAGTTGGTCACCCCCCCCCCCCCTCCCCCACCACTGAGCACTGAGCAGGCACAGTGTGAGTGCAGTGTAACATACAGTGACATCAGGAAAAAATTGTTCCTGATACTTTATATAGAGACTCTGTACATATTGCACGATAGCCCTTCCGAACTACTGATGTTTCTTGATTATCCCTCTTCTAATTGCTTCTTTTGTTATTGTTTCAATTTTCATTAATACATTGATTACAGTTCACTTTCCCATTGTTTCAGAAGATTAACTTTGAAGACTTTGTGAGAGTAATCCAAATTTCTGTGGTCCTGAAACTTACCTTTGTATAATCTCAGTATAGTTTCCTTTAAAATATTTGCAATTGGGTACTCTTTGAATCCATTTAGTGACTGTACTGTAGTTTTCCTCCTATTATTCAGAAACAGTTTGTAGGTATGTCTGGAAGCTCATGGGAAAAAATGATTGTGGATGAGATATTTAATTATAAACGTAGGCTTCTGTGGCTATTGTCACATTCAATAAAAATTTTCTGTGTTTGTGACCACATTATCAATATATATGAAGCTACCGATATTTCAGTCCCTGTTGTGAGTAAACAAAAACACTCTGGAGGAAGTCACTTGCAACAGGGGCCAAAACATCGGTAGTTTCATATATATTGACAATGCGGTCACAAACCCAGAAAATTTTATTGAAGGAGATATTTGATGTTTGGGAAGGAGTAAACATCATTCGGAACCATATCAAAACATCAAGTGGCTGTGAAAGCGTCTGGTGTCAGGATTTTTAAAAAAAGTGGATGCTTCTCAAAGGTTCTTTCAGAACACTTAGAATGCCATCATCGAATAAACCAGTCTGTAGTTGCCTTCTTCAGACACATTGATGGCAAATAGTGGAAGCACTAAAGGTAAGCACTTACTGTATAGTTGAGGTGTTGAGCAATTGACAGGCACAAAAATTAGGGGTATGTGTAAATATGATCCATATCTGTTTGTGTACCACATTTGGGTAGGGGGTTCCTGCCTGTGTCAAAGTGTAGTGAGTGTCATTGGAGACAGATCCAGGTGCACAATGGTCATATTGTCCTGGAGTCAATCGGTACAGTCACATAAGCCACCAGTTACAACTGTGAATATCATTTTTACAACACAAAATTAAGCTTGTTAAATATTTTTTGACAGAACTACAAACAAAGAATCTGTAGTTGCTTGGGTATATGACTCAGTATCCATCCATTCTTTGGAGACCTTAAGGAGATGGAAAAAAGAAGAATAATATAATCTGAGACCTCAGAAAAGCTGCTAATCCAAACCCAAAACTACGAGGGCGGTTTGAAAAGTTCTCGTAATCACCACGAGAGGTCGGTGCTAGCGCAACGAGTTTTACACATGATATTCATTGGTGTGTTGCCTGTTAATACATGCCATGTCTGTGCTCTTGGAAGAGAGCTGTGGCGGTGACGTGGCTCTATTGCTGTTCCCACGTAGTGATTTGTGAAGACGGAAAAAAATAGAGATTCGAGCAATGATTAAATAGTTTGTAAAGAAAGGTATGAAAGCAAAGGACATTCATGCTGATTTCCAGAATACACTGGGGGACTCTGCTCCTTTATATTCAACTGTTGCCAAGTGGACAAATGGATTTAAATTTGGTCGGGAGAGCTTAGATGATGATCTGCGCAGTGGTCGGCCAAGATGTCACTACTCCGGAAATCATTGCAAATGTGCACAAAATGGTCATGGAGAATCGCCGATTGCAAATGCGTGAAATTGCTCACACTTGCGAAATGTCATCTGAAAGGGTATATCACATTTTAATTGAAGAATTAGAAATGAAAAAATTATTTGCATGATGAGTGCCATGACTCTTGACGCTCGATCAGAAATGCATGAGAATGGACATATCAGTACAACGTTTAGCTCGTTTCTGGAGACACGAATAAGATTTTTTATGCTGGTCTGTGACCATAGATGAAACTTGGGTGTACTACTATACCCCCAGAGACAAAACAACAGTCAAAGCAGTGGAAATATGCTGATTCTTCACCACCAAAGAAAGCAAAGAAAACTCCTTCGGCAGGAAAGGTCATGGCATAAGAGTTCTGGGAAGTGAAGGGGATTCTGTTTGTAGATTACCTCCCCACTGGACAACTAATTACTGGCGAATACTATGCTAACCTCCTGGACAAATTGCAACAAAAGGCCAGAAAGGGAGTCATCTTCCTTCAACATAATGCCCACCTGCACACATGTCCCATCGTCATGGCAAAATTACATGAACTAAGACATGAAGTGTTGCCACACCCACCTTATTCACACAATCTGGCTCTGTCAGACATCCATCTCTTTCCAAAACTGAAACTTTTTGTTGGTGGAAAAAGATTCACTTCAAGCAGCCAGAATTGATAACTATTTTGCAGGCCTAGAGGAAACTCGTTTTCGAGATGGGATCAACGCACTGGAACATTGTTGGAACAAGTGCATTAATCTACATGGAGACAAGATTGAAAAAGAAAAAAGTTTCAGTTATGTAAGTACTTTTTTTCTATTCTGTTCTGAGAACCTTTCAAACCGCCCCCGTACACCTCATGCACTTTTTAAGAACAGTTTACATCTCTTTCGAACTCTTTAAACATACACACTTTCTTGGGCATCAGCTGTTGGGTACATCTTCAAGAGAATTTGTTCATGTCTAACTTTGGTGAACCTTTATAACACCATTCTCACGGAAAGATAAGATCTCCAAATATCATGTGAAGTCACTCAAGGCAGTGATTGTCAATTAAACCTTCTACAAAATTGTAAGAAAAATCATCTAAAATTTTTTGTTGAATGCACAACCTGCAGTGACTGAATACAGTATTGTGGTTCATCAGTGCTGTCATTGTCAAATATTGTAGGAAGTTTCTACACAAGGTTAGATAAACTTTCATACATGACATTTTTGTTGTTTTTGCAAACTATATGTAAATAATGCATAAACTCTTTCACAAGTCCGTCTGTGACACTTTCTCTCCATTTTTATCTGTTCAGCCCTTTATATTCCAAGAGAGAGAAGATAGTTGATTGCCTGTTTGTATTTTTTTTCCTTTAATAATTGCTCTCTACCCCAGGTAATTAGATGATTCTAGCTTGAAATGAGTCGTAGGTTTTCTTTTATTACAGGGCTCTACTTTTATATACATATCAATTCATAATTAAGTTAAAATGTAACTACTCTATGATTACGACCATAACTTAACCCATTAATTCTGCAGGAATATGAATCTTTGTGTCCATAGATCTACAGTATGGTGGCAGACCGAAAGAACTGCTAGAACAGTGCCGATGGAACAGTGAAATACTTATGGAGTCACTGTGGTGTTGTCTTGGTAATTCAGTCGTTGAAGTGGATCCACATATTCTAAAGAAGTGCCATACTTGGGGAACTCCACTGTTCTTAGGTGTTTTTCTGATGAACGTCCAGAATCAAGATTCAGTTCAAATGAAAGTGAATGCGATGCTAGATATCTTACGTGTGGAATGGAGTCCACCACTTGCACAGCTCCTTATCCAAGCTCTCAGGTGGGCCTTAAGACTAATCTATAATGCACAATTTTTGTCACTTTTGTAATGAATTGCAATCTCGCTGAATGAAGATTTGTTTCATTCATCTCTGTTATTACATCTGTACAGTTAGTATTACAAATTGTTGCTTTCTATTGCTGTCAGGTGGCTATGAACTCATTTTGTATGGTAGAAATTGTTTGCATTTCAATCTGTATTAAATTAACAGTTCAAAATTGTGACTTGCAGATACAGTTGTACAAAGTGAAACTTCACTTTCATAGCAAGTTGTGTGTTGGATTAATTTTTCTCATAGGTTGGAACTGTTTCTCACAAAGTGCCCAGATTATGAACATTAGCCTTTTTGTTATCACCACCACCACCACCACCACCACCACCACCACCAGATAGGACTATCCAAAAAGCAGCCACCATTAAGCTGTAAATAAAATACTGTAACAGCCAAAAAAATTCTTAGAAAAATCTTATAAATACATCTCTCTATTACATCTCCACATAATTATCATTCAGGTTTAGTCATTCACTGTCTGTCTTAATTAGTTGACAAATACCTGTAGCCCGATTAAAATTACTGAACAGTTTATGTCTGATACTTGCCCCTACAGTGTTACCAGATCGGCTGCCGTGACCATTTGGTTATATGTGACACACAAACATGGCATGTCACTCAACAAATGCTGTTAATGTGTAATGTGGAGCAACGTTGGAAGTGGTCACTGCTAGGTATGACGGAAATGTGAGATGCTCTTTTTTGCAGCTGATTTTAAGTGACCAATGACTGAACTGCTGCAGACAAAGCATTTTGTAGCACTTAAACTCATGTCCTAATCTAACCACAACTTTGTGATGTGTAATGTATCTGAGAAAACAGCGGTCAACAATCTGCGACAGAACTGTAATCACAATCGCTTTGTTCATGGTAGTTAAAACTAACCTCCAGGAGCAAACTCAAGACAGAAAAATTTCAGTTTCAACACTAAAAGCATTATTGCTATCATTGATTACCTGAAGCTATCCTTACACTGGCTACATGAGCTGCCGCTTTGCCACCCGAGCAGTAGTCCTGTTTGGTACCTGGTGGCAGATTATAGGTGACACGGGCAGATTCCAAATAAAAAAATATGGTAGGAAGAAAAATAAGACAAATAAAAAACTCAATACAATGATGAAAATGTTGCAGCAAAGTATTATAAATTAAAAAACTACATTAAAAAGAATCTATTGAATAAAAATAATAATCAATATTTTGATTAGATTTAGAAATAACAGAAAAGTGTTGCTTCTGATGAGATTAAAGCCTGTGACCTTCTACACAACAGGTTTATATACTAACCACTGTCCTGCTCCAGTACACTGTGTTGAGTTATTACTTTTATAATTCTGGAGACCCACTCGCAACAATGAATTGCAGCCTTCAAAAATTCAGTTTCAGGCTTATCTAATGTGAGCTTACCTCTGTGAGTATAATAACTGTATATGTGATGCTGAATTGCACCATGTGCGAAAGTTTGCGGTAATATTTGATTAGGGCTGTGTATGAAACTTGTATTTCATTAGCATCATTGTGTGTGTGTGTGTGTGTGTGTGTGTGTGTGCGTGTGTGTGGCGGGGGGTGCGTGTGTGTGGCGGGGGGTGCGTGTGTGTGGCGGGGGGTGCGTGTGGAATGTTGAAAATCATGTAGAGTCCAGCCTGCACTGTAGAGCAGGCATACAAAAAGTTACATTTCAATTGATCAAGGAATTCTTGAAGTTTCCAGCAAAATGTGATCATGTGTTATCTTGTATAGCAGCCGTGAAGAGACTGTATTGGTTGTTTTGAATAGCTCTTTTCAGTTTTCTTAATGTCTCACAGTAAGTTTCAGAACTGGATGCAGTTCCACACTGCATAATATCTACAAACCTAATTCCCTCAGCATTCTGAAACATAGTAGCCATAATCTTTCTTGTTGACAAAGTTTGATGTGCATGTTTTGATTTGATGGCAAGGCAGTATGATCTCACACCATCATAAACATTCATTCTTTACTTTGAAGCAAGCATCACATTTGATTCATATACAACACAAATTCCGTAATAAACATGAAGAGCTAGGTGATTTTTTGCCTCTAAGCGCTGTGTTGCAGAACAAATTTCACATTTCACTGGATTCTCAATTATAGCATTCATATTGAATGGCTATTGTATCGAAACCTGAAGAAATATTGCTTTCTTACTCTCCCAGTGTAATCACATTGACTGACTGCGTGGGTTGTTGGAGTGATTTTATCATTCTGTGCCCTACTTCCCATGCTACTTGAAATTGGAGGCTACTTTCTGGATAGCCGTCACAATATTTGTGTGTAGTTATTAATCATCATCTGGCTGAAAGCAAGGGGAAACTACAGCCATAATTTTTCCCGAGGAAATGCAGCTTTACTGTATGATTAAATGATGATGGCGTCCTCTTGGGTAAAATATTCCGGAGGTAAAATAGTCCCTCATTCGGATCTCCGGGCGGGAACTACTCAAGAGGACGTCGTTATCAGGAGAAAGAAAACTGGCGTTCTACAGATCGGAGCGTGGAATGTCAGATCCCTTAATCGGGCAGGTAGGTTAGAAAATTTAAAAAGGGAAATGGATAGGTTAAAGTTAGATATTGTGGGAATTAGTGAAGTTCGGTGGCAGGAGGAACAAGACATTTGGTCAGGTGAATACAGGGTTATAAATACAAAATCAAATAGGGGTAATGCAGGAGTAGGTTTAATAATGAATAAAAAAATAGGAGTGCGGGTTAGCTACTACAAACAGCATAGTGAACGCATTATTGTGGCCAAGATAGACACAAAGCCCATGCCTACTACAGTAGTACAAGTTTATATGCCAACTAGCTCTGCAGATGATGAAGAAATAGATGAAATGTATGACGAGATAAAAGAAATTATTCAGGTAGTGAAGGGAGACGAAAATTTAATAGTCATGGGTGACTGGAATTCGTCAGTAGGAAAAGGGAGAGAAGGAAACATGGTAGGTGAATATGGGTTGGGGGGAAGAAATGAAAGAGGAAGCCGCCTTGCAGAATTTTGCACAGAGCATGACTTAATCATAGCTAACACTTGGTTCAAGAATCATAAAAGAAGGTTTTATACCTGGAAGAATCCTGGAGATACTAAAAGGTATCAGATAGATTATATAATGGTAAGACAGAGATTTAGGAACCAGGTTTTAAATTGTAAGACATTTCCAGGGGCAGATGTGGATTCTGACAACAATCTATTGGTTATGAACTGCAGATTGAAACTGAAGAAACTGCAAAAAGGTGGGAATCTAAGGAGTTGGGACCTGGATAAACTGAAAGAACCAGAGGTTGTAGAGAGTTTCAGGGAGAGCATAAGGGAACAATTGACAGGAATGGGGGAAAGAAATGCAATAGAAGAAGAATGGGTAGCTCTGAGGGATGAAGTAGTGAAGGCAGCAGACGATCAAGTAGGTAAAAAGACGAGGGCTAATAGAAATCCTTGGGTAACAGAAGAAATATTGAATTTAATTGATGAAAGGAGAAAATATGAAAATGCAGTAAATGAAGCAGGCAAAAAGGAATACAAACGTCTCAAAAATGAGATCGGCAGGAAGTGCAAAATGGCTAAGCAGGGATGGCTAGAGGACAAATGTAAGGATGTAGAGGCTTGTCTCACTAGGGGTAATATAGATACTGCCTACAGGAAAATTAAAGAGACCTTTGGAGAGAAGAGAACCACTTGTATGAATATCAAGAACTCAGATGGAAATCCAGTTCTAAGCAAAGAAGGGAAAGCAGAAAGGTGGAAGGAGTATATAGAGGGTTTATACAAGGGCGATGTGCTTGAGGACAATATTATAGAAATGGAAGAGGATGTAGATGAAGACGAAATGGGAGATAAGATACTGCATGAAGAGTTTGACAGAGTACTGAAAGACCTGAGTCGAAACAAGGCCCCGGGAGTAGACAACATTCCATTAGAACTACTGAGGGCCTTGGGAGAGCCAGTCATGACAAAACTCTACCTGCTGGTGAGCAAGATGTATGAGACAGGCGAAATACCCTCAGACTTCAAGAAGAATATAATAATTCCAGTCCCAAAGAAAGCACGTGTTGACAGATGTGAAAATTATCGAGCTATCAGTTTAATAAGTCACAGCTGCAAAATACTAACGCGAATTCTTTATAGACGAATGGAAAAACTGGTAGAAGTGGACCTTGGGGAAGATCAGTTTGGATTCCGCAGAAATGTTGGAACACGTGAGGCAATACTAACCTTACGACTTATCTTAGAAGAAAGGTTAAGGAAAGGCAAACCTACGTTTCTAGCATTTGTAGACTTAGAGAAAGCTTTTGACAATGTTAACTGGAATACTCTCTTTCAAATTCTAAAGGTGGAAGGGGTAAAATACAGGGAGCGAAAGGCTATTTACAATTTGTACAGAAACCAGATGGCAGTTATAAGAGTCGAGGGGCATGAAAGGGAAGCAGTGGTTGGGAAAGGAGTGAGACAGGGTTGTAGCCTATCCCCGATGTTATTCAATCTGTATATTGAGCAAGCAGTAAAGGAAGCAAAAGAAAAATTCGGACTAGGTATTAAAATTCATGGAGAAGCAGTAAAAACTTTGAGGTTCGCCGATGACATTGTAATTCTGTCAGAGACAGCAAAGGACTTGGAAGAGCAGTTGAACGGAATGGACAGCGTCTTGAAAGGAGGATATAAGATGATCATCAACAAAAGCAAAACGAGGATAATGGGCTGTAGTCAAATTAAATCGGGTGATGCTGAGGGAATTAGATTAGGAAATGAGACACTTAAAGTAGTAAAGGAGTTTTGCTATTTAGGGAGTAAAATAACTGATGATGGTCGAAGTAGAGAGGATATAAAATGTAGACTGGCAATAGCAAGGAAATCGTTTCTGAAGAAGAGAAATTTGTTAACGTCGAGTATAGACTTAAGTGTCAGGAAGTTGTTTCTGAAAGTATTTGTATGGAGTGTAGCCATGTATGGAAGTGAAACATGGACGATAAATAGTTTGGACAAGAAGAGAATAGAAGCTTTTGAAATGTGGTGCTACAGAAGAATGCTGAAGATTAGATGGGTAGATCACATAACTAATGAGGAGGTGTTGAATAGGATTGGGGAGAAGAGAAGTTTGTGGCACAACTTGACTAGAAGAAGGGATCGGTTTGTAGGACATGTTCTGAGGCATCAAGGGATCACAAATTTAGCATTGGAGGGCAGCGTGGAGGGTAAAAATCGTAGAGGGAGACCAAGAGATGAATACACTAAGCAGATTCAGAAGGATGTAGGTTGCAGTAGGTACTGGGAGATGAAGAAGCTTGCACAGGACAGAGTAGCATGGAGAGCTGCATCAAACCAGTCCCAGGACTGAAGACCACAACAACAACAACAACAACAACAACTGGTTTACACTATTCACTTTTACATTATAATATAGGACAGTAAATGTTAAACATTCACATCCCCTGTATGTAAGTTTCTTTTTTGTCCTTTGTCATGAAAATGTAACTAAAATAATCCATTTCATATTTTATATGGAGCCAAAATTGCCAGTTCTGCCTAAAAGCCCCCACTTCACATATTTTTAGATTATTTCATATGCCTTTCTTCATGTAGGTGTCCAGCTTGTAGCAAAATTGAAGTATGAATGTGAGTAAGTAAATAAGTTCCAAAATAGGGCAGTGGCTTCAGTGTTAGACTACCAACCTTGAATTTATTTTATCTTTCAGAATACCCCCAATAAATCAACTACTAATCCTATTGTTTTGCAAGGACCATTCTTTTCCATCTGTACTCTGGACAATTTATTTATTTATTCATTGCATGACTTACAGAAAAAATATATATACAATAGAAAGAAACATTCCACATGGGAAAGATATATTAAAAAAGATGCTGCAACTTACCAAACGAGAAAGTGCTGGTAGACAGACACAATAAAACACACACACACACACACACACACACACACACACACACACACACACACACAAACTTCAAGCTTTTGCAACCCACGGTTGCTTCATCAGGAAAGAGGGAAGGAGAGGGAAAGACGAAAGGATGTGGGTTCTAAGGGAGAGGGTAAGGAATTATTCCAATCCCAGGAGCGGAAAGACTTACCTTAGGGGGAAAAAGGGACAGGTATACACTCGCGCGCCCGGGCGCCCGCGCGCCCGCACGCGCGCACACACACACACACACACACACACACACACACACACACACACACACATATCCATCCGCATATATACAGGCATAAGCAGACATATGTAAAGGCAAAGAGTTTGGGCAGAGATGCCAGTCGAGGCGGAAGTACACAGGCAAAGATGTTGTTGAGTGACAAGTGATGTACGAGGGGTGGCAATTTGAAATTAGCAGAGGTTGAGGCCTGGTGGGTAACAGGAAGAGAGGATATGTTGAAGGGCAAGTTCCCATCTCCAGAGTTCTGATAGGTTGGTGTTAGTGGGAAGTATCCAGATAACCCGGACAGTGTAATACTGTGCCAAGATGTGCTGGCCGTGCACCAAGGCATGTTTAGCCACAGGATGATCCTCATTACCAACAAACACTGTCTGCCTGTGTCCGTTCATGCAAATGGACAATTTGTTGCTGGTCATTCCCACATAGAAGGCTTCACAGTGTAGGCAGGTCAGTTGGTAAACCACGTGGCTCTGCCTTTGATCGTGTACACCTTCCGGGTTACAGGACTGGAGTAGGTGGTGGTGGGAGGGAGCGTGGGACAGGTTTTACACCGGGGGCAGTTACAAGGGTAGGAGCCAGAAGGTAGGGAAGGTGGTTTGGGTATTTCATAGGGATGAACCAAGAGGTTATGTCGCATCTATAAAGTGTTTCTGGGCATCCATGAATTTTCTTTATGGGGATTTGTTCAAAATGTGCTCCATAGTTTGTTCCAGTGTTCTGCAGTCACATTGGTCATCATCAGTCCATATTTTTTAGATTGATTTACATCTAGGGATTGGATAGTTGGGTCTCTGTTACCTAAATTCTTATGACCATAGATGGAAGTCCAGTGATTTCTCCATTCATCTTGTAGATTATAGCTTTCTGGGGTGAGTTGCCCAGTATTTACCCAAATTGGTTCTCTAGATTTTAATCGAATGCATGCAAAGTTGCTCAATATTTCATGAATAGGTAAGTCTCTGGATCTTTGGAGTTTCATCCATTCATGTGTTGTTGCTTGTTATCATTGGAGAGCTGGAGACCAGTATAAACGAGTTCTGACATCCATGGTGTTGGTGTAGATGTGAGTGTTTCTGTCACGATCCTTATCACATCATATAGATGAATATCTATTTTGTTAACATGGCTGCTTCTACTCCAAACCGGAGAATAGTATTCGGTGACAGCGTAAACAGGTGTTTGTGTTATATCCCCAGCTAGCACCAGCAATTTTCCTTAATACGTTGTTTCTCGATTTTAGCTTTTGTTAGTTCCATTTGTCTCTTAAATGTCAAGTACCTGTTGAGAGTCATACCCAAATATTTGAGGTGTCAGCTAGGTCACAATTTTTTTGTTGTGGAAGATTCTGTTGGTTAGGTGGAATGAGCTGACTTCTATTATATTAGGGTTCTAGCAATGTCTCCACTTTCTTTTCTAGCTCATTAGTAAGTATTTTTTCACCTTCTTCAAATGTGTTACCTTGAGCTGCAATCGCTAGTTCGTCATTGTAGCTACACTCATAGAATCATTAGTGGTTATGTCACTGGCGTACGGGTTAAATAAAAGCGGGGGCAGAACCTTACTCAATGGGAGACCATTTGATATGGCATAAAATTTACTTATGTTTCTCCAATGTTTAACTTTGAAAGAGCTATATTTAATCATGTTTTCCATTAGAGCATTGATCTTTGTGTTTGGATCAGTTTGATTTAGCTTATACATTAATCCATCCAGCTACACTGTGTCCATATGCTGCTGCGAGATCAGTAAGTGACACTGAGGTTTTCTGTTTCTATAAGAAGCCTGCTTCTACAAATGATCTCAAGATGAGAACTTGCTCACAGCAGCTTTGATGCACAAGAAATCCTGCTTGGTGTAGTGTGGTTATGGCATCAATTATGGATATATTCGGTTATACAGAAGCCTTTCCAGCATCTTGTAAGAAATGCTTGGTAGTGTGATTGGACGATAGCTTGCTAGGTCTTCTTTGGGTTTTCCTGGCTTAAGTAAATCAATAGGTTTTGCGATTTTAAATAGCTGAGAAATTTTTCCACTATCCAGCATTTCATTGTAAAAGTGTAATAGTAGCAGCAACCATTGTTGTGCTTTCTTTGTTAGTTGTGTAATGAGCAGGGAAATAGGAAATATACCATACAGTCTGGCAGCTTTCCTGTTTTTGAGGTATTTGATTACTGCCTCAAGCTGCTCCTCTATGAAGGGTAAGGAGAGATTAGGGTGTTTTATTTTTTTCTCTATTGTCCTTAAGCTGCTTCTTTGTTTCTTTTTCGAAAACCAGATCAACTTTTATGTTTTCTGCAAGTTTCTTTGTGTAACACTACTTGGGAAGGTGTTACGTCAGATTCTGATTCGGGATGACTGTTGCTTCACCTCGTTCCCTTTGGAATGACTATACTTTCCTACTGCTGTTAGCCAATTCTAGATTTTTTTGTACTTTCTGTCCATCTTTTCTTATATGATTCATGAATAGAGAGTAAGATCCTGTCTCTGAAGACTAGGTTGTCTTTTCTTGATATTTTCTGTCTAGGTATTCTGCCTCCATGTTGCAATACAGGATGTATTCTTTCCTATAATCCCTTGGAATATGTTGTTTTTTGTTGCTGTAGTCATTCTAACAAATCTGTTATAAACTGGCTATTGTAGGTATTATCAACTGTGTGTTTGAGTTAATTTCTTTCTGGTATTATTCCCAGCATGGTTTCTGGACTGTTCTTATTAAGAGAATTTCCCTGCAGCCTAGGTCTTCGTGGCACACGAATCTGCTCCAGTCCAGAATCCCTGAACCATTACACCAACAACCTGAAAACAGCTTTCACATCCCGCAACTACCCTCCCGACCTGGTACAGAAGTAAATAACCAGAGCCACTTCCTCATCTCCTCAAACCCAGAACCTCACACAGAAGAACCCCAAAAGTGCCCCACTTGTGACAGGATACTTTCCGGGACTGGATCAGACTCTGAATGTGGCTCTCCAGCAGGGATACGACTTCCTCAAATCCTGCCCTGAAATGAGATCCATCCTTCATGAAATCCTCCCCACTCCACCAAGAGTGTCTTTCCGCCATTCACCTAACCTTCGTAACCTCTTAGTTCATCCCTATGAAATCCCCAAACCACCTTCCCTACCCTCTGGCTCCTACCCTTGTAACCGCCCCCAGTGTAAAACCTGTCCCATGCACCCTCCCACCACCACCTACGCCAGTTCTGTAACCCGGAAGGTGTACACGATCAAAGGCAGAGCCACGTGTGAAAGCACCCACGTGATTTACCAACTGACCTGCGTACGCTGTGAAGCTTTCTATGTGGGAATGACCAGCAACAAACTGTCCATTCGCATGAATGGACCCAGGCAGACAGTGTTTGTTGGTAATGAGGATCACCCTGTGGCTAAACATGCCTTGGTGCATGGCCAGCACATCTTGGCACAGTGTTACACCGTCCGGGTTATCTGGATACTTCCCACTAACACCAACCTGTCAGAACTCCGGAGATGGGAACTTGCCCTTCAGTATATCCTCTCTTCTCGTTATCCGCCAGGCCTCAATCTCCGCTAATTTCAATTTGACGCCGCTCATACCTCACCTGTCTTTCAACAACATCTCTGCCTCTGTACTTCCGCCTTGACTGACATCTCTGCCCAAACTCTTTGCCTTTACAAATGTCTGCTTGTGTCTGTGTATGTGTGGATGGATATGTGTGTGTGTTTGCGCGTGCGAGTGTATACCTGTCCTTTTTTCCCCCTAAGGTAAGTCTTTCCGCTCCCGGGATTGGAATGACTCCTTACCCTCTCCCTTAAAACCCACATCCTTTCGTCTTTCCCTCTCCTTTCCTCTTTCCTGATGAAGCAACCATTTGTTGCAAAAGCTTGAATTTTGTGTGTATGTTCGTGTTTGTTTGTGTGTCTATCGACCTGCCAGCACTTTCGTTTGGTAAGTCACATCATCTTTGTTTTTAGATATATGTATATAGTTTTCCTTTTATAAAATTTTCAGGTGCATACAGGAATACAGACCTGCTCCAAAAGGCTCAAATGTGCAAAATAACCAAAAGGTAATGCACAGTTTTTCTGGGAATAAGAATCAGACCAGTATTCAGCAGTTCATCAGTTCTTCTGTTGTCAACATTTCGCTGTCCCATGTCAATGGATTTTTCTTCGCAGATAAAAATGGTAAATATTTTATGTGGCATTTTACTATGAACAAGATCTATATGGAAGAGATGTCTGTAATATAAACAATAGAAATTACAATGCCACCTTTCCTGTGAACATTTAAATACTCAAATGTGTTCCTTTTATTATTATGCAGTTTGCATAATGGTCAGATTGGATTCAATGCAGACAGACAGTACCAGTTCAAAGCTTTGTGTGATCCTTGAAGGAGCAAAAGTGGCCTCAATTCTACCCACAAAGAGTCAGTATATTTGCCTCAAGTCTGAAGAAATAAAGGCTAGTACAGAATTAAGATAGTATAAATACATTATTTTATGCCTAGAAATAATAAAGCTCATGAATATAAATATTAATTTTTTTGTTCAGTCAGTAATCACTTATTATTATTATTATTATTTATATTTATATTTACGAAAAGTGCTAAATATTTGTTCTGAAAAAGCTACACATAATTTATTTATTGTAATTTGGTAATACAACCACATTCTTTCTTTCAGTCTTTTGCAAGTTATGCAAAACTAGCTCGTATTGGATGCAAATATAGTACATATGATATAAGTATACATCTTCTAGAAGAATTCCATTCAACATGGAGTACAAACCTGCACCTTAAACTTCTGACATTGGTAGAAGAAATACACTCATTCTGTTCAAATATTACAGGTGAGATATTGTTATTAGCTGAATAAAATTTTGTAGAGACAAGACCTAAGAACACACAGCAATACAGTTACCTTTTTTCGGGTGCTGTTGCCAGCAAACTGTGCTAGTACTCTCTCTCCTAAAGACACAATTTGTGTAGTTATTGCTTAATGAGAAACCTTCCATATGAGATCAAATCCTTCAGAATTTTAACACATGAAAACTTTTTTCTTTACTTTACTACTGCAGCTCAAACCACCAGAACAGCAGAGCAACACAATTTGCATAAGGATCACTTCCAGGGTGGTAGAGGAATGACCATAAGAGTGAAGGGCCAGTTCCATTTCGGGATCCACCTTTCACAGAACCACCATGTTGTTTTAACGTCAGGTGAGTTCTGAAGATTCTTGTTTTAAGTCACTCGCTTGACAGAGTAATGTGAATGAAGGGGGACCATAATTACTAGATGCAAACTGGAAGATACACGGTAAGACTAATAAACATTTTGTCACTCTTCAATGTAATCTATTATCTACAATGATCATTTTTCGTACAGTCATTTAGAGTTAAAACTTGATTAACATCCATTTATTATAGTCCCTCACTGCTTTCTTCATGCTGCAATATCATACACAAAACTAATGACGACTATGCCTGTAACTACAGTGAAACATTGTAGTTCATGGAATGTCTGTCTTTCCGAACTGCTTTGGATTTAGTGCACTCGTGTCCGTTTTACCTATTTAATTTTGGCAGTTGTGGCAGTAAACCAACATGAGGGATGTTCCAAATATATTGACAGTGTACACTGGAAGGCAGAAGTATATGATTAGTTATACAGAGTGTATCAAAACAAATCATCCAGTTCAAAAAAAATCGTAAATATTATGTTATTTGAGATATATGCGTTAACAACGTACTGATGGAAATAGCAAACTCTTGAGTGTTACATGGTCCCCACTAGGTAGCAGCAGTGTGCACCCACCTCAGTCAGAGAAAAAATGGTGTTCGGGCAATAGAAAGCATTTTTTGTTCAGTGTTTTGCGCAGTGTGGGCCAGTAATAAATGTTCAGTGTGCCTTTCGTACTAGGTATGGTGTGAATCATCCTACAGCACAGAGCATTAGATGATGGCATGAACAATTCTGAGAAACAAGTTGTTTGTGTAAACCCAATAGCGCCGAGTCTCTGATACAGACGTTGATCGCATCCACCATTACAGGAAGCACATATCTCAATATGCTTGAGAACTTTTTTTCCTCACATTTGGAGACTGATTTGAATGGCTTCATTTACCAATAGGATGGGGCTCTGCCACACTGGCATGTAGAAGTGCAGGAATTTTTAAACCAAAGTATTACTGAACAGTGGATTGGTCACACTGGACTAAATGATTCAGCGTTACATTTCTGGCCCCCCAAGTTCACTGGACGTGACTGTATGTGATTATTTCTTGTGGTGACTTATAAAGGACTCTTCTTATGTGCCTATGTTACCAACAACAATGAATGAACTGAGACATCGCATCAGCTGTGGAAGCTGTAGCTGAAGACATGTTCACTGCAGTGTGGGAAAAATTTGACATATCAAGGGGGGCATATTAAACATTTATGAAAAGATGTTAAAAAAACGTTTTCAGCTTCTCGTTCATTGAAAAACAAACTTCGTTGTATATGTTTATTAGTTTCAGAAACATAGACATGCCAAATTGGATGATTCTTTTTGATGCACCCTGTATAACAAATTATATCAATATGTAGTATTTCAAGAGGTTGATTAATTATTCCCACTGCAAAATGCACAGTCAAAAACACACCTTATGACATGAGTATGGTCAAATTTTGGCCTAAATAGGTTGTCAAAATAAAAATAACTGTAGCTGTGTGTACTCATATTACATGATGCAGTTCGTAACGTTTATTTAACATTTCTAGAATTATCTCATGCTCTTTCAGAATTGTATCATTTGTCTTTTTTCATTTTTTATGTCTTTTGTTTGTCTTAGGTTCTCAGACATTCTACTCTTAAAGGTCTTTTTTACATCTATCCTTTTTTCTTGTTGTCCTAATGCACTTTTTCATAATGAAAGTTAATGTGTTTCCAGTTCTGAATCCTAACAGCTCATCATACTCTGAAGGGTCAAAGAAACTGGTACACCTGCCGAATATCGTGTAGGACACCTGTGAGCATGCAGAAGTGCCGCAACATGACATCTGGTGTGTCTGAAGTAGTACTGAAGGGAATTGACACCATGAACCATGCAGGGATGGCCATAAATCCGTAAGGGTACGAGATTGTGAAGAACAGCACGTTGCAAGGCATCCCAGATATGCTCAATAATGTTCATATCTAGGGAGTTTGGTGGCCAGAGGAAGTGTTTAAGCTCAGAAGAATGTTCCTGAAGCCATTCTGTAGCAATTCTGGACATGTCGGGTGTCACATTGTCCTGTTGGAATTGCCCATCGGAATGCACAATAGATATGAATGGATGCAGATGATCAGACAGGATGCTTATGTATGTGTCACTTGTCAGAATCGCATCTAGATGTATCAGGGGTCTCATATCGCTCCCAACTGCACACGCACCACACCAATACAGAGCTGCCACCAACTTGAACAGTCCCCTGCTGACGTGCAGGATCCATGGATTCATGAGGTTGTCTCCATACCCATACATGCCCATCCACTCGATACAATTTGATACAACACTTGTCTGACCAGGTAGCATGTTTCCAATCATCAACAGTCCAATGTCGGTATTGACGGGTCCAGGCGAGGCATAAAGCTTTGTGTCGTTCAGTCTTCAAGGGTACACGAGTGGGACTTCTGCTCTGAAAGACCATATTGAAGATGTTTCGTTCAACTGTTCACACACTGGCACTTGTTGATGGCCCAGCATTGAAATCTGCAGCTATTTGAGGAAGGGTAGCACTTCTGTCACATTGAATGATTCTCTTCAGTCGTCATTGGTCCTGTTCTTGTAAGATCTTTTTCTAGCTGCAGTGATATCAGAGATTAGATGTTTTATCAGATTCTTGATATTCACGGTACACACATGAAATGGTCATGTGGGAAAATCCCCACTTCATCGCTACCTCAGAGATGCTCTGTCCCATCGCTCGTGCGCGGACTATAACACCACATTCAAACTCATTCAAATCTTGATAATCTGCCATTGTAGAACTACTAACTGCTCTAACAACTGCACCAGACACTTGTTGTCTTATATGGATGTTGTCGACCACAGTGTCGTATTCTGCCTGTTTACATCTCTCTGTATTTGAATATGCATGCCTACACCAGTTTCTTTGGTGCTTCAGTGTATTTTTCTGTTATTCAATGCTTTCTTTTACTTCTCTCATCTGCTCTGTTTTGTTTGTGAACTTAGCTACTTTTTTGTATCATTAGTTTAAAGCTGTTGTTCTTCTCTTTTTTTATAGAAGAAATCATTGCAAGTCTTAAAGACAAGAACTACAGCTTCCAGACCGGATCATTAGGGATCTCTGTGAATGGAAATAACATATTCTTAATTGAAGGCTTGAATATTTCAAATATCAAAGAAAATAAAGAAATTATGTTAGAAAGAAAAAACACAGAGGGTTTTGTCTTACCGTGGAATAGAACTTGGTAAGTTACCTGTTAGGCATATACCAGTAACTTTGCTGTTGAATACTTGTTATTGTTACTGAAAGTGCTGGAAGAAGAAATATAGTTTAGTGTCTAAATATGTGACTAATTTTCTAAGAAGTGGTCAAATATGAAAGCAGAATTTTAAGTTGAGAAATTGCATTGCATAAATTGTAATTTTGTAATGTACAATTATTATTTTCCGTAGGCAATGCTAATTCCAGGTTAAAACTACAATCCGTCCACCTGTTATTTATATCTAAAGTCATAGCTGTCAGATGCTTGAAATGACACGCCTGTTTGACATTGTTGGAACATATACCTAATTCTAAAACTCTTTTTTTTTTACACCAAAATATGGCATTGATTTGCTTTTCCATTAATGCTGACAAGTTATTGGAGAAATAATTTATTTGTAACTTGTATGCTGTTATGTTTTTTCATTGTATATAGCAATAATGTTGAGAATTTGCATGTCACTGGTAAACCATGAATTTGTTAACTGTTTGTACTGGTGAGTGGTTTTTATTGTTAGACAGATTCAGCAAGAAAGTGCAGTGGACTCAATTCCTTAGATAATGATGCTCACCTGTTCAAATTGATTAATATTTTTGATGATTCCATTGAATCACTTCCCCAAAATCCAGGTTAATTTTTTGTCAAGACCATTGTCAGTTCCTTACACAATACTTTTACAATGTGCACTTGTCTACATTTACATATCTACATACATACTCTGCAAGTTATCGTGCGGTACGTTGTGGAGGGCACCCCATATCATTACTAATCATTTCCTCTCCTGTTCCACTCACAAACAGAGTGAGCCCTAATCTCTCTTATCTTCATGGCCCTTACACAAAATGTGTGTTTGCAGCAGTAGAGTTGTTGTGCAGTCAGCTTCGGATGCTAGTTCTCCATATTTTCTCAACAGCATCCCTCTTAAAGAATTTCACCATCCATTCAGGGATTTACATTTGAGATCCAAAAGCATCTCCATAATACTTGCATGTTGTTTGAACTTACTGGTAACAAATCTCACAGAGCATCTTTAAATTATTTAGATGTTTTCTTTTTATCTGACATGGTGTGGATCCCAAACACTTTAGCAGTACTCAAGAATAGGTCACACTAGTGTCCTATAAGTGATCTCCTTTACAGATGAACTACACTTTCTTAAAATTCTCCCAATAAACAGAAGTTGACCATTCGCCTTCCCTATTGTAATTCTTACATGCTTGCCCAATTTCATATTGCTTTGCTGTGTTATGCCCAGAAATTTAAATGATGTGATGTGTCAAGCAGCACACTACTAATGCTGCCTTTGAGCATTATGGCTCTATTTTTCCTACTCAAATGCATTAATGTACCTTTTTCTTCATTTAGAGCTGGCTAACATTACCACATCATCAACAGCAAACAGCTGCAGATTGCTGCCCATCCTGTCCATCAGATCATTCATTTATATGCAAAATAATAGCAGTCCTATCACACTTCTCTGGGGTCACTCCTGATGATACCCTTGTCTCTGTTGAACACCAACCATTGAGAATACTGTACTGGTTTCTATTACTTGAGAAGTCTTCGATCCCCTCACATTTCTGGAAAGCTATTCTGTACGTTCGTACCTTCGTCAACAGTCTGGAGGGGGGCACTGTGTAAACTGCTTTTCAGAAATCAAGAAATATGGAATCTGCCTGTGATCCCTTCAACTATAGTTCACAGTGTATCATGTGAGACAAGAGACAAGCTGAATTTCACAAGAGCCATGCTTTATAAAACAGTGGACAGGAGCTTTTCTGTCTTAAGGAAATTTATCAACAATGTAGGAAAAGATAGATTGCTATTTACCATAAAGCTAATGCATTAAATTGTAGACAGCCTCAATTAAAAGATACTTAGACAAAGCTTTCAGCCAAGACTTTGATTAGAAAAAGAGATTCATTCACACAAGTGAGCACACCTTATGCTGGGATTCTACACGGACATGGCAACATATTTGTTTTCAGCTCTTTCAGTTGTTTCTCTACACCAGGGATGCCTATCACTTGTCGTCAATACTTGAGTCTGTGTAATGATAAAATGATGGTATGTTTTTGTGGTTCTCCTGCACGAATAGTTTCTTAAATGCAAAATTTAAAACTTCGGCTTTCCTTTTGTTGTCTTCATCGCCACACCAGACTGAATAGAAGCCTTAGATGCTGTTAGTGAGTTGCAAAGGGCCAGAATTTTCCGGTTTACTGGCCAGATCTTTTGCTAAAGTATGATGGTGGTAATTGTTGTATGCTTCACTCATAGGTCTTTTTACAGATGCACAAATCTCAATGAACACTTGCCTGTCATCATCTGTGTTTCCTCTTTTGACCCAAGAGTGCAGCAGCCTTTGCTTTGTCAGCATTGTTAAACCATGGTGTATCTTTTCTGTTCTTAATCCACCCAGTAGGCACATACTTCTCCAGAGCACAATTTACAATCCATTTAAACTTTGCACATAATTCCTGTGTCTCCATTATACTAGACCAGGCGAGGTGGCGATACGGTTAGCATATTGGACCTGTATTTGGGAGGATGATGCTTCAAATCGCATCCAACCATCCAGATTTAGGTTTTCCATGATTTCCCTAAATTTCTCCAGGCAAATGCCAGGATGGTTCCTTTGAAAGGGCACGGTCGGTTTCCATCCCCCATCCTTGACACAGTCAGATCTTGTGTTTTGTCTCTAATGACATCAATGTCAACAGGATGTTAAACTTAGTCTTCCTTCCTTCCTGTCCATCATACTGGAACTAAGCAATGTCAGTTGACTATCTAAGTGAGATGCTAACTATTATTTATCTGCTCGTTCTAGTGGAAACACTCTCTTAGCCTTCTCGACTCATGCTGACGTGAGTCACAAGTTGCAAACAACAGCAACCTGCATGCTGAGTAGCTACAGGCAAGATCTCCTCCACATGTCAGATGAGGCCCCCCTGGCAGACATACTGAATGCGCATTGGCTATCTGTCTGGCCCTGAGTGCTATCTCCCTAAAGGGCTTTATAATGCAACTAATGTGGGAGCTCCCAATAACTAGCAAACTTCTGCCCATGTGTGCCTGCTTGGACCCTGCTGAAGGAACAGGCACCTGCTCACTTTCAGGGCACATAAGTGAGACCAGCCAACCAGTCTCCTCATTGGCCCACCACCTGGAGTGATACAAATGTGTAACCACCCGCCCCTCACCCTGCTGTGAGGGCAGATCCACTATGTTTGGCACACTAGAGGTTGCCTCACAACAGAGCCCATAAGCAAAACGTGCAATGCTCGAGTCATCCCATACGATTCACCAGATTCTCCGCCAACGCTACACCCCGAAGCAGCTGCCTGAAGGCGGCAGAACCCCCCTCCCCCCCGGTCCTGAAGCAGTAAAGTATAAAAGTCGACAGAAACCTAGATATGCAATTTCCCACCCTGCTGACTTGTCACCAATGAATGCTGATGCTGTAATGATCTGTGTTGCTGCCGTTTCACAAGAAATGAAAACTGCGGCTATAGACTGCCTGAATTTCCACTTAGTCAAAAAACGTGGGATTGAACCTTTTAAGTAGAATAGCAAGCACAATATTTAAGAAATAAACTAGTAACAAAACACAGGGAAAGCTGCATACATAACTTGCCATTCTGGGGACGTGTAATTGTTTTTCCAGGTATTGGTGTTGGCAGACTACTGAATGTCCTGTCCCTTGCTGTCACTGAGTTATGTAATCCCCAGATATATGATTCCAGTGTTAGACCTTTGTTGAATATCATACTTTCATGTTGCCATTCTGTATCCACTGTAATTACTATCTTCAACCATTTACCATTCACTAGATAATAAATGCCTCCTCTGTACGAGGCCTGTTCAGGAAATATTGGGACTTTGTACACAATATTTTTCTATACTTATCTTTTTACTTATATAGTTCATGCTCTGCTTCAAAATACTCTCCTCCACAATTGATACATCTCTCCCAACACCATTTCCACTTCCGGAAGCAGACTTGGTACGCCTCCGCTGTATTGTGCGAAGCACTGTCTGCAGATTTTCTTTTATCTTCTGTATCATTGCAAATCTTCCCATTCAGTGAGGTTATCAATGTTGGAAATAAAAAAAGTCTGCTGGGGCTAGGTCTGAGGACGAGGTAGCACAGCGATTTTGTTTTTTGTACAATAGTTATGCACCAATAGGGATAATGTGTGGATGTATTATCGTGATGCAAGAGCTATGAATTGTCTCACCACATATCACGCCATTTCCTTCACACATTTTCTCATAGACATCGCAATACACCCCGATGGTACCATCGATTAACAGTTTGTCTCTGTGGCACAAATTCATGATGAACCAATACTTCAAAGTCAAATGAAATTATCTGAATGGCCTTGACATTTGACCTGACCTGATGAGCTTTTTTTTGGTCTTAAAGAATGTTTCCCAACCCATTGTGAAGATTGAACCATGGTCTGAAAATCATAAATGTAGATTCTTGTCTCATCACCAGTTGTGATTCTCTTAAGGAACATCACATTCTCATTTGCATGATCCAAAAGCTCTTCACAGATTGCAGGGGAAAGGTCTTTCTGAGCTTTACTTGTGAGTCATGGGCAACTTGATGGCAACATGATGCATTCCAAGATGCTGTGTCAGGATTTCATGACATGATCAACCTGAAATGTTACATTCTTCTGCATCTCTGACAGTCTGGACAGTCAGTCTTCGATTAGTGTGCACAGTTTTGTTGGCATTCCTGACACAAGCATTGTCGGCAGATGTTGAAGGGCGTCCTGAACAAGAGTCATTTTTAACTTCAATTTGACCATGTTTAAACCATGTGAACCATTTGTAACACCAAGTACAGCTTAATCACTAATCACAGTGGGCTTCCTGTATCATTTGGTGTGTCTTTGCAAAGGTTTTCTGGGATTTCGCACAAAATCTAATGCATATGCGTTGCTCCTCTAACTCTGCCATCTTAAAATTCGCAAACTGTGGGAGACAACATTCTACTCAATACAGCAACGAACAATAACTAACAGACATACAACAATGAGACCTCTAGCAGTTACACATTAAACACAGGCATATGCAGGGATGCAAACTGCACTTTGGCGCAACACACCATTGGCACGAAATTATTAATGTTCCGGAATTTTTTGAACAGACCTTATACTCCTCCATGCATAGTGGTTCTCAGTGATAGACATCCCCACAGGTTCTGCATGTTTTCTGATGCCACCTACTTTCTTTTGGTTATGTCATAGCCCTGGTCTTTTCTTATCCCTTTGAAGGAATTTGTTATTCTACCTTTCATCTATTCACCTTGTCATGTGTACTGCACACCACCTTTTAATTTTCATCAAGTTGTAATGTCTTCCCCTCCAACGTGTTTGCTGATTCATATGTTTTTTTGTGTCCTACAATAATTTTCAGTGTGCCTCACTCTATTGCTCATTGACCATCCGTCAATTTTTGAATACTTCTGAAAGTCAACACATTACTGTTAAAGGTAAAAACTGGTAATATACACATACTGTATACTTTAGAAAAATTGAAACCTATTACTGAAAATACTACATAGTTAAACAAAAGCACTCCTGGATAATTTCACTTTTCAATTTGTCTCCATCAATTTCTTTTCAGTTATTATGTTCAGTTGATCTAAATAAAAAAAATCTATTGGTTCATTGTTAATTTTTACTGTTTTGTTTTCACTGTGTTAACTGTACATTATTTTAAGTGTATTATTTAATGTAATATGTTATTTAATATTTTGGTAATGATGATTGCTTTGTCATATCAAATACACC
This sequence comes from Schistocerca americana, assembly GCF_021461395.2. NCBI lineage: Eukaryota > Metazoa > Arthropoda > Insecta > Orthoptera > Acrididae > Schistocerca > Schistocerca americana. Next base: position 190,530,449 of record NC_060119.1, read on the forward strand.
ATGTGATGGCACATGTTCTCTCTGTCTGTTGGAAGTAACTTCCTTACCTCCACGAGTTTTCTTTGAACAATGGGCTGCCATGAAGTGATGTGGTATGGTACAGCCTGGAAAAGCCATTTAAAAGTTAGACTGCACTGTACATAGCAGCAGGGTGTATAATATGTTCTGTTACCTACTGCACACAGGGTTCTTTATTATAGGTCTAATTGAGGCTGTTGAATAAAATAAGTTCCTGTCTAAAATGTTTCTCCTATATTGTCATTTTAACAGTCTACAGGCTGCTATCAACTCCATTCTAACACACAGTTTTTGATCTACTTGCTCTTAATTTGTACTATCATGTTCCTTTGAATGTCAGATCTGTCAGCACTAGTCAGCATAAGCACAGAATTTACAACCTGCTGTTTTAAGAACCACAACTTTTGAGTGTCAAGAAATGATTTTTAACCCTTAGAATGGAACACCCATCTCAGAGGCGGGTATGTTTGTTCCACTAGAGGAGTTGAAAATTGCCCTGTGGTTCTAGCTGGCTTTGAGAGCTTTATTTGGTATTCTGTCTTAGTGCAGTGAATGTCACAAGCCTCTTTGGGCCAATTTACCCTGGAAAACTTGCTTTCATTCCAGACCCATGCACCCTCTCAGGCATATGTTCCATGTAAGGGGTTAAGTCCAACATTGGACATCAGTTTCTACATCTACATCTACATACCTCGTACCACAACTAGCATCTTCTCTCCCTGTTCCACTCCGAAAAAGAACGAGGGAAGAATGACTGCCTGTATATGCCTCTGTACGAGCCCTAATATCTCTTATCTTATCTTTGTCACCTTTCCGTGAAATGTAAATTGGCGGCAGTAAAATTGTACTGCAGTCAGCCTCAAATGCTGGTTCTCTAAATTTCCTCAGTAGCGATTCACGAAAAGAACGCCTCCTTTCCTCTAGAGATTCCCACCCAAGTTCCTGAAGCATTTCCGTAACACTTGCATGAAGATCAAACCTACCAGTAACAAATCTAGCAGCCCGCCTCTGAATTGCTTCCATGTCCTCCCTCAATCCGACCTGATAGGGATCCCAAATGCTCGAGCAGTACTCAAGAATAGGTTGTGTTAGTGTTTTATAAGCGGTCTCCTTTACAGATCAACCACATCATTCCAAAATTCTACCAATGAACCGAAGACGACTATCTGCCTTCCCCGCAACTGCCATTACATGCTTGTCCCACTTCATATTGCTCTGCAATGTTACGCTCAAATATTTAATCGATGTGACTGTGTCAAGCGCTACACTACTAAAGGAGTATTCAAACATTACTGGATTCTTTTTCCTATTCATCTGCATTAATTTACATTTATCTATATTTAGAGTTAGCTGCCATTCTTAACACCAATCACAAATCCTGTCCAAGTCATCTTGTATCCTCCTACAGTCACTCAACCACAACACCTTCCCGTACACCACAGCATCATCAGCAAACAGCCGCACATTGCTATCCACCCTATCCTAAAGATCATTTATGTAGATAGAAAACAACAGCGGACCTACCTCACTTCCCTGGGGCACTCCAGATGATACCCTCACCTCCGATGAACACTCACCATTGAGGACAACGTACTGGGTTCTATTACTTAAGAAGTCTTCGAGCCACTCACATATTTGGGAACCAATCCCATAGCAGTGGGGCACTGAGTCAAATGCTTTCTGGAAATCAAGAAACATGGCATCCGTCTGATACCCTTCATCCATGGTTCGCAAGATATCACGTGAAAAAAGGGCGAGTTGCGTTTCACAGGAGCGATGCTTTCTAAAGCCGTGCTGAAGCATGGACAGCAACTTCTCTGTCCCAAGGAAATTCATTATATTCGAACTGAGAATATGTTCGAGAATCCTGCAACAAACCGATGTTAAGGATATTGGTCTGTAATTTTGAGGATCCGTCCTTCTACCCTTCTTATATACAGGCGTCACCTGCGCTTTTTTCCAGTCACTCAGGTCTTTACGTTGGGCAAGAGATTTGTGATAAATGCAAGCTAAATAAGGAGCCAATACAGTAGAGTACTGTCTGTAAAACCGAATTGGAATCCCATCAGGACCTGGCGATTTATTTATTTTCAACCCATTCAGCTGCTTCACAACCGCAGGGATGTCTATCACTATGTCCTCCATACAGGAATCTGTATGAGACTCAAACGGCAGTATGTTTTTACAATCCTCCTGCATGAAAGATTTCTCAAATGCTAAATTTAAAATTTCAGCTTTTGTTTTGCTGTCCTGGTGTCCGGTAATAATACCCAACAATTAACTTTATTTCTCCTAGCTCTGTTAACGTGTCCAGATAACTTCACAATCACTCTCTACTTCGACCTCAGTAGACACAATATTTTTGTCAACTGCAATGAAGACACCACCTCCTACGGTGTCTAATCTGTCTTTCCGATACACGCTCCAACCCTCACTAAATATTTTAGAACTTCCTATCTCAGGGTTCAGCCAGATCGCAGTTCCGAGAATAATATGCGTGCCACACGCTTCCTGGAGGGCAGTAAATTCAGGAACTTTATTCCGAACACTCTGAAAATTTACTGCTAATATCTTGATAGCTGAAGCGTCTTTACACTGAACACGTCCTGATTTCCCTGCCTGCACGTCGACTGGTGAGTGTTCATCAGGACACTTCGCGCTACTGCCTAGCCCAAAAAGCCCCCATGTGCACGCCACAAGTATTCTGCTACCCAAGGAGCCGCTAGTTTTGGTGTGCTTGCTCAATATTACACTGTATTCAGTAACCTGATGTTTGGAGTTAAGACTGTATGGAACACCATGCTGATGTGAATACTTTTTTGTCATTCCTTTTTCTTTTCTTTCCAACTATCAGGAAGAATGTCAAAAATATTCTCAAAACTTCCAAAAATGTTTATTACACCGGATCACAATCTTTTTCCAAAACACTCTTCTTGTTGTTGTTGTTGTGGTCTTCAGTCCTGAGACTGGTTTGATGCAGCTCTCCATGCTACTCTATTCTGTGCAAGCTTCTTCATCTCCCAGTACCTACTGCAGCCTACATCCTTCCGAATCTGCTTAGTGTATCCATCTCTTGGGCTCCCTCTACGATTTTTACCCTCCACGCTGCCCTCCAATGCTAAATTGGTGATCCCTTGATCCCTCAGAACATGTCCTACCAACCGGTCCCTTCTTGTAGTCAAGTTGTGCCACAAGCTCCTCTTCTCCCCAATTCTATTCAATACCTCTTCATTAGTTATGTGATCTACTCATCTAATCTTCAGCATTCTTCTGTAGCACCACATTTCGAAAGCTTCTATTCTCTTCTTGTCTAAACTATTTATCGTCCACATTTGACTTCCATACATGGCTACACTCCATACAAATACTTTCAGAAACAACTTCCTGACATTTAAATCCATAATCGATGTTAACACATTTTTCTTCTTCAGAAACGATTTCCTTGCCATTGCCAGTCTACATTTTATATCCTCTCTACTTCAACCATCATCAGTTATTTTGCTACCCAAATAGCAAAACTCCTTAACTACTTTAAGTGTCTCATTTCCTAATATAATTCCCTCAGCATCACCCGACTTAATTCGACTGCATTCCATTATCCTCGTTTTCTTTTGTTGATGTTCATCTTATACCCTCCTTTCAAGACACTGTCCATTCCATTCAACTGCTCTTCCAAGTCCTTTGCTGTCTCTGACAGAATTACAATGTCATCGGCGAACCTCAAAGTTTTTATTTCTTCTCCATGGATTTTAATATCTACTCCGAACCTTTCTTTTGTTTCCTTTATTGCTTGCTCAATATACAGATTGAATAACATCGGGGATAGGCTACAACCCTGTCTCACTCCCTTCCCAACCACTGCTTCCCTTTCATACCCCTCGACTCTTATAACAGCCATCTGGTTTCTGTACAAATTGTAAATAGCCTTTCACTCCCTGTCTTTTACCCCTGCAACCCTCAGAATTTGAAAGAGAGTATTCCAATCAACATTGTCAAAAGCTTTCTCTAAGTCTACAAATGCTTCTTAACAAAAATAAATCACAGTAACAACTAAATAATTCCACACTCAATGAGACCTGACTTATAACTTCTTGAGACTACTGTGCACAAAAATCTGTCTTCTCTGTTTGAATTGATTGGAACATACTTTAGCCAATCAGCTTCAGAGTTTTTCACACACAATATGGTAATTTCCTTCCTTGACTAGTATCCAATTATGAGTTAACTTTAACCTATTTCCAGGATAAGTATTTTCCAAAAATTAAATAAACTGAAAAAAAGTCTTATGTTTTCAATCCATAAGGACAGAAGTAAAGATTATGCTTCTAGGATCCTTAAGTTGATTACTTTACATTAAGTGTGTTATACCACATATGTGACTCATTGCTTGATTACACTGCTTGAGTTACATACTCTTTTTTCATTAATTATAAACTAATTTCAAGGTCCATACATCACTTATGTGTTATATTCACCATCCCACTCCCTCTGACGGCGTAACGGGTGAAAATAATATCATCAAACATTGAAAATAACTACAGTTTTAAAATTGAATCATTGCTTAACTTACACTGTTGTGAACCAAACAGTTTTTAATAAACTGTTTAACAACAAAGTGTTTGTCTTAAATCATCCTTTGTTGCATTTATGAAAGCATATTAACATATCAGTGGGAACTTATTAAATTTATGTTTTTAGATAATGTTTAATATCTTTGAAATTATTTAAAGTAGGAAACACAGACTCATACAGTAGTTAACTGTTGTTGTTGTTGTTTTGAAAAGCTCTGTAAAATTCCTTCTTGATTGGTGTATGGTAAATGATTATTTATTAGGTAATGGTGGGTGTTGTTTAAATGACTGGCAAAACAAGCTCATATGACTAGGCTTGCAACCTGCAAGTAATCACAGAGAGGACGGATGGTAATCTCCCCAGTGTTGGGATCCATTTGGTACGGTGTCAGAGCCACTGAGACAGATCTTACAGCTTCCTGATCATCAGTCCATATCAGTAAGCCACAACCACACCTGTGTCCAACAATGTTAAACAACTGGTTGTGGTACTATTTAAAGGACAGAAAGTCCTTAAAGTAAGTCAAAGACAGATAGCAGCATCTTAGGTTGTAAGAGGAACATCAACAAAGAAATAACAAGGGTGTTGGACTGTAGTGGATTTGAGTCAGATGATGCTGTGGGAATTGAAAAGTATTTGGCAGTAACATAACTGATGATAGCAGAAGTAAAGAGGACAGGTAATAGTAAAATAAGCTTTTCTGAATAATACAAATATGAAAACTTTGAATATAAATTTAAGGATTAGGAAATATTTTGTTATAGTACTTGTTTGGAGTGAAGCCTTTTGGAAGGGACATAAACAGTCCAGAGAAGAAAGGAAAAAAGTTTGAGATGTTCTGCAGAAGTGTGGTGCAGATCAGATGAGTAGATCACTTAAGTAAGTAAGAGACACTGAATAAGGTTGTGGAGAGAAGAGCTGTATGCCATAATTTGACTAAAAAAAGGGGGGGGGCTGATAGGGCATGTTCTGGGTTGTCGAGAAATAGTTGATTTGGTAATGGAGGAAAACATGAGGAGTAAATATTGTAGAAGAGATGTAAGATTTGACTACATTAAGCAATTTTGTTTGTAATTTACTGTGTTACATTTACCTGGCATAATCACAAATAGTATCAAGCAATATATATTTGTTGTTAATACTGTATACAGATTAAGTTTTTATGGCTCGCTTTTCATTTGTTAAGATATACATTGATTCATTTGACATCACTGAAAGTTCTTGTTATTGGTGAGATCTACAGGATATGAATGAATGAATGAATGAATGAGAGTTTCCACAGGATAGATTAATGTGGAGATCTGCATCATACCAGTCTATGGACTGGAGGCGACATATCATCTTCCACATTATGTTTGTGTAAAAATGTGAGAATCTTAAGTAGTTACCAGGTATATTCACTACCAATAAATTTGTGTCATGCAAAATTGTTAGTAATGGCCCCCTTTGCTGCCTTTTTTCAGACAGTTATAAAATGTGATAAATATATTCTTGCTAATGCTTGTTTTATGGGAGTTAGGCTGCACTCCAAGATATAATTCCCTGCCTAATATATCATCTTTCAGTGCTAGGGACTTGATCAGAGGCTTTAACAACTCAGAAAAGTATTACACATTCAAACTGTTTACACGCATCCACTCTACGGTTGGCTTGTGACATCATCAGACTGCTGCTTAAGATCACAGCATCACACTGACATATGTTATGGAGCTTGCAGTGGGGAAGAGTTGGCGCTGTTTGTTTTATTTAGCCCTAAGTTCAGCTTGCTGAACTTCCCTTAGACTGTAACTGCATTCTGAGTCTTTAAAGCCTCTGACGATGTCGCCAGCATTGGAATACAAAACGTTAGGCAGAGAATTATATCCTGGACCACAGCCTTATGCCCACAAAACAAATAGCAACAATAAAACAAATATTGGCCATGAAAGCCTGCATTCTAAAATATATTCTTGTTATGAGTATTGTGTAATTTTTTTCAAAAGGGGCCTAATGTGAATAATGATTATAATTTTCACATACAACAATGCATTTATTTCTTGATTATGGCATAGTGCTGGCTTTTTTTAATGTATATAAAATTACAGTGAATGCCACCTTCAACGAAGTTAAGAATTATATCAAAGCTGATATTGCACATTTAACATCTATCGATACTAAAAACTAATGAAGCAGAGGTTCATCTACATTCTCTTTAACTACATTGATAAGCAAACAAAAGAAAGTGAAGTGTCAGTATTACACAAGAATTCTGACTCAGAGGAGAGACAAGTTAAAGAAACGTATTGCAATAAGTGTTTGCTTTTTCTCTTTTTATTTGCCACTTTGTTCACTCTGAAGTCATTGTTTTGAAGAAATTTCCTTTGCTCTGCAACTTTTCTACTTATTCCGTGAAATGTAATTACCTCTATAGGCATTTGAGAAGCAGTACTCATATTTGTGATCCTGTTCACAAATTTCGCCAGCTTGTATATTCAATTAACAATTTTTCCCTTTACTTATGTTGTATTTTTAACTTTCCATTTTCATGTCTTACATTGAATGTAGGCAAGGACATTCTTAAGTCATTGTTAAAAAACTACTTTTATTCTTTCAGGTGTGTCACAATAGTATCATTTAAAGCAATTTTCCCATATGATCATTCATTTGCTGAGACAGTACAGAATGAATTTATTAGTCACTTCAAGTGGTTGAAGCTAGTGCATAAAAAGCAGAAAAAACCATTTACTGTCGATAGTCCATTACCTCCTGATTTAATCATAAAGGTAACTATGCAAAAAAAAAAATGACTTTTTAGTGTAAGACACAGAAACTTAATAAGAAAGGTGAGTATTCTCTCTCTCTCTCTCTCTCTCTCTCTCTCTCTCTCACACACACACACACACACACACACACACACACACACACTTGCTTACTGCATTCCATGCCAAGGCCATGCATTTGGAGGGCTGACAGAATACCAGTTTTCATGACCACTGTTTTGAAAATGAGGATGAAATGTGCAGGAAAAAATATTGATATTATATACAAAAAAGAGAAAAGACAAGTAGGCTAAATACAGGATGGTGATAATTAAAGTTCAATAATATTATCAAAAGGATAGATTGCTACTCACCTAAAAGATGCCACATTGAGGTGCAGACTGGCACAAAAAAAGACTGTTACACATTGACCTTTTGGGGAAATCCTCCATCAGAAAAAAACAAACACCTTCACACAAGCAAGGGGGCCAGGCTGTGTCAATTGCATGACATCGGGCTGTGGTCTTGTTCCGGTGCTTGTGGTCTGATGACACAGGAGTTGATCATGCAATTCAGTTACCAACACAGCATCTGCTGCCTTACTGTGTCCTTATTACAGTCCTGGGCTCTGACGTTTGCTTCAGGTTTTCCTATGGTTTTATTCTGTTACAATCTCCTCCCTTCTGCAAAGAAAATTTATCTTCGTAATTTGCTGGGACATAGACAGTAGTTTATTTACAGTTATTTAGAATATTTATTTGCTCCTCCACTCACAGTATCACTTTGTACATTATTCATCTGACTTTGTTAGCACTTACCTACATTTTCTAATAACCACTGAGTCACATGTTCTCACTTGCTTATTTTTGTACATTAATTGCATTTTGTCTACGTAACAGCTATACTGTTTCACACCATGAGCAAGATAAGTCACTAAGGCATTGTATCTGCTGGTCTTCCAGCTTAATACCTATTCGATAAAATTCACATCTCCCACATTTTCAATTTCTTACATCACGTTCCTCTAACCACTTGAATAGGTGTCTCAAATATAACACTAAGTATTACCTCTGAAAAAATCCAGGATGGAATGGAACATTATTATGAAAACAATAGTTGCTACTCACTATGTAGCAAACACACACACACACACACACACACACACACACACACACACACACACACACCGCAGTATCTGGCAGCTGAAGCCAGACTACGAGCAGCAGCGGCAGTGCATGATGAGAGAGGCAACTGGGTGGGGGCAAGAAGGAGGCTGGTGCAGGGAGGGCCAAGGACAGCAGATTAGGGGCTGGGGACTGTGAAGTGCTGCTGGGGATGGAGAGATGTTAGGGCAGTTGGGAGGTTAGACAAAGAGCGGGGGAGAGAGGGAGTGGCAGAAAAGGGGAGAACTAAAAAGACTGGATGCATTGGTGTAGAGGGCTGTGTAGTGCTGGAATGGGAATAGAGAAGGGGCTAGATGGCTGAGAACAATGACTAACGAAAACTGAGGCCAGGAGAATTACAGGAACGTAGGATTCAGAAAGCTGGTGTTGGTGGGAAGGACCCATATGGCATACGCTGTGAAGCAGTCATTGAAATGAAGGATGTCGTATTTGGCAGCGTGCTTGGTAACAGGATGGTCCACTTATTTTTTTATCACAGTTTGTTGGTGGCCATTCATGTGGCAAACAACTTGGTTGTCATGTCCACATAGAATGCAGCACAAGTATTGCAGCTTAGTTTGTAGATCACATGACTGGTTTCGTAGGTAGCCTTGCCTTTGATAGGATAGGTGATGTTTGTGACTGGACTGGAGTAAGTGGTGGTGGGAGGATGTATGTGACAGGTCTTGCATTAAGGCCTGTTACAGGTATATGAGCCATGACATACAGGGTTGGGAGCAGTGGTTGTGTAGGGATGGATGAGTATACTGAGTAGCTTGTGTGGACGTTGCAGTACCACTATGGGAGGAATGGGAAGGATACTGGGCAGTATATTTCTCATTTCTGGGCACAACAAGAGGTAGTCAAAACCCTGGCGGAGAATGTAATTCAGTATCTCTGGTCCTGGGTGGTACAGAGTTACAAGAGGCATGCTGCTCTGTGGCTGGACGGTAAGGCTTTGGGTGGTGGTGGGTGACTGGAAAGATAAGACACAGGTGATTTCTTTTTGTACAGCTTGGGAGGATAACTATGGTCTATAAAGGCCTCTGTGAGACCCTCGGTATATTTTGAGTGGGGCCACTCGTCACTGCAGATATGGTGGCCATGGGTGTCTAGGCTGTATGGAAGGGACCTCTTGGTATGGAACTGGTGGCAGCTGCTGAAATGGAGGTATTGCTGGTGGTTGGTGGGTTTGACATGGACAGAGGTACTGATATAGCCATACTCTAGGCGGAGGTAAACATCGAGGAAGGTGACTTGATGGATGAGTAAGACCAGGTGAAGCAAATGGTGGAGAAGGTGTTGAGGTTCTGGAGGAATATAGATAGGGTGTCCTCACCTTTGATCCTGATCGCAAAGATGTCGTCAGTGAATCTGAATCAGGTGTGGGGTTTAGGATTCTCGGTGTTTAGGAAGGATTCCTCTACATGGCCATGAATGGGTTGACATAGGATGGTGCCTTGTGGGTGCCCAGAGCCATACTCTGGATTTGTTTATAGGTAATGCCTTCAAAGTAGAAGTAATTTTGGGTGAGGATATAGTTGGTCATGGTGACTAGGAAGGAGGTTGTTTGTTTGGAATCTGTCGAGTGTTGGGATATAGATTGAAGGTGAGGACACCCTATCCACATTCCTCCTGAACCTCAACGCCTTCTCCACCATTCGCTTCACCTGGTACCACTCAACCCAACAAGCCACCTTCCTAGATGTTTCCTAGCTGTTGACCTCCACCTCAAAGATGGCTACATGAGTACCTCTGACCATATCATACCTACCAACCACCAGCAATGCCTCCACTTTGACACCTGCCACCCATTCCATACCAAGAGGTCGCTCCCACACAGCCTAGACACCCATGGCCATCACATCGGCAGTGATGAGCATTCCCTCTCAAAATATATCCAGGGTCTCACTGCGGCCTTTACAGATTGTAATTATCCTCCCAACCTTGTACCAAACAAACCACCCTGCCTTACCTTCCCAGTCATCCACCACCTCCCAAACTCTTACCATCTGTCCATAGAGGAGCATTCCCCTCATAACTCAGTACCACCCAGGACTGGAGCAACTGAATTACATTCTCTGCTAGGGTTTTGACTACCTTTCATTGTTCCCCAGAATGAGAAATGTTCTGTCCAGTGTCCTTCCCACACTTCCCACTGTGGTATTCTGCCATCCAACAAACCTACACAATATACTCATCCAAACTTATACAACCCCTGCCCCCCAACCCCTTACCTCATGGCTCATATTCCTGATGCAGGACCTGTCCCATACATCCTCCCACTATCACCTACTCCAGTCAGGTCACAAAAATCACCTACCCTATTAAAGGCAGGGCTATCTGTGAAACCAATCATGTGATCAGTGAGCTAAGCTACAACCACTGTGGTGCGTTCCATGTGGGCATGACAGCCAGCAACCTGTATGTCCACATGAATGGCCACTGACAAACTGTGATCAAGAAACAACTGGACCACCCTGTTGCTGAGTATGCCACCCAACACAACGTTCTCGATTTCAATGACTGCTTCGCAGCCTGTACCATATGGATCCTTCCCAGCAACACCACCTTTTCTGAATTGCACAGGTGGAAACTCTCCCTGCAATATATTGTAGATCATTCTAACCCTTCTGGCTTCAACCTATGTTAGTCACTGACCACACTCATCTAGCCCCTTCCCTGTTCTTATTCCAGAACTATATAGTCCTCTATTCCACCAATGCACCCAGTCTTTTTACATCTCTCCTTTTCTGCTACCCCCCACCCCCCCTCTCTCCCCCGCCATCCGTCTAACCTCCCAACAGTACGTAGCTGCTCTACCCTTTCTCCATCTCATCCCTGCACACTCCCCTGCAGCACTTCACCATCCCTCGCCCCCTACCCTGCTATTGCTCCCCCTCCCCATACCAGCCTCTTTACCACCACCCACTTGCCTCTCCCATTGTGCACTGCTGCTGCTGCTGCTCATAGTCTGGCTTCAGCTGCCAGAGACTGTGTGTGTGTGTGTGTGTGTGTGTGTGTGTGTGTGTGTGGAGGGGGGGGGGGGGGGCTGATTTTGTGTGTGTGTGTGTGTGTGTGTGTGTGTGTGTGTGTGTGTGTGTGTCTTTGTTGGCCAAAAGCTTATTTTGTCACAGTCTTTTTTATTGTGCTTCTCTGCGACTCAGCATCTCCACTGTATGGTGAGTAGCAACTATTGCTTTCATAATATTGTTAAGTCTTACTCCTCATGTACACAAACAATATGATACACTATCCAGCGCTAACAGTAAAAACAAGCGGGCACTTCTTGACCTGCACAATTCTTTTTTCATAAATCTGTGCACATACTACCTGTTTACTTTAGCACTGTGATCTCGCAATTAATGAAATCTATCTACTAGTTTACACTGATATTTAATAACTTACCATTATTGACTAACAAGGCGAATATGTGTATTGTGAGCTAAGTTCTACATTAACCTAGGTGGAACAGAACTAATCTTTGCAAACAATGATTCATGTACTGCTCTGAATAATGCTGGTCTATGTAAACTCTGCAGGTTGTGCATTGTTCTTTTGCACCATATTTTGATAGCTTAGCAATTGGAAAAAGTTTATTTGCAGCAGTAGGAGATCTACAGTAATTTTACGTAATGGTTTCAAGATATCATGACTTGGGAATCTAATTGAACTCTATTCCTTAAGTAGTTCCATTCAGTCTGATAGATTTATCCAGTGGTCCTGCTTCATAATGTAACATGTGTTATATCAACCCCACCTGTATTGTACTTAATTCTTCCATGATCTCAGCCACTGTAACAGCTCCACCTGTCACACAATAAAAAAAAGCCTTTTAATTCCTTTACTTCCACATCTCTTCCAACATCTGATAGATTTTCCTACGATAACACTTATTTCACTTAGTTGGCTATTGCCAGTGGATCTACCACTATCACAAATATTGCTTCTCAAGGACCTGGAGCAGTTTAATTGAGAACATTTCAGCCAATGACATGTCCTGCATCCATGTGATATCTTAATGTTTTGCCTACTTTGAGACAATGCTGCATGACCTGAAGACAATAATCCCAACCCAGCAATACTGTTAGTCTAGTTCACACTAAAAGCATTGCACTGCAGCTTAAACCTATCATAATGATCTAAGTAGTATCAGATTTATTCTGCCTTGGCATCACATTTTCCCAGGTACATCTCTTAATATCCCAGACTTAGTTATGACCTTAAATCCTAGATGATTCTTATCTTTAATTACTAATTCATATATTACTCTTATCATCCTTTAACATTTACTGTATACCATTCCTTATTTTCAGCAAAAAATCCTTATGCCTCTTCTGGCTTATTATTACAAAGTTACTGATATTTTTGGGGTACCCGAGGTTTTCTATACTTGAGCCAGGCACTCTCTCTGTACCAGCTGGTGTAATGTTCTACTTTACGACAAACCCAACATACTATGGGATGTGACTCAGAGCATGGGGTAGAGTGCCCCAGTAAACTACTCTGGGTGCATGTTTCTGGAGTTAACAGTTCAACCTCAGTCTCTTACAGAACACTACAGCAATATCTAACCATGGCATAACATAAAAAAAATAGGGAAGCTGGAACCAAAGGATGTATGGAAACCCCTGAGTGAAAATATAAAGCCTTATGCTGCTACATACATATTTTGCTGTCCCTATTGAATAAGCACTTGCAGTCTTTGCAGTCTTCTGGCATCAGCATGTTGTATATGTTCTTGAGTGTTGTTGATCCATCAGTCTCCAAACCAATCTCAATTCTGATGCCAAATATAGAAGGCCTTCACTCCACATCGGGAGGCAAAATGTAACAGGTGTGGAATGATAGCAGAGGAACCAGAGTGAAGCATGAGGAGTTCTTGCTTGTCATGGTGGGTTCAAATCTTCCTGTCAGCATGGTAAGGTCCATAGATGGTTTGGAAGACAAAGGAGGCATATAAAGAAGTGGCAGACAGACCAGCGTTGGACAGATACCCAATCCTTTATTCAGTCATTCAACTTGATTTCTCCATGAACATGAACAAGTCTTCAACTAATCCATCTGGCTAGAAAAGTGAATTTCTTGCTTCACACTGAGCAGCAGGTGTAGTTGCAACCAGTGGTGCAGGTGCAGAGAGGTTAGCTGATTGCGCAGTGGAGTGTCGACCTAGTGCACCGATTTGGCAAGCAGAGGGGGAGGGGGGGGGGGGGCATGTTGCATAAGATTTCATGATTTCATTCAGTTGCAGTATGGAGAAAGGCCAGCCAGCAGCTTCTTCTGTCTTGGTAGTAGCAGTGGCATGGCTATGGCATTGGGTGAAGTTGTCCCATGGACAGACGACTGGAGAGCAGAGGCAGGCAGCTGATCCATTGTTGGCTGTCTGGCCTGGGGAGACAGGTGCCGGTTGCTGGTCTATGACCGGGTTGCAGCAGAGTTACAGTGATGGCTCCAATTGACGCAGACAAGGCATCACATACTGCCCAGCTGGTGAACCAGTGAATAACTGGTGTGGCCTTGGTTAAATATGACTTCCCCTGCTCCACGTTAACAGCATTGCTTCTGAAGCATCTGGAGTATATGCGTGGAAGCTGTTGCATAACTGACAGTAGGTTGGCCAAGCTGCATCAATTATGTGGCGTTGTGTTGTGGCCTGGTTCTGGTCCTCATAGTCCGATAACACATGAGCTGATCGTGCAGTTCAATGACCAGCACCTGCTGCCTGGCCATGCCTTCTTTATAGCTTTCAGCTTTGATTTCTTCTTCAGGTTCTCCTATAGTTTTATCGTATTACACTGACCCAATCTACATTAACATACTGTCCCAACACCCTCCAACCAACAGTTTCTGTCCTTCTATCTCATCACCTCCTCCCAATTCATATCTTCTCACCCTCAATATGTGCTGCTCTCTGCTGATGCACTCACCAATCTTGACCCCCTTCACTGTTTCTCTCTTTTTTTCTGTCCTCCTCATCTCCTCCTCCCTCCCTCCTCCCCCAATGTTCCCCCACTGCCTCCTGAGGCTGTGTGTGGCAGCTTTGTCTTGCTACCATCTAGTTCCTGTCCCCAGGTAGCACTTGACTTCACTCCCCTCACCCATACCCTGCTATCCCTCTCCCTTCGCCACCCCACTCTGGATTGCTGCTTTCATTCAACATGACAGTTGCATTCTGGTCAGAAGCCAGAGATAGCCCTTTTTTCTGACAGAGGTTGACTCAGTGTACCATCTTTACAGTGAGTAACAATCTATTCTTTTCATAATATTGTTACTATTCCATCCTGGACTTTCCATAGTACATTTAAACTTCCAGTTTCAAAATGTTGTAAAAAAAAAAATTAACCACTGCAGAGAATGATGTCAAATTTGAATGGAAGAAGGGGGAACATTATGGAAACAAAACAAAACAAAAAAAACAATATGTTACGTATATAGCTGCTCCTCATTTCGCATCTGAGGTGCTTGGCATGACTCTCTCAATGTTGGATCAGACTGCTGGTAAAACTCTTTTACAAGAGTGGTGGCTGTGGACCAGTATTATGCAGAAGTTCTGGACACTCTTCATTTTATTTTAGTGCTTAATCAGCATACAGATTAAATAACATGGGTAATAGGCTACACTTTTGTCTCACTTCCTACTCAGCCACTACTTTCCCTTTCTGGTCCTTCAACTCATAACTACCGTCTGGATTTCATACAAGTTATAAATAACAAAACACTCCTAGTATTTTATTCGTGTTACCTTCTGAATTTTTGGGACATTATTCCAGTCAGCTCTGTTTAAAGCTTCCTCTAAATCTATTAAGTGCTAAAAGCATTGGTTTCCCTATCTCTAACTTACCTTCTAAGATAAGTTGTAGGGTCAGTATTGCCACGTGTGTTCTCACATCTCTCCAGAAACCAATCTAATCTTCTCATAAGTCAGTTGTTGCCAGTTTTTCCATTCTTCTGTCAGTTTTTTGCAAATATATCTTTAAATTGATGTTTGGTGATAGTGTATTCACACCTGTCATTTACAATCCTTTTTTGGAATGGAATTGTTACGTTCTTCTTGATCCCTGGGCATATTTTACCTGTCTCTAGTGGCTTGATTCAGTGGATGCAAGGTAATCACTGTTACCAAACATAAACTGGAACAACGACAAAATTAATGGAAACATTAATGTTTAGAAGCATTCTTTATTTGCATTGACAAATGAGATTTGTGCAGTATATTCGCATTAGCACTGCTTATTTCTCTAACTTTGTGCTCACTATGTGTTATGATTCAAGTGACTACTGATGTTTTCTGATCGGTCTGTACAAACAACCACTAGAGCTCTGAGATGCACGGCTGGCTGGCTGTTACATACGGTCACCAGGGCCTTGCTGTAAGTTTATAAGGACTAAAAGTTATGTTTTCCTTTCTGTTGCTACAGGAAATATGTTCATGGTTATGTTAAATGACTAATTACACACATGGTATATAGTTTCACGTTATCTGAACTCCTTAAACACCCGTAACACTTTGTAATGACCATAGTAGTAAGAAAAGGATAGATTGCTGCTCACCGTAAAAATGACACGTTGAGATGCAGATAGACACAACAAAAATATTGTCACACAGTTACCTTTTAGACACACACACACACACACACACACACACACACACACCTATTCACACAAGCAAGCACACCTTGTGCCCACCATATCCGGAAGCTCAGACCAGAATGATGGCATTCCGGTCCGAGCTGCCAGTGGTAGCAGTCATGTATGCATGAGGTGTGCTTGCTTGCGTGAATGTGTATGTATGGCTTTTCTTTTCTGAAGCAGGCTTTGGCCAGAAGCTAAATGTATGCTGTCTTTTCATTATGCCTCTTTGCCACGCAGTGTGCCATCTTTATGGTGAGAAGCAGCGTGTCCTTTTTCTAATATTATTGTTGATATTCCAACCTGGACTTTCCATAGTTTTATAACAAAACTATAGCATAGATAGCAGGAAGGTAAGCAACCGCACTTGCTG
This sequence comes from Schistocerca americana, assembly GCF_021461395.2. NCBI lineage: Eukaryota > Metazoa > Arthropoda > Insecta > Orthoptera > Acrididae > Schistocerca > Schistocerca americana. The sequence continues at coordinate 190,546,942 of NC_060119.1, forward strand.
CATTTGTAATCCTGAGCAGAGAAAGCATGGGAACTAAAGCAGGGCAACGGCAGTGTGACTGTGCAGTCTGAGAGATTCTGCTGCACAATTTTGCCACCTGCTTTTTCCAAGGCAAGAGGAACAAAATGGAAAAGGGAAGACTGTTATTTGAATTACGCATCACAATTAACATAAAATGCTGCATACAGCAGTTTGAGTCACGACTTCATAGCAGCAATAAGTGGTGCACAGGATGTCCTAATATGCAAAAGCATAAGACATTGGCTACTTTGTTACAAGAATTAATGAATTCAAAGAAGTATTGAAAACAAAATGTGACAGATTTGGAAAAAAAGAAAGAAAGAGGTATTCATGATCAACATATGGATCAACCAGTAACTTATTGTTCTAGATGTGATGATGCAGTCAATTTGGAAACAATTAAAGTTAGTCAGTAACTTGGACACTCTGTTATTGTTGCAGCTTTTAAATGTAAATAATTTTGATCAGTATTACCAGTGATTCACTGATTTGCTATGCAATCACTTAAAAGCTGCTGTGGATCACTTTTTGATTTTTCCTGCTTAAGGTCACAGCTAGTTCTGTATATTTCAGGATAAATGCAAAATAAAAGTGACAGTGGTTTGTTGATGTTTATTAAATCACATGGACTCCTAACAACATACTGTGGAATTGCAAAACTCTGTGAACTTATTTCCATAGTTCATGCAACCACTGGCTCATCGGAAGAATCTTTTTGGTTCTAAAAAGGATAAAGAACTATGTACATAGTTTGCAACCTCAAGAATGGCTTACAAACTTAGACCTTTTATCAGTGGAAAAACAGGCAGCTGATATTGAACCTGAATTCAACGAATTCCTCAAAAAGGAGATTATTCAGCTACATTATATATAAAGTAATTTCACAATAAAAAAAAAGGCATTTTCTTCTTTTGTAACAGCTTACCACAACGAAAAGTTCACTGCCTGTCTCTTACATCTCACACACCAGATAGAATAGATTCCTCATGGCATGTCTCCCCAGGACCCATAAACTGTGAGGGAATGTTGTCCACTCCAGGGGACTAGTTATGACTTAGGTCCTTAAAGTTCAATCAGATTCTTCTCCCTTGCAGTGTTGTACCCCTCATCTCAACTTTTTCTGTTTCATATTTACCTTCAAGTTCATATCTCTCGTGTGTAGCCTTCCATATATTCCTTCCAGCTTACTGCCTTTCTTGCGTAATACTGGCCTGTCATCTGAGCTCCTGACTTCATATAGCAGCTTTTTTTTCTCTCCAAAGCTATCTCTAATTTTATAGGCACAGCCCATAGTTGTGCATGCAACTACAATTTTGCATTTGTTTTCTAACTATTTCTACAAAGCCATTTTGCACTTTGTCACCTCATCCCTTAGACATCTATATTCCCTTTCACCCTGCTTTGTTTACTGCATTTTTATAACTTCTTCTCCTATCATGTAGATTCAATATCTGCCGTGGTATCTAGTGATATTTAATTGGCTTTGTCTTTTTACCTTTGTGATCCTGTGCTACATTCTCAGTTTCATCTCTCAAATATAACCATTTGTTTTCCATTGTACTTCGGTCCATCATTTCAGTCAGTCATTGTCTAATGCTCCCTCGAAAACTACCCAACTGTGGACACTGTCTCCATGAGGAAAGCCCCTGTGTTCCACCACCTGTGTGGGTCAGTTGTGCTGACTGCCACTCCCCTCGCTCATTGAATTGCCCAGCTTACAAGAGAAAACAATAAGTTCCAAGAATTTAAATCCACAGATCGCTTGTCTTATGCTGAGGCTTGCCAAAAGTATGAGGGACTCCATCCAGTGTCATTAAATTCAACTTTTGCCTCTGCGTTTTGACTTCCTGCTCCTTCCTCTTCCTTACCCCAGCCCCATCCTCCTCTCCCCTCCCCCTCCCCTGCAGTTTCCACGACCTCCCATCCGGGAGCTGCTCCCCCTCCCCAGCTAAAGAAGTGGCCCCCTTCTTCGGCACCTGCCAGTAATAGGGCTCCCTCCCGGGACCCCTCTCTGCGGCATCTCTCAGACCAGAAGACTCCTACTGCCACTCAGCCACGAGATGCATTGTCTGTGTGTTCCGAGGTTGCCTGATCTGTTTTGGTTCCAGACCTTGCAGACACCTGTTCTCCCTCTGTACCCTGCCATGCTCCACCTCTAAAAGGGAAGAAGAAGAAACATAAATCCCAAGCCAAGGCATCACCGGTGCCTCCAGAGGTGCCATTTCCTCCCCTTGCAATCTGACATTTTATTTTTGGATGTCACCCCATCCTTGTTGGTGATGACTACTGACCAAGTGACATATAACCACCTCTCAGCTTCTTTATGTCTAACTTGGACTCTCACCACATTATCATCCAGTGGAATTGCAATGGATACTATCATCCCCTACCAGAAATGCAATGACTTGTCTCATCCTATTCTGCATTCTGTCTTGTTCTTCAAGAAATGCATTTACGTAATGACCACTCTCCAACATTTCGTGGTTATCTGGCATTCTGCCAGAACTGTGCCAGCCCTAGGGTAGCATCTTATGCAGTCTGCAGTTCAATTTGCCCCGGTGTCATTAGTGACTGGATCCCCCTATGTACCAACTTGGAACCAATAATGGTTCGAGTGCAAACGACTCTGGCAATCACCATTTGCAGTGTCTATCTCCCTGCAGATAGGCCACTTCTATACGCTGAACTATCTCCCGACCCCATTTCTCCTCCTTGGGGACTTCAGTGCTCACCATCCACTGTGGGGAAGTGTCACTTCAATGCATAGGGGTACCCTAATTGACCAACTTATCACGGACCTTGATTTGTGTCTCCTCAGTGATAGTTCCCCTACTCATTTCAGTGCTGCTCATGGCACCTTCTCTGCTGACAATATGATGATCTCTTCCTCTGGCCTCGTGGCTTCCTACATTGGTCACCCCATGATGACCTTTGTGACAGTGACCACTTTCTGCTGATTCTATTGTTCCCCTGCTGCCGCCAGACATACAGACACCCACCTTGGGCATTCTGCAGGGCCAGTTGGACTTTATATACGTCTGCTGTACACTTCGACACCTTCCTTTCGAATTCCATCGACGTAGTTGTGCAAGGCATCTCGTCCACTATTCTTCATGCTGGTGGTACAGCTATCTCCATGTCCAAAGGCCCCCCTTGTCGTCGACCAGTACCGTGGTGGACCAAGGATGTCGCCGTCACTGTCCAGGACTGCCGAAGGGTGCTGCAGTGATTTAAGTGACACCCTTCACAGACCAACCTCCTCACTTTTAAGCGTCTCCATGCTAAAGCTCATTTCCTTATTAAGCGGAGTAAAAAGGAATGCTTGGAGTGCTATATTTCCTCCCTGGGGATGTATGCCTCTTCATTGCAGATTTGGTCCAAGCTCCATACCCTTCTGGGCCGCCGGTGACAGTCAGCTGTCCAGGGTCTTAACCTCCAAGGTGCTCTGTGCACTGATCCAATGGTACTCGTGGAACACCTTGTGACACACTTTGCGACAGATTCGGCATCCTCTTTGTATTCTACTACCTTTCTCCAGCAGAAACGCAGAGTTGAACAGACTCCCCTTCTGTTTCATTCTGCACCACACTGAGCCCTATAATGCACTCTTCACTGAATGGGAATTGTTCAGGCTCTTGCCTCTTCCTGAGAGATGGCCCCAGGCCCAGTTTCCATCTACAACCGGCTGATCCAACACTTGGACTTTCCCCAGAAACAACATCTCCCCAGGGTCTACAACTACATTTGGATCCCAGGTGCTTTTCCGTCCCAATGATGAGACAATACAGTTATTCCCATTCTTAATCCCGAGAAGAAGCCAACGTCTCTCGACAGCTACCGCCCAATTAACTTAACAAATGTACTTTGTAAACTGCTCAGGAGCATGGTCAGTTTCAGATTATGTTGGGTACTCGAATCTCGGGGCCTTTTGTCCAAATATCAGTGTGGCTTCCGGGCAGGATGTTCTTCAACTGACCATTTACTCCAATTGGAATCAGCCATCCAACAGGCCTTCACTCACCGCTAGCACCTTGTCGGAGTCTTCTTTGACCTACATAAGGCATACGACATGGCTTGGCGCCATCACATTTTAGTTACCCTCCATGACTGCAGCTTCTGTGGTCCCTTCTGATTTTAATCCGCAAGTTTTTATCTCACTGGCTCTTCTGGGTTCAAGTTGGCAGTTCACTCAGCATCCCTCGGATTCAGGAGAACAATATCCCACAGGGTTCTGTGCTAAGTATCACATTCTTCCTCATTGCCATCAATGGACTTGTGATCTCTGTTGGGCCTCTGGCTACCCCGGCATTGTAAGTCGATGATTTTTGTATCTGGTGCAGCTCCCACTCGGTAGCATCTGCTGAGTGCCGGCTGCAGGGCGCCATCTGATGGGCCTCTGCATGGGTCACCTCCCATGGCTTCCAGTTTTTTCCCTCCAAAATGCAGGTTATGCATTTTTGCCGTCGATCTACAGTACACCCCAATCCAGAACTTTATTTAGGTGACCAGCTCCTCGATCTTGTAGCACAGTCTTGTTTTTTGGGCCTTATTTTTGATAACAAGCTGACATTGGTGCCCCACATTCACCATCTAAAGACTACATGTATGCAGAAGCTTAATGCTCTCCATCTCCTGGTCCACACATCTTGGGGTGCAGACCGTTCCACACTTCATCTTTACTGTAGTTTGGTCTTGTCCAGACTAGATTATGATAGTCAGGTTTATGGCTCAGGAGCTCCTTCCATTGTGGAACTGCTTGACCTTGTCCATCATTGTGCGGTGCGTCTGGCTATTGGTGCCGTTCGCAGTAGTCTCATTGATAGTCTCCTCACAGAAGCGGGAATTCCCCCTCTACACATACGACGGAGCCAATTCCTTGTTTCTTATGCAATCACCAATTGCCAGTTCCCTGACCATCCTTTGTAACCTAAGCTCTTTGTCTCCCTCCTAACACCTGCCCATGGGTGGGATTGCCAGTTGGCATGTGTCTCACTTCCCTCTGTCAGGATCTCCATCTCCACTCACTGGACTACACCCCACATCTTTCCTCCTCTAGCCCTCCTTGGATGGTGCCTAGACCACGGATTAGAACAAATCTATTCCAGGGTCCTAAGATATCTGTCGCTCCTCTGGTTTTCCGGTGTCCTGTATGTGCCACCCTTGCAGAGTTCCAGGGTGTCACCATCTTTTGCATTGATGGTTCTAAGATGATCAATAAAGTGGGATATGCTTTCACGTCTCCTACTGGTTTCGAACACCATTTATTGCCGGGGTTATGTAGTGTGTTCACACCAGAGCTTCTAGCCATTCACAGAACCCTCCTTTTTGTTTCTCAGGCCTCCCTCCACAGTGTTTTAATTTGTTCAGACTCCATGAGCAGCCTGCAGGCTATCGATAGATTCTACTCTTGTCACCCTTTGGTCTCTGCTATCCATGACCTTCTCTCTGCCCTTGAGCGTGCCACAGATTCAGTCATCATTCTAGGGGTCCCATGTCATGTGGGCATCCCAGGAAATGAACTGGCTGACTGTTTGGCTAGAGAAGCATATACTTAACCCCATATTGTTTCATGATTCCAGCTGCAGATATGCGGATCTACGTCAAAACTTTCTTTGCACAAAAGTGCAATGCCATCTGGGGTGCTACTGCTCATAGTAATAAACTCCACACAATCAAAGAGTCTACTGCAGTTTGGCACTCTTCCTTCTGCTTCTCTCGGAAGGAGTCCACTGTTTTACACCATTTACACATTGGTCATACCCATCTCACCCCCACAATGTGGTGGTGGACCCAGACTGATATCTCACATATTGGTGGAATGTCCCCTTCTTTTGACTCTTTGTGTTAAGTATTGTCTTCCCAATTCCTTAAATTGAATATTAGCAGACAATCCGTGCTTGGTTGAACTGGTTCTCAGTTTCTTCCGTGAAAGTGGTTTTTATTTCCAGATGTAAGGTTCTACATCTTGGAGCAGGGACAGGTTGGTTGTGGTTGGGACTTCTTTTACAGTCTTGTCGGTCTCTCCCCCCATGACCACCCCCCCGTCTTTCCAGTTTTTAGAATTGGTGTCACCTTTTTATGCCTTTATTGTGTGTGTTTAATGTTCATTATTTTATAATTTGACTCCCCTAACTGGATCCATCCACTTTTACCGGACCCTCATTCTTCTGTGACTAATTTCAGAATCACGGGACTGATGACCTCGCCATTTGGTCCCATAACCCCTCTCAATCAATCAATCGAAAAGTATCAACAACCTCTAGTTTTTTTATTTATCCAGATTCCATCTCCTTAATTTTGTATCTTTTTGCAGTTTCTCAGTTTTTATCTGCCATTCACAACCCATAAATTGTCAACAGAATCAACTTGTGCACCTCCAAATGTTTTATGCTTTAAAATCAGGTTTCAAAATCTCTCTTAACATTATATAAAATGGTAATGGAAATTCCTGGCTGATGCAGTACATAAAATCAAGAAATGGCAGCCACTCACCTATGGCAGATCGATGCATGGAGCACAGAAAGACATAACAGAAAACAGCAATCAGACAGGCTTTCAAGCACTAGCTCTTTTTCTAGCAATAGTACACACAGCCACAAAGGCAACCACACAGAAGCCAAATGTACACCGTTGTGGCCGCAGCAAGAGTAATCTGTTACGGTGCCTGTATGGTTGTCTGCTTGAATGTGTGTACTATGCCTAGAAAAAGAGCTAGTTCTCAAAAACTAGTGTGAAGGCTATTTTCTGTTACATGTTTCTGTGCTCCATGTGTTGATCTGCTACAGTTGAGTGGTTTCCTTTCCGTAATTTTAAATGTTACCATTACATAATCAATCTGAATCTTTGAAGCATCTCCAGGTCTCTTCCATGTTTATAACTTTCTTACATGATTCTTAAGCCAAGTGTTAGTACTGATTAAATAATGTTCTGTGCGCAGTACCACCAGGTCGCTTTTCTTTCATTCCTTTCCCTCAGTCCACATCCTCCTACTATTTTTCCTACTCTTCCTTTTCCTGCATTATAGTTCCAGTCCCACAACCACAATTAAATTTGTGTCTCACTTAACTGTCTAGATAATTTCTCATATCACATTGTACAGGATGGCCAAAATAAAACTAGCCCAGAAAATATTTAAGAGCGACTGGACATTGAGTCATGTCAATGAACATCACAGAAGATGCCAAAAATGGCCACCATTTTTATCAGTGCAGTGCTGTGCTCATGACACTCATAACAGCTCTGCCTGAGAGGCAGCAGCAATAGTGTTCTGCTGTATCTCTTTGAGTGTGTAAGTATTATTTGAGTGCACCTAACACTTCAATTTGCTCCACAGATAAAAATCGTGGTGAGAGAGATCAGGTGATTGAGGTGGTCAGGAGATTTAACTCTCCATACTGGTTTTCCTCTCCTCGTCGAACAGTCCTTACACTCACGGCAAGGTTGTCGAGGCAACTTGTGCTGTTTCTCCATCTTGCTGGAAATGTACGTAAGTCGTTCATTTTCTGTGAGTTGTTCAAAATGTGGAGTAAACAGTTCTGGACATATTGGTTAGCATTAGCAGTTTGTTGAAAGAATTGTGTTAGAATTTGGGAACGAGACATTGGGCACCAAACACCAATTTTAAGATTATGCAATGTCTCTTCAGAGTACTGATGGGGATTCTCTGGTGCATACTGATTGTAGACCTAAAAAAAAAAATGTTTTTGTGTAAAGATAAATACAGGTGTGATATTGGACTCGGAATGTCAAAATGCAAAATTGGTTAACAAATGCTGCTTCATAGCAAATTGAATCCAAACTAACTATTCTATCAGAGAGAGTTTGAAGTAGTTTGATTTACCACACATAAATATAAAAAAGTAACCAATTTGCTGTTACTGGTATTGCACAGCATTTGGTGGAACCCAATTTGGAAAGGTAATGTGTGTAAGAACGTGATTGTATAATAAAAATTGCACAAATGTTCAAATGTGATGCATCAGTGCAGTTGAGGCTGTGGTGCCACACCAATTGTGAGTGCTTGAATGGTCTACATAAGATGCAGGCAGCTTAATGCAATGTAGGGCTCAGCGTTGGGACCTAGCATCTTAGGACAGAGAGACATGTATGTTTGTCTGTTAGCTACAGTTCCCAAGTTGGTATAACATGGATATTTTAACGTGGAAATTTTAGATGGCAGGAGTTTTGAACTGTAGCTGTGTCAATACCAGTAGAGGTCAGGTCTGAACTACCTCGTTCAGGACACTGCCAAAGTCTGCAAGCAGTTGCACAGCAGATGTTATCAAATACTTTAGTGTTTTACATTGCTCCATCTTGAAATTCTTGTTTTCTTATTTTGAAATGAGTGATCAGACTAATACTACACCATCATGAAATTCAGTTATGAATCTTGCAACACTAGACGGGATTGGTTATCCCTATGACCCCGTATCAGTTGTCCTTTGCAAGAAATGTGGAACATGGGTGTTAGCTGGCAGCCACATGAGAGGGAGGATGGGTGTGTTTCATTGCACAGCTCAATATCCCACTGCCAGTGATGATTATAGTTTGTTTATGCTTGTGGTTGACTGCCAGTGGATAGTGTCTGCACTACAGTGACTCGAAAACAGAAGTTGCCAATACATTTTGACCAAGCTGAAAGTTTTCCCCACCCTCAGGGGCTCAGCATTGATTTCCTGGGCACAGGCTTGGTGACCACAGGATTCCCGAGCTGGGGACTCGTAATTGCCACCTATCCCCCATCATTGTATGCTCTGGGCATGCTTCAGCAACCACGGTGCGGAGGTGGGACGTTGCGTATCTCAGGGAACGGGAATATTGGCTTGACTGCACGGATCGTGAGATGGAATAAACCTTTATAAAAAAACTCAATATCAAAGTGTGCTGCGCGCTGATGGGATGCGTGCCTGTTGAGGTGGAACAGTCAGTGGACAATGTCTGGGGAAGCTGCCACACCTCAGTTGTATAAGGCTTACTCAGGCACGTGGAGCCTGTCTGAGTGGATCCTCATTTCCCTAGCTGCTCCTGGGACTGAGATGGGGCCGTCGAAATCTTCTTCTTCTCCTCCCAATGGGAGGGGTGTACCACCTGGGAGTATTCACACCCATTCATCCAAAAGAATGGGAGAGGCTAGTCATCCCGATAATAAGAATACTTTGGACTGCAGTAACAGGGCTCATGGAGTCATGAATAACAATGTGTGTCTGGTGATAAAGAGGAAGGAGGAGACATTTGAAAAAGTATCCCACTTTTATATCCATAAGGGATTGGAATGCCCTGCGGGAACATTAAAATCTATAAAATGACTGCATAGTGGCCCATTGTTGGTCAAAACTAACAGGTCAAAGCGGGTAGACCTTCTTAAGAAATCACAAAAACTGGGTGACTATGATATAATTGTTGAGATGCATGCCTCTCTCAACTCTGGTAAGGGTGTTGTCACATGCCAAGATATCATGTCCATAGACATAGCAGAACTAAAGTGAGAATGGGCATCTCAGGGAATAGTTGGTGAGGAGCAACAAATGCGCAGGAATAATGGAGCAACTGAAAAGACTGCCACTTTCATTGTCACATTCAATTCTCCGACACTGCCTGAACATCTTATGGCGGGGTTTCTTCAACTTAATGTTAGGCCTTACCTTCCAAACCCTATGCAGTCCTATAAATGCCAGCATTTCGGCCATGCAGCCATTAATTGTGGAGGTGAAGCGATCTGCAGGAACTGTGGAAAAGCTGCTCATGACGCTGGGACTGACTGCCCGTCTCCGGCAATTTGCATCAACTGCTCTGGGAACCACCCAGTCTGGAGCCGAGACTGTACTGTTTTTGCTGAAGAACAAAAATACAGGAGAGAAAAGTGGCCAAGTGGATCCCTTATACCAAAGCCAAAAAAGAATATGAGGCAACAAAATCCCCTTTCTTTGCCACCTCATATTCTTCCATTGTGCAGAAACCTATTCCCAAGGCAGATGCTTTGACACAGATGATGCCTAGTGTGCCTGTATCCACAACAAGCACCTGTACTTGCATGTGTACATGTCAAGAAAAAAAGTGTAAGGGCAAAGCAATCTGGGCAGCTGCTCCATGAAACACCAACAACAGTTCTGCAGTGAGCATCCAGAAGGTACAAGAAAAGCAGAGTGCCTCTCAATGCCCCCTTTCCCTCTCATTCTCGAAGAGACAGGGTGCAGGGAAAGGCTCACGACATTTGGGTCAAAAGTTTCCTGAATGTCATCAGACATCATTCTTTCCCGTCTGACTAATGAGGAGGATATCATGGAGTTAGATGCCTTGGATTCAAGCAGCCCCTCCAATGTCCCCGTGCTACAGGATTATATGCTATACTGCAAGGATGACCTATGGGGGATAAGGGCCAAGGGAGGTGTCGCAGTGTTTGTCACTAATGCGCACCACTTCTCTGCTCTCCCCCCTTGGCTACTGACCTGCAAACAGTTGCAGTCCAAATTTGCATGTGTTGAAGGATCACTGTTTGCTCACTGTATTTACCTCCACAAGATGCACTAGACTCTGAGGCTCTCACAGATCTTATCACACAACTCCCACGACTATTCCCCCTCCTGGGAGACTTCAATGCCCATCGTGTCCTGTGGGGCTCGACCAATACTTGCCCTCGGGAGCCTCATGACGTCTCACAAGCTGTGCATCATCAACATGGGTACTCGCACACATTTCTCTACTGTTAATGGGTCATTCTCAACCACTGACCTCTTTTTCTGTTTTCCTGCCCTTGCTGACGCTGTTCACTGGGAAGTCATTGATGATCTTCATTCCAGTGACCACTTCCCAAACCACATTCACCTACTAAATGGCTCACCACTTGAAGCTGAGCCCCCAAAATGAATGGTCAGCAGGGCTAGGTGGATGCGTTTGAGCAAGCTTATTGTGTTTAAACACTGCGACAGCATTGGAGGATGGGTGGACAACATCACACGAGTGATCCATCGTGCCACTGACCTCTCCATTCCACAGTGCTCAGGTCATCTTAGGTGGCAACTAGTACCTTGGTAGACAGATGAGTGCCTTTCCATGATCCGAGAATGGCATGTGGCTCTTTGACATTTTAAATGCCAACCGACAGCAGACAACCTTAGGGCCTTCCAAATCGTGAGGGTCAAGGCTTGACACATCATTTGGGAGAGAAAGGAAAGGTCATGGTATGTGTTCCTGGATTCCACCAGTCATTCCACTTCTTCTATAAAAGTATGGGAAGCCATCCTGAGGATTTCCAGTAAACACAGCTGTTTACCAATAGCAGCAGTGCTGAAATAGGGATGCCTCTAAACAACACACAGAGACATTGCTCACTCTCTGGCTGAACATTTTGTACAAACTACTGCCAATGCAAGCCAGTATCCGCATTTTGTTGCTATCATGTGACTGTAGAGAGAGAAGAGTTGATCTTCGGGTCCAATAATTCTGAGGCCTATGACCAAATCCAGTACTCCATGCTTCAACATTTTCCAGTGGAATCAAATGAAATCCTCCTTGAATGTTTTAATCTAATATGGCAGGCAGGCAACTTCCCCAACTCGTGGAGAGCGGCAACTCTGATCCCTCTCATTAAACCAGTAAAGGACTGCACATGTCACAGTAGTTATTGGAGTACTGCCTTAACAAGCTGTGTAGGAAAGACCCTGGAGTGAATGGTTAATCATTGTCTGGTCTGGTTGTTACAGACCAAGCAACTCCTTAGCCACTCTCAATGTGGATTCTGAAGATTTTGGTCCACTGTCGACAATCTGACCCTCTTAGAGGTGGCTATTCCGTAGGCTTTCCTCTGTACTGTATCGGCATATTCTTCGATATAAGTAAGGCATACAATACTGCTTGGAGACACTGTATTCTCAGGCAACTGCATCAATGGGGCTTTCTTGACCACCTCCCCATCTTCATACAGTCTTTCCTGTCTCAGTGGTTTTTTAGGACCCAAGTTGGTGACACGCTGTCTGATCTATTTGAGCAGTAGAATGGTGTTCCTCAGAGCAGTGTTACCCTCTTTACCATAGCCATCAACATATCACATCTACAGTAAGGAGTCCTGTACAGTGTGGGGGACACCATCCTACATTTTACAGACACAGTGCTGTTTCTGGGCCTCATTTTTTACTACCGATTGTCGTGGTTACCAGACCTGCAAGACCTGAAAGCCAGTACCTTGAAGGCACTGAACATCATCAAATGCCTTAGCCACAGGCCTTTGGGAGCAGACAGGGCCCATCTCCTACAGTTTTATTGGCTTTTGTGCGTTCATGACTGGAGTAGGGTTGCATGGTTTGTGGGTCAGTGAAGCCCTCTTACTTGCAAATCATTGACACTGTGCATCAAGAAGGCATTTGGCTGACCAGTCCCATACGTAGCATCTGTGCGGGGGTGGGGGAACCGCTACTTACCATCCAGCGCCAGCTCTTCATAGTGTGTCAGGTGTGCAAGTTCCTTGTAGCTCCAACTTCACCTGCACACTATACTGTTGCTCATCCACCTCTGGAATGCTTTTTTTCTAACCGTCCATGATTCACCATGCCATTTGGGATCTGCGTGCAGCATGTGCTGGAGTCACTCGGTGCGGAGCCAGTACGACCCTAAATCCAGGGTTTTAATCTTCTGCTGCCCTTGTTACTGGAGAGACCCAGAGTGATTTTATATTTGGTGCAGTGCATGAGAGAGAACATTCCTGCTTCCTTTTTAATGCAATATTTTCTGATATTTTATCTGAGTAGCACGACTATGTAGTTGTTTTTACAGATGGGTCTAGGTAGGGGGACTCTGTCAGTTGCTCTTTCATTCTCCTAGATCGTGTCCTCAAGGTCAGACAGCCTCCAGAATTCACCATCTTCTACGCAGAATTATGTGCACTTACGAGCACTGGAGCAGATGAAATGTCTCCTGATGTTAGATTTCTTGTCTGCTAAGATTCTCTGAGCACCCTTTACTCTTCCAATGTTTGTACCCAGCAGATACAGTAACACAGAATATCCAGGATGCCCTCTTACAATTACGACGACTGGAGAAGGAGGTGTCTTTCTGCTGAGCACCTGGACACATTGGGATTGCAGGGAATGAAAGGGCAGATTGAGCAGCCAAGGATCCTCTGGTATTTTGGTGTGCTATCCCGCTGCATGCTGTCACCTCGCTGTTGAGGTGCAAAGGTGCAAAGTCATGTGCTGGAAAGGGGTGGGGGGAGTGAATGGCAGGCAGGCAGGCAGTGAGCAGTAACCAGCTTTGTGTCAGCAAGCCCACAACTCAGCCATGGAGTACTTCCTTCCAGCCATGCTCGTCGGATGAGGTCCTTCTTACTCGTCTTTGCATAGGCCACAGCCCTGTGACACATGGATTCTTACTCCAGTGAGAGGGCCCTCCAATGTGTGTTGCTTGTGGCATGCAGATCACGGTGCGCCACATTTTATTGGACTGCATTTTATTTGCCAACCGGCTGACTGCGGCGGATTTGCCGGTGGATCTGCCATCTGTTTTATGTAATGATGAAATGAATGTGGTTAGGGTTTAAAAATTTTGTGAATTGCCCAACATTTTAGGGAGATGTTCTTAATGTGTCAAAGGGTGGCTGGCTTGCCCTAGTTTTTTTTAAGTGGTCAGCAAGTCACATTTCCTTGTGCTCTCCTTTTAGTTCTTCTGTGTTTTGTTTTCTCTGTGTTTTAATTTCTTGATTAGCTCTCTTCCCTCCTAATTGGTTTTAATTCATGTGAGAGTGCATGTGACACGGAGTGACTGTGTGGTCATTTCGACTGCATGTGTGCACAACACTTTTCGTTCATCTCCAGATTTGTTTGTTTTCGTAAGTGTAAGGGCGCTGATGACTTCGCCGTTGGGGGCCCATCAGATCCAAACAAACGCAAGCGTGCGTGCATGCGCACCCACACACACACACACACACACACACACACACACACACACACACACACACACAAACTCTTCCTCCATGAATAGAGTTATTTCGTTCTATGTTGTAATTTCTATGTGTAGTGTTGCCAAGTACGGGTCACACAGCGATGAATGCACATCTACGGTAAAAATCAATGTTCTGTAGATGATGTAATTATCAAATTGGATGGTAAAAGAAAATAATATCAAAAAAACATCTTAAATCAGAGCAGCACACTCTTCACTGTTGAAAAATGCTACTAAAATGCTGCTACATCTCAACAGAAACAAACATTTGCTGAAAGCTTAAAGAAGAAAATAAGCAATGACCGTTTCAGAAAAAAAGTGTTGAAACTTTTGGAAAAGCAAACATTTCATTCACAAACTCCAGCAGGCTGAACCAGCCCTTGTCTCAAGAAATGAAAAACTCAGTATCCAGAAGGCCTGACCCTACTTCTCACAAACCACTGGCAAGACTCAACACATGGACACTTAAACTGTTGCACAACAGTAAATTTGGAGGGGAAACAGATGCAGACACTTTTGATAATGTTTGACAATCTCTTAATTCCCATTTGCACAGACAAATGAGGTGAGATTTCATTTGACTTTGTTCCAGGCCTCCTTCCCTCCACAATGTTTTCTGCCATTTGACTTCTTGGTGACAGTTACAATTTTTATTTGTTACAGAGCCCATTTTGCACCGTTTTGATACTAAGTTTTGTATTGCAGACTTTGCTGGTGGTTTTGCTATAACACTTCATCTTAAACTCTTGCACAAACAGTTCCATCATTTGTGATTTGCACAATATTCAGCAATGAACAAAGCAGTTTTAACATGAGCATCATTTTGAGTCACATTTAATAGATCACTGAACATAAGTGTTCCCATCAATCATTCAAACATAACAACACAGTAAAGTACTTAGGATGGAGCATATGGGAAATGTGCATGCGCAGATATATGACAGCAACCAATTTATGCATCGCACATTCAGTTTCCAGCATTTTCTATTGCAGGCAGTTCTCCTGTTCATTAACAAGGGTCAATAACTCATACCCTGGAAATATTTTCTGGACCACTTTTATTTTCCCCGCATAGCACAAAGATTCTTTAAATTGTTTCATCATCTGCAAAGTTAGTTGCCTTTTTAACTTGTACTACTGCGGCGCATGTTTGTTTTATGTCTGTCTTAGCTACAATTAAGCTTTCACTAAGCTGTTCATAGAAGCTCACATGGGTTCTTATTTCCTTATTCTTTATTAGACCTACTGCATTGCCCCTACTTGATTCTGTACTTATAAACATGTACTCATCTGACGAGAAATATATTCTTCTTGCCACTGCACTTCAATAATGATCACTATATCTAGTTTATCCCTTTCCCTTTTTAAATTCTTTGGCCTATCTACTCGATTAAGAGATCTAAGATTCCATGCTCTGACTTGTAGGAAACAAGCTTTGTTTTTCCTAATGGGGTCAATCCATACTAAGTGGTCCAGCACTGGTTGCTTGACCATCTCAGAAAAATTTCATATTTGCTGGGTGAATTCCCCAATGTTTATTAGTCACAAAAATATTTTTTTTTAAATTATTGTTTATGATTTTGAAATGGTGGCCATATGTGGTCCAGGCCGCATGCATTTTTTTGTATTTGCAAGCATCTACATTTTTTACAATTATTCAGTAGTGGATTGTCCTAAGCCTTTGAGATAAAATGCATTTAGTTCAGCACACTCTGGGCTACAAATTAACATCATTATCACTTAGCTGAATGTATTCTTTAATCTACATCTACATCTACATCCATACTCTGCAAGCCACCTGACGGCGTGTGGCGGTGGGTACCTTGAGTACCTCTATCGGTTCTCCCTTCTATTCCAGTCTCGTATTGTTCGTGGAAAGAAGGATTGTCGGTATGCCTCTGTGTGGGCTCTAATCTCTCTGATTTTATCCTCATGGTCTCTTCGCAAGATATACGTAGGAGGGAGCAATATACTGCTTGACTCCGCAGAGAAGGTATGTTCTCGAAACTTCAACAAAAGCCCGTACCGAGCTACTGAGCGTCTCTCATGCAGAGTCTTCCACTGGAGTTTATCTGTCATCTCCATAACACTTTTGCAGTTACTAAATGATCCTGTAACGAAGCACGCTGCTCTCCGTTGGATCTTCTCTATCTCTTCTATCAACCCTATCTGGTATGGTTCCCACACTGCTGAGCAGTATTCAAGCAGTGGGTGAACAAGCATACTGCAACCTACTTCCTTTGTTTTTGGATTGCATTTCCTTAGGATTCTTCCAATGAATCTCAGTCTGGCATCTGCTTTACCGACGATCAACTTTATATGATCATTCCATTTTAAATCACTCCTAATGCGTACTCCCAGATAATTAATGGAATTAACTGCTTCCAGTTGCTGACCTGCTATATTGTAGCTAAATGATAAGGGATCTTTCTTTCTATGTATTCACAAATCATTACACTTGTCTGCATTGAGATTCAATTGCCGTTCCCTGCACCATGCGTCAATTCACTGCAGATCCCCCTGCATTTCAGTACAATTTTCCATTGTTACATCCTCTTGATAGACCACAGCATCATCCGCAAAAAGCCTCAGTGAACCTACAATATCATCCACAAGGTCATTTATGTATATTGTGAATAGCAGCGGTCCTACAACACTCCCCTGTGGCACACCTGAAATCACTCTTACTTCGGAAGACTTCTCTCCATTGAGAATGACATGCTGCGTTCTGTTATCTAGGAACTCTTCAATCCAATCACACAATTGGTCTGATATTCTATATGCTCTTACTTTGTTCATTAAACAACTGTGGGGAAATGTATCGAACACCTTGCGGAAGTCAAGAAACATGGCATCTACCTGGGAACCCGTGTCTATGGGTCTCTGAGCCTTGTGGATGAATAGCGCGAGCTGGGTTTCACACGACCATCTTTTTCGAAACCCATGCTGATTCCTACAGAGTAGATTTCTAGTCTCCAGAAAAGTCATTATACTCGAACATAATACGTGTTCCAAAATTCTACAACTGTTCGATGTTAGAGATATAGGTCTACAGTTCTGCACATCTGTTCGACGTCCCTTCTTGAAAACGGGGATGACCTATGCCCTTTTCCAATCCTTTGGAACGCTACGCTCTTCTAGAGACCTACGGTACACCGCTGCAAGAAGGGGGGGGGGCAAGTTCCTTCGCGTACTCTGTGTAAAATCGAACTGGTATCCCATCAGGTCCAGCGGCCTTTCCTCTTTTGAGCGATTTTAATTGTTTCTCTATCCCTCTGTCATCTATTTCGATATCTACCATTTTGTCATCTGTGCAACAATCTAGAGAAGGAACTACAGTGCAGTCTTCCTCTGTGAAACAGCTTTGGAAAAAGACATTTAGTATTTCGGCCTTTAGTCTGTCATCCTCTGTTTCAGTACCATTTTGGTCACAGTGTATCTGGATATTTTGTTTCGATCCACCTATCGCTTTGACATAAGAACCAAAATTTCTTAGGATTTTCTGCAAAGTCAGTACATAGAACTTTACTTTCGAATTCATTGAACGCCTCTCGCATAGCCCTCGTCACACTACATTTCGCTTCGCGTAATTTTTTTTTGTCTGCAAGGCTTTGGCTATGTTTATGTTTGCTGTGAAGTTCCCTTTGCTTCTGCAGCAGTTTTCTAACTCGGTTGTTGTACCATGGTGGCTCTTTTCTGTCTCTTACGATCTTGCTTGGCACATACTCATCTAACACATATTGTACGATGGTTTTGAACTTTGTCCACTGACCCTCAACACTATCTGTACTTGAGACAAAACTTTTGTGTTGAGCCATCAGGTACTCTGAAATCTGCTTTTTGTTACTTTTGCTAAACAGAAAAATCTTCCTACCTTTTTTAATATTTCTATTTACGGCTGAAATCATCTATGCAGTAACCGCTTTATGATCGCTTATTCCCTGTTCTGCGTTAACTGTTTCAAATAGTTCAGGTCTGCTTGTCACCAGAAGGTCTAATGTGTTATCGCCACGAGTCGGTTCTCTGTTTAACTGCTCAAGGTACGTTTCAGATAAAGCACTTAAAAAAATTTCACCGGATTTTTAATAGTTCAAAGTTATCAGCCACAAATTAAAAAAACTCAATATTTGAACAGTAGTTTTCCAAAGAAAGATTAATTTCTCGGCTTTAATGTTTTTTCTGCTATTACACTGTATAGTATAGTTACTTTTTTGTAGAGAATCAATGGTGAGCAGCTTACACTTAAAAAATTCACTATTTTAAATAATGGATTTTTAAATTTTTCCATTTTGTGGCCTGCAATATCTTTCTTAGGGGACCAGATAAAAATCTGAAAATTTTACAGTTAATAGACCTTTATGATATCAAATTTCATTATGAATTTCAACTATGAGATTCAATTGGAAGTTATGGAAAAAAGGTTACAAACACAAGTCAAAAATACATTTTTTAACATCTGTGATATCTGGTAGGCTAATCAAATAAAGCATACCCATTGCATAATGTAACACACCACATTACACTAGCTAATGATTATTTGTCGAAACAATGCTGTGGTAATTGTTTCAGCAGGCTAACAATTGCATCTGCAAGCCTATACAAGTCTGATTGTTGTCTTCCCCCTTACACCAACAATTGTCTACTCACACTTATTTAGCTAGAATTTCTTGAAGTGTGCAGCTGAAAAATGGTGTCTCATTGTTCTGTTGGTGTTATTATTAATGAAGCATGTCATAAAAGCGTGTATGGAGTGTATCCTAAAGACATTTCTTTAATCGAAGATTACAGTGAAGAAGGAAAAGTGTTGTTTTACTTAAGAGTCGGCCCAGAGGTCAAATCCACATGCAAGTACCATGAAATGAACTACTTAAAAAAATTTCATCACCTTTTTGGTCAGTCTTGCATGGACCCTTTTGAGGAACATAAGAAACCAATAACAAAAAAGGCTGTGAGAAATAACATTTGATCATTATTCTAAAAATAAAATCCCTTTTGTCAGTCTCGTACCAGGAAAATCATTGTGTCCAACATGTTATTCTAAGATATTTGTAATTCACAGGAGAGAGGATAGTGAAGCGTCAGATACAGAATTTTGTGACTTATAGCAACCATTAAAAAATTAGATACAAATTGTGAAATCCCAGGTATATCGCTTGCTAGTAAAATTAGAAAACTAAGTCAAGAAAAAAGAGCAAGTGCCGTGAATACAGAAATTGAGAAAGTGGCAGCTACAGTCAAAAAGAATTTGTAAGTTTCATTTCAAAATACAATTTGCACTAAAACAGATGGAAGTTCTAAAACTTCACCAACTGAATATGATGATTTGATAGAAAAACTAAAATCTAAATGCAGTACTTCAAACAAAGAGGATGAAATTAGGATTATCAGTTTACTGCGAAGTTCTTGGAGTCGAGCAAAAGTTAGTGATGAGTTTAATGTGTCAGAACGTCTTGCTAAGTTAACAAGGCAATCAGTAAAAGAACACGGAATTTTACCACCATTACAAAAGAAAAGTACATCTAATTTGGTAGATGAAAACACAATCAATAAAGTTATGTGAGTATTATGACAATAGCATCCGTTTGATGTCTGCCAAAAAAGACTTTGTTTCTGTGAAAGAAAATGGTTCTAAGAGTCAAAAACAAAAAAGGTTAATATTGTGTAATTTAAATGAACTATTCACTGAATTTAAAAAAGAAAACCCTGACATTAAAATTGGAAGATCAAAGTTTTGAGAGTTGAGACCAAGATGGTGTTTTGTTGCAGGGGCATATGGCACCCAAATGTGTGTGTGTGTGTGTGTGTGTGTGTGTGTGTGTGTGTATATCATCAGAATGTAAAGTTGATGATAGGTGGGGCCAATTTTAGAGTTGATTATGAAGACCTTTTGGAAGCTATGGTATGCAGTATTGACAGTTACAGTTGTATGATCAAGGGAAAATGTGAAGATTGTCCAGGAAAACAAACCCTTACTTGACATGTTTGAAGAATCCAAAGAAGACAATTTGCTGCCTGACAATATAAAATACAAACAATGAGTGACACAAGACAGAACTGAAATGGTGACAGTCATAAAATCATGAGAAGAGTTTTTTAAGTGTTGGTGGCTAACCTTGAAAATCTGAAAATGCATCATTTTATTGTAAAAGCTCAAAGTAAATTTTTGAAAGACAAAAAGCAAACTTTTTCAGCTGATCAATGCTTAGTTCTTGATGACTTTTCGGAAAGTTATTCCTTTGTTGTTCAAGATGAAGTACTAGGGCACCACTGGGTAAACAAACAGGCCACAGTTCATCCATTTGTATTCTATTATAAAGATGAAGAGAAACTAAGGAGCCACACCTTGTGTGTAATAAGTGACTACCTTGAACACAACACTACAAAAGTGCACATTTTTCAATTAAAATTAACAAACTACATTAAACAGCACCACCCTTCCATAAAAAAACTGATTTACTTTTTGGATGGAGCAGCAAGTCAATATAAAAACAAGAAAAAATTATTAACATCTCCTTTCATAAAGAAGATTTTGGGTTTATTGTAGAATGGCACTTTTTCGCTTCATGCCAGGGGAAGAATGCTTGTGATGGTGTCAGGAGTAGCGAGCTATCACAAAAGCAAGTCTGCAGTGGACCGATGACAATCATATCATAACTCCTCAAGAAATGTTTGAATTCTGTAAAAAACATATCAAAGTAATTACCTATGTTTTTGTACAATGTGAGGAAATACAAGAAGTCTATGACAGTGTCTTGAAGGAAAGATACAGCACTTGACAGAAGATTGAAGGCACTCGATCTTTTCATTGTTTTTTACCCCTTTCACACAACTTACTAAAGTGTATGATCACATCAACTTCGCCTGATAGTGAACTTTATCAGTGTGGAAAACTTGTACAACTGGTTCTTCAAAATAAAGACATAGTGGCCTGTGTTTACGATGAACAGTGGTGGATTGGCGAAGTTGATAATATTGACTGTCAGAACCAAGATGTACATGTTGTATTGTATCACGCTCCAGGACCAAGGACATCTTTTAAAAAATTGAGAAGGATCAAGTTTCGATGCCACTTAAAAATGTACAAAGGAAGCTGTCTCCCATGGAATTTACAAATGTGACTGGGCAAACTTCTAATCTAACACCCAAACTGAGTGAACAAATTTCTCAATTGTTCAATGAGCGATGTACTAAAAACAAATAACAAGAGAACAATATAATTTAATTAGTAGGCTTGTTTTCAATAAAAAAGTAAGTAATCATAGATATAATTAAATTATATACTGTAATTGATATATTTTATTCCATAAGCCTAGATATCGCAGATGTTAAAAAACATATTTTTGACTCGTGTTTGTAATTTTTTTTCTATAACTTCCAATTGAATCTCAAAGTTGAAACTTGTACTGAAGTTTGATATCATAAAGGTTTATTAACAGTGAAATTTTCAGATTTTTATATGGTCCTCAAACAAAGATATTGCAGGCCACAAAATGGCAAAATTAAAAAGATCAGTTTTTAAAAATAGTGCATTTTTTAAGTGTCAGCTGCTCAACAAGTGGGGAACTGTTTGACCTCCAGAATTTTTTTAACAAAGATGATGCTACCAACATTTAACCCCACAGTAGAGCCACATGCCCTCGGGGGAAATTAATGACTATAGTTACATCTTGGTTTCAGCCATTCACAGCACCAGCATATTAGGGCCATGTTCGCTGATGTTAAAAGGCCAGATCAGTTAATCATTCAGACAGTTTCCCCTGCAATTACTAAAAAAGGCCATTTGTCCTGCCTCTCCACAGATATCCCTTCATTGTGGTCGCACCTGCAGTACAGCTATCTGTATCGTTGAGGAACACGAGCCACTTCACCTCAACAAGGTCTGTGGTTCTTTATGGAACTCTAAATGTTTCTTACCACAAATTTCTTCAGATGTGAGAAAAACTGAATGCCAGGCAGGAACAATTCCGATGAGTAGGGTGTATGAGAGTACAGCTCATATTTTAGATCCCTCAGGTTTGTATTATCAGAGCACCCATAGTTGGCAGGTACACTGTCCTGACAAACTAGAAAACCTTTGTAGAATTTGCTTGTTGCTGCATTTCTTTTGTGACATAAGTAACGAAAACCCCTTTTACATTCCAAAATAGACTAATCAAAATATCTCTGGCAGATGAAATCTACATCACTTTTAGATGCTGTACTCCGTCCCCTCTGCCCCCATTGTTTTAATTGCTGGCATCTTTGTTTTTTCTCTCAGCCTCAGTAACAAGTTCATTAGATTTTAAGAGGCTGCCAGATGGAAACCGAACACCTGTCATGATGGGACCATGGAATGGCTCCATTCAAAAGCATTCGTCATATGCATTAAGACCTTTATCCCTGCAAGATGAGATGACAGTTCCTGGATCAGTTCCTGTTACGTAGAATGCTTCGGTGGCTGTTAGATCCAAAACACACCCACTCTCGCACTTCCCCTCTGACTGAAACATCTATTCATGTATTTCTTCAGATCGCCAAAGATGTGAAAATGACATGGTGAAAGATCAAGGCTGTACACCGGATGTCACTGTGTGTCCCAGCCAAATCACTGCCTTTGTGTGATTGGCAATGGGGAGAGGACATCATTGTGCAATTGAATGATTCTGTTCAACTGCATTCCTGGGCGTTTTGAGTTTATGGTGCATCGCAGTTTATCAAAGTGTCTTTGTAGTGCTGCACATTGATTTTGGTTCCACACTTCAGGAACTCTGCAAACAAAGGGCTCATGAAGTTGAAGTTGAAGAAGAAAGTCATCATGGCTCTACCAGAACTTTGAACAGCTTTGGATGTCATTGGCTGGGCAGGTGTGGGATGTTTCCACAGTTGGCTTTGCCATTTACCCTGGGGCTGTTGGAATGCTGGCAGATGTAAATATACCCCCTCCCCCACCCCCACCCCCACCTCCCCCACCCCCACTGCCTATTGGAAAAAGGCTATGCTTCAGCGATTTGGTTGAGAAACACTGCAAGAACCTCTGTATAGCCCGGATTTTTGCCAAGTGATTTTTGCATCTTTGGCAAACTGGAGAAAAACATGCATGAATGTCAGTCTCAATCAGACAAGGAACTCCAAGAGTGGATGTGGTTGTGGATCCATCAGCAGCTGACAACATTCTACAAAACTGGAATTGATGGTCTCATCTCCAAGTGGAATAAATGTCTAAATGTCTGTGAAGATTAATTTAGGATGATACTTTCCAAGGTCCTCTTGTGGTGGGTGTTCTGTTTTGATTTGATTGCTCCTCATAGATTGTTTTTTACCATTTTCTTTTAGTCTACTGTCGGCTGACATTCAATAAATGCAGTACTCACTTTCCACAAAGCTATCTCTTGCTTAATTGCTCATATGAAATGCCCTATAGCCTGTGTTCTGGCTAACCTTTGTCCTGACGTACTTCATACATCTGTCATTACCAATGGTCTGGTTACATCATTGTTTGTGGATTTGGGATGCTCTTCATGTGGATCATCTGCAAGACTTCACAATAGTTAAAAATGAAGCAGCAGCTTCATAAATCTCCACCAACATTAGATGAATTTCTGCATATATGCTAAATCATAGAAAAAATGGAATTTTCTGTTGGCACAGTATTACAATTTATTGTATTCAGCAGAATATACATTCAGTGTGATTGGTTTAAAAATGTTTATAAAAGAAAGTATTTCATAGATGCAGTTGACTCTTGAGTTATGTTATTATGAAACATATACCAACATAACATGACAGAAATTTAATTAATAACCATGGTATTGCTCAGCAAAAAGGGGGCTTTACTCTGTTCCATCACAATGAAGCATGTCTATTGCCATCATAATGAAGCATGTCTGTTATACATGTGCATTTGCAGTGCTGTTGCTAATGTATGAACTAAGCCACCAGTAATTTTGGTAATTCATTCTCAAAAGAAAATTTTCATAACAGTTTCATGTTACTATTTGTTACTTGTTAATTGAGAAGCTGTAATGTACCCCTCATCGTATTCAATCTGTATAGTGAGCAAGCAGTAAAGGAAATCGAGGATAAATTTTGCAAGGGAATTGAAGTTCAGGGAGAAGAAATAAAAACTTTATAATTTGCTAATGGCATTGTAGTTCTACCAAAAACAGCAACGGACGTGGAAGATCAGTTATATGGAATTGACAGTGTCTTGGGAGGAGATTATAATATGAACATGAACCAAAGTAAAACTGAATTGACCATCTCCATCAAATTAAATCAGATGATGCTGAGGAAATTTGATTCAGGTTGCCAAGTAACTGACGGTTGCTGAAGTAGAGAGCTTATGAAATTTAGTAGCTATTAAAGTGTTCCTAAAAACGAGAAATATATCATTATCAAATATGAAAGTAAGTGTTAGAAATTATTTTCTGAAAGTAATTGCTTCAAGAGTAGCCTTATATGAAAGTGATATGTGGGTTATAAGCAGTGCAAACGGACAAATCAAATCAACAGTACAGACAAGAAGAGAGTAGAAACTTTTGAATTAAAGTTCTATAGAAGAATGCTCAAGGTTGGAAGGGTAGATGAAGTAAGTAATAAAGATTTACTGAGTTGAGTAGTGAATGAAAGAGCTTTATGCCATAATTTGACTAAACCTCAATTAAAAGGACTTTTTGATTGACAGTGGTGGGGAATAGCCATCACATTCGACAAGGCTCTACTGGTACCTATCAAACAGGCAACATAGTGAGCAATTTGTGCTAGAGGAAGAACTTCGTTTGCTTGTGGCTGATCTGTGCCACTCTACATGCTGAAAAGCCAATGACAAAGTTACTTTGATTAAAAGTATAAGAGAAGGGTTAGGCTGATGGGATACATCCTATGTAGGGGACAGCAGTTAAGCTATATGAAAAGACTTGCACAAAGGTAAACAGCCATGGAGAGCTGCATCGTACCATTCTCAAGATTGATGACTAAAACAATAACTTGTTAGTACTATATAAGAAGGTGTTAGGATATAAAATGTAGACTGGCAATGGCAAGGAAAGCATTTCTGAAGAAGAAAAATTTGTTAACATCGAGTATTGATTTAAGTGTCAGGAAGCCGTTTCTGAAAGTATTTGTATGGAGTGTAGCCATGTATGGAAGTGAAACATGGACGATAAATAGTTTAGACAAGAAGAGAATAGAAGCTTTCAAAAGGTGGTGCTACAGAAGAATGCTAAAGATTAGATGGGTGGATCACATAACTAATGAGGAGGTATTGAATAGAATTGGGGAGAAGAGGAGTTTGTGGCACAACTTGACTAGAAGAAGGGATCGGTTGGTAGGACATGTTCTGAGGTGTCAAGGGATCACCAATTTAGTACTGGAGGGCAGCGTGAAGGGTAAAAATCGTAGAGGGAGACCAAGAGATGAATACACTAAGCAGATTCAGAAGGATGTAGGCTGCAGTAGGTACTGGTAGATGAAGAAACTTGCACAGGATAGAGTATCATGGAGAGCTGCATCAAACCGGTCTCAGGGCTGATGACCACAACAACAACAACAACAACAACAACAAGGTGCTAATTAATTTCTGAGTATTTAAAGAGTGCCTTGATGCAAAAATAGTTTTGTACAGATACGGAGTTAAAATTTTGTGATATATTCCCATTAAGTTTCAAGTGGTGGTATAACTTCCCTGCTTCAAAAATCTTTAACGAATTGAAGATATGAAACTGACAGTCAAAATAAAGTCAAAAACAAATTGAAATAATATCTCATTAACAACATTTGTAAATAATCTGATACCTGCATCCTGAGAGTACCTATCCTGGTTTGTACTGTAAGAAATAAATCCTCAGTTAGTACAGTACACATATAACTTTTTACGCTCATTAGCTCCATTTTTCTCAACAAGAAAGTGGTGCCATCATTATGACTCTTGAGTCCCATCCAAGAAGAGCAGAATTTTAATATCTTTCAGTTCATTTTGATTTAGGATTTTATGGTGACCTAAATTGCTTAAGTGAGTGATTGGATGATTCCTTTGAGACAGACATTGCCAGCTCCCTCTCATATCTTTGGCCAAATGTAAGTTGTGCCCCGTTTATAATAACCTCGTTATTGGTATGATATTAACCCTGTGTGTGTGTGTGTGTGTGTGTGTGTGTGTGTGTGTGTGTGTGTGTGTGTGTGTGTGTGTGTGTATCAGTCAGTGACTTTGTCATTAGAAGTTAATCAAGCATTTATTGTAAATCTCTCGGCACATTATAGAGAAGCACAGTCAGAATATTTCAGTGTACATTTTCAGATATATTTGTTGTTATAAGTGTAAAAACTAGTGCACATGAATTTATATCTGCTGGAAATTATAGAATCTGTATTGTGAACTACTTTTGATTCCTTTATTTCTGGGGATTTTCACATATTGGTACCTAATACTCACACCTTAAATCTTACAGGTAAATGAATTCACATTTGAGATGGGTGATGATCCATTTGAAGTACGGCTTAGAGATAATTATGAATTATTAGAAGATGAGTACAAAGAAAGTCTCAGGCGCCAAAAGATGCTTGATGCAAAAGTGGAAGAACTGTACAAAAGCCTGTTACTGTTGCCAGCTGGTAAAATAGAAGAGCTGTATGCCAGTCTAAACAAGAGGAATGCCGAGATATATGTACAACGCTCAAAGCAGATGGCACGAGCTGGGCCACCACGTACCAGATTATTTGCATGGATTATGAATAATGTTGAGATTCTGGCACTAGCAGATCCGTCCATCCATGGAACTGAGAATGTGGTTAGGGTTATGAAGGAAATTGACCATGACAGGTAATTTTAGTGAGGTTAGCTTTTAAGGCACTTATTTCGATTTAAAAGGTACTGTATGCTTAGGTATAAATTGAAATCCCAACTTGACAGTCTCCTTTTGAACATTAGTAGTATTATTATACATGAAGAAGCAATTTGGAAAATTTACAAATTAACTATATGTATTAATAGAGAGCAACAAGTAATATATCTGAAGGAAAATTCATCTAAGAAAAAGTTACACGTACAAGAAGTCAGAGAGGCTGACATGTACTTACCTTCAGGAGACAAAACTCCAAGTACTGTGAGCAGATGCACTTAAAAGTAGAAGAAAAACTGTAATCAGCTTTGGCAACTGACAACTCTGAAGGCTGTGTATAGCTTTTTTCCCCTAAGTACTAGCCTGTCCTTGTATCCGCCTTGTAATTTAGAAGCAAATGATATATCTCTCTCAAAAGTCTTTTTTAATACTGTTGATTGTAGGGTCAGATTGGGATTAATCACCAATTGAGAGGGGGAGGAAGAGAGATTAAAATCATTGAGAAAAGAACATGGTTAACTAGGAAAAGAAATCACAAGTAATTTTGTTAATATCATATAATATATTTAAAGATTTAATTCCTAACCTACAGGTACTTTCTGTCTAAAACATCTGGTTTTGTATCCATTAAGTTACATTATTGCAGTGCCCTAGCAGGATGCTCAGAAATTGGCGAATAAGTGAAAATGTCACTGTGATTGTATTATAATTTCCATTAAGCCTTTAATATATATACTTGTTTTTATCGCTAGATGCACTAAGACAGCCACAATGGAAGTCTAAAGTGAGGTGGCTGTTTACTGGTTGCACTTAGCCATGAGAAGTAGACTTTATTATTATTATTATTATTATTATTATTATTAAAGGTTCAACTGTTGCAATAAATTCACAATATGTGTTTCACTTATATTTTGGAATCTGTCACTCCAGCACTAAAACATCCCTCAGGTAGACATTAACCCGAGTATTACAGGCCAAATGATTCATAAGTACTGGTAGATGACCAGTAGATGACAGGTGGATGATGACAAAAAGATCATTTTGGACTGCTTGCAGATATCTGGTGTTTTATACGGGTTTTAATTCAAAAATCAGTAATTGTTTAGACACAGATTGATGATACCTCCTACACACACTAATCAAATTCTTGGTTAATTTTTTAAGGGAAATGGCAGGCAAGAAACAGAAGGGGGTGGGATTCCTAATATTTTGGACAACAATTTAAGTGTGAAGTAGATACACAAACTTCCACCTCTTTCACGAGATGACTTACTTGAGATGCTCGGGCGACCTTCTTTGCTAGTTAGCCCACTGCTGCAAACACTGTCTCTTTCTTCTTCTTTGAAGTAAGCTGCTATGTACAAGAATTTCTTAAGACTCTTTCTACTTATAAAAATAAGTAGACATACCAATTGTCATTTGCTTCAATTATCGATGTATATTTAAACTTCAGACATGTTACAAATCCCACTCTTCACATAAATACATACTGTTTAGTAAGTCTCTCGTGTCTCCAAACATCAGAAACAAACTAATTTACATATACGAGAAAGTTGGCTTAAAGACCATGTCCATTTTCAACATAGATCAAAGCACGTCTTCCCTTCAACAAGACTAAGACGAGAGTTTTTCTCAAGGATACCTTCTCAACTGTTCTCGTTATTATAACAGTGGTCACTCACACAATTAGCACAGAATAACATAGAAGCTCGCTCCATGGTTCTTCCATACACTTTCACTAAAACTTCCATGGATCGCCCGACAAGTACCTGTTGTTGCCATTCGACCGCCGTGCCCACATTCTTCTCGCAACTGAATTTCAAACCTGCACACACAAACACGTGATGCACAGTAGGTAGGATTCAACCATCCCAAACTCACATCTACAATATCATGTGTTGGAGACAGTAGAAGGCTGAGTGGTTCTAGAATTTACACAGAAATTCTCGAAACACTACAGGCTGTAATTATTCTTTTCAGCTATTGCAGCGCATTCAAATTTGCTAGAACAAGTAATCCAGAAGCAATATTTATTGTTTGTTGATAATTTTGTTGACCAAACATGAATGAATCAAATATGCAGCATTAGAAGAAATTCATTCCACGTAGAATAACAGTTTTATACTTTCCACACCTATGTTTCTAGTATTGCACAGAGAATTAGGATGTTAATTAATGATTGAAAATTTGCTCTTATTGTGTATGCTCCGTTGCTAAAAAGTTATTTATTTCTTTATGTTCTCTCTCCGCCATGGAGCATAACAACAACTTAAAATTATACATTTTAGTTCATTTGCCCTGGCAATATTACTTACCTTTCTTAAATGTAACCAGAAGCATAGTCTTTGTTGCCTAACTAAATCCTCAGCCATACTTTATTTTCCATAATGTGCAATGAAATGATGTACACTTAACAGATAAGTATAATACGTGAATTACTAAAATTGGATCTGTTCCTTTAAAAACATTTGCAGTTTACATTATTGTAAATTTACTAACGTTTTCTTATGTAGATATTATTTTCGAATAACATCCTCAAAAGACGATTTTCATGAATTCATAATATGGCCTTAAAATATATGTTGAAGGATGGAGAGGGGTCGTAGGGTACTAATGGTTACCATTATTTTATTTGAATGATGTTTCACAATATATCAGTTGACTGAGATCTTGAAACTTCCAGACAGATTAAAGTTTCACATCAGACTGGGCCTCAAACTCAAATAAGTGCCTTCAATGGGCGGTGCTCCTACCAAATTTTTCTTTAACTTAATTGAGCTATAGCCAGACGTAGGCTCAAATATAATGTGGTGTAGCACTAGTTTTCAGAAGACGACGTTTCTTGTAAGACACAGTGCATATTGAGCCCTGAAGGCTCATCTTCAGTTACTTAATATGTTACTTTGTCTTTGTTCTACATTTCAGCTCCCACTGGTCATATTAAATAAATACATGCTAGTATTCATTTGTAGGAGCAGTGAGAATTGCCACATACAAACAGCAACAAACTAACATTTTAAGTAGCTGGAGATCAGCTGTGAGGGTTCTAAATGCATTGATATTTAAATAAAAATTTTGTTAATGACTGAAGGTATATCACCAAGGATAAAATTGATTTGTTCACTTCAGGAGTGACAAAAGAGAATTTGAGGAAAATGTCACTCAGGATCTTGGGCAAAGGAAATGAACAATCAAATACGAGCAACAAACAAACTTTGAAAACCTACAAAGTATGAGATAAGAGAGAGGGCTGGCTGTAAGTTAGTCAAAACAGGATAAAAATGTTGTGAATGATGGAGAAGCAGCAACCACAGAACAAAAGCCTGTAAACTGCAAAATAGCAAGAAAAACAATCAAGTAAATGTGAATAATAGTAGTAGTAGTAGTAGTAGTAGTTGTTGTTGTTGTTGTTGTTGTTGTTGTTGTTGTTGTAATATCAATAACTGAATAACATAGACTATTGAAATTATAATTAATGTCTGGTTATTGAATGACCCAGAAAACATCCATTGCCACAGTTCTTTGCAGATAGAACTACTATCCATTTACTAGTTACTAACATATTTAGAAGGTCTGTTAAAAAAAAGTTCAGAAAATTCGTAATTTCATCCCAGTGGTGTACTGGAGTGGAATGCAGCTTGCATCTTTGCACATAACTGTATTTAATGTGTAATTGCCAGAAGCTTCATTGTTGTATGTCTGTTAGTTATTGTCCAGTGGTGTATTGAGTAGAACATTGTGTCACACAGTTTGCAAATTTTGAGACGTCAGAGAGGAGCAATGCATGTGCATTAAATTTTGCATGAAACTCAAGAAAACCTTTTAAGACACATACCAAATAATGCAGAAAGCCTTTGGTGATTAGTGCTTAAGCCATACTCAGTGCTACAAATGGTTCACATAGTTTTTTAAAATTAGCCAGACAGAAGTTAAAGATGACTTTCGTTCAAGGCACACTTCAATGTCTATCAATGATGCTCGTGTCAGGAACATCAATGAAATTGTGCATACCAATCAAAGACTGATTATCTAGAAGCTGAAGGCTGACGCTGGGCTATGCAAGTAATGAATCTGGAAAGACAGCGTTGGTCGTTGTGCAGCTGCACGTGCAACAGCATTGGATGGCAAACGGAGGTGCCACGTTATAGGAGAAGATTGAGGCTTTCTCGGCTGACAGTGTGTAAGGCCATTGATGATACAGAAGTTGTTATGAGTAGTAAAGACAGAGTGCAAATGGTTCAGCAGGGCCCATCCATGTTTTGTGGGTTTGCTCTGAACTTTACAGTTACGAAGACTGATACAGCTTATCATGCTAATGATTGGATCACTGCTGCAATTGTGCGGTTTTCTGGTGACCCAGTGAAAGCCGTTGCAGATCTAGAGAGTTATAATGGTAGAGATGTGATTGCTCATTACACATTTCAAGTGAACTGGGACACGAGTCAGTCATATTTTACGTCTCCAATGCCATGCCATTTGTTGTTAGTACCAGGAATCATCGTAAAATAAATGAATCAGAATCTTTGGCTGTATAGTTTAAAGGTGAGAACGAGATGTTCCTTAAGAGAATTTTAACTGCTGATGAGACGTGGGTCTATAGTTATGATGTTAAGACCAAGATTCAATCTTGACAATTGGTTAGGAAAGGTTCTCCAAGACAAAAAAAGCTTGTCAGGTCAGATCAAATGTCAAAGCAATGCTAACAGTTTTCTTTGACTTTGAAGGATTAGTTCATCATGAATTCATGCTGTTGGGACAAACTGTTAATCAATGATACGATCAGGATGTGTTGCAATGCCTGCAAGAAAATGTGAGGAGGAAACGACCTGAAATGTGGTGAGACAATTCATAGTTCTTGCATCACAATAATGCACCTTACATTCATCCCTGTTGGTGCGCAACTGTAGCACAAGAAACAAAATCACTGTGCTGCCTCATCCTGTGTACTCTCCAGTCCTGATCCCTGCAGACTTTTTTTTTTCCATAGTTGAAAACCCCAGTGAATGGAAAAAGATTTGCAATGATAGCTGAGATAAAAGAAAATTCTCAGACAGTGCTTTGTACGATGCAGCAACAGGCATACCAAGACTACTGGAAGTGGAAATGGTGTCGACACACCACACACACACACACACACACACACACACACACACACACACACACACACACACCCACACCACTCCTCTCTACTGTTAACATCTCGCAGGTCTGTGTTTCTGTCTCTATTGTTAGTGTATGGTCCGAACTTGTTTAGCTCATGTGTAAATATGGTATTTGTAACAGGGTTCAGTAACTCGATGTGGCTGCATTCCTAATTAATAACAGCACTTCACCACACGAGGTGCATTGCAAATTTGCAAACTGTGTGACACAATGTTCTACTCAATACAGCACTGGACAATAACTAACAGACATACAACAATGAAGCTTCTGGCAATTACACATTAAATACAGTTATGTGCAAGGATGCAAGCTGCATTCGACTCCAGTACACCACTGGGATGAAATTGCGAATGGAGCAATGCATCCTCTATCAACACTGTCCCAATCCTGTGACCATTCTACCTAGTGGCTCGTTTCTAAGATCTGACTTATTACTCATTCTGAAGTCTACAGTTTTTTTGTACTTTATCTAAGTTTCCAATATGCTGCAGCAAGGCATCTTACATCTACATCTATATTTTGCAAACAGTTGTGAAGTGCATTTCAGAGGGTACATCCCATTGTATCAGTTATTAGGGTTTTTTCCCCTGTTACATTCACATGTGGAGCATGGGAAGAATGATAGTTCAAATGCCACTGTGGGAACTGTAATTAACCTATTATTATCCTCGTGATCCCTGTGGGAGTGATAAACAGGGGGTTGTAGTTATAAGCCGATTCTTGAAACTTTTTAAGTAGGCTTTATCAGGATAGTTTTTGTCTGATGCCAAGAGTCTGCCAGTTCAGTTTCTTCAGCATCTCTGTGATACATTCTCTCATGAAGCAAACAAACCTGTGACCATTTGTGCTGTTCTTCTCTGTGTGTGTTCAATATCCCGTGTTAGTCCTATCAGGTATGGGTCCAACATACTTAAGCAGTACCCTAGGATGTGTCGCGTAAGTGATTTTTAAACAGTCTCCTTTGAAAACTGATTGCTTTTTCCCCAGTATTCTACCAATAAACCAAAGTCTGCTGCCTGCTGTACCCACGACTGAGCCTATGTGCTCACCCCTTTTCATATCCCTGAAAAGTATTACACCAAAATATTTGTATGAGTGACTCGTTATACTCATAGGATACTAAGTTTTTCTGTTTTGTGAAGTGTCATGTCAGTGGTAAATATTCCCAGAAGAGCATCAGCTGGTGCTGTACTAAAGGCTCTTAGCATCCATAGAAGAACATCTCACAGTGTACAGGGTGAATCACCTAGAACTTGTACCACACATATTGTGGAATGGAAAGTGCTATTGATGTGTGCTTTTCACAGAATGGATTGGTAGTCTGGGACTCATACAGGGTGTACATAAAGTCCAGGAAGTCTTCCAATTATTTATTACACAAGAGTCAAACATTGTACAGATATCATACATATGTCATTTTGAAGAGAAACCCTGAAAGTTTTTTTTACGTGTGTACCGCCACAGTGTAGTTTGGTAATTTGCCGATAGTCAGTGCTAGTCACAAACATGGTGAGTTCAGGTGCGGTGCAACTTTCTGTGTGTTGAAGTTCAACAAAAACAAGTGTGCTACAGCTGTTCAGTTGATGTTTAGAACCAAGTATGGTAAGATGCTACCAACAAGGAAGGCCATTTACCACTGGCACAAGGCACAACTAATTCGTTACAATGGGTTACTTGTGCCCAGCAAAGAGAACCAGACATCCCAGTGTGAGTGAAGTGAATGTGGAGCACGTGTGAAAGACATTCATAATGAGTGCAAAGAAATCAGTGCGTCGTGCATCCCGTGAACTCGAAATGGTTCCAATGACAGTGTGGAAGTCCTGCAACAGAAGCTGTCTATGAGACCATTCAAATTGGCGCTAGTGCAGAAGCTCAATGATTACGACAAAGACAAGTGTTTCGAGATTTGTTCGCAGTTGCAACAATTGAATGAGGATGGGGATGGCATTGCTGATCTCTTAATTTTTAGCGATGAAGCCACTTTTCACATTAATGGGAAAGTGAACAGGCATAATTGTCAAATCTGGGGTACAAAGCATCCACATGAATGCATTGAATTTGAGTGCGATTCACCAAAGGTAAATGTTTTTTTATGCCGTGTCACATCGAAAACTGTATGGGCCATTCTCCTTCGCTGAGAGCAGTATCACTGGATATTCCTACTTGGACATGTTGCAGCAATGGCAGATGCCTCAAATGCAGTCGGACTCTCTGTTGATCTTTCAGCACTATGGGGCACCACCCCATTTTCATCGTGAAGTTCATGGGTACCTTACATGGATCTGCCGCATCGATAGATTGGCCGTGCTACAGAAGGGAACAGCTGTTTCATGAAATGGCCTCCCGGATCACCAGATCTCATTCCGTGTGACTTTTTTCTGTGGGGTCACATTAAAGGTCTGGTATATGTACTGCCTCTACCATGTGATGTAGCAGAGCTCTGGGAGACAATACGGAAAGCGACTGCCACCATCGACGATGCCGTGCTGGGATGGGTATGGCAAGAATTTGATTACCATATTGACGTCTGCCTGGTCAGCCATGGTTTGCATATCGAATGTTGGTAAAAAAAACTTTCAGAGTTTCTCTTCAAAATGCAATATGTATGAAATATGTACAATGTTTAGTTCTTGTGCTAACACACGTATTGTACAAGTGTCACCACAGGAACTCTTCAAAATAACATATTTTGTGGACAGGCCACACTATAATCCTGCAACAAACACCACTGACATTCTAATTTATTCTACTTTTAGTCTGTTAATGTCAACAGACATTTTTCCATCCAAAAAAGTGGATGTTTGCATAAAAATACACTTGTTAAGTTTTATTACAGTCTGTCGATTGGCTAACAATACAGGGTGTACATAATGTCTGGGAACACTTTCATTTATAATAATTTCTGAGTATGCTCTATGTATTGACAACATATTTACTGCAAAATCTTTCTGTAGAAACTTGAAAATAAGTGAAAAATGGGCTATGGCATCACCTGAAGCACGCAACACTGATGATGGACAGAGCGGCTGTCTGTTTAAAAGCTTGTGTTATCTTTGAGAAAGCCGTATTCACTTCCTCACAATCTCCACAGAACAACAATGTTCAACAGGACACTGTTCAAGAAATGCTGTTTTAGAGAGGTGTCTCAATCACAACCTAGGGGATTGGTGTAATCAGAGGTGTACTAGGAGAGAGGTACTAGTACTAGTAGGAGTAAGGTGTGAGGGTGGGTCATCCATTGTGCCTGGATAGCTCAGGCAGTAAGAACATTGTCCCCAAAAGCCAAGGTTCTAGGATTGATTCCCGATCCAGCACACAGGATCATAATTTCTGTGTAACAGGTATAGTCTGCTCTATCTACATATTGGAGAGCCCTGTTGTTGTTGTTGTTGTGGTTTTCAGTCCTGAGACTGGTTTGATGCAGCTCTCCATGCTACTCTATCCTGTGCAAGCTCCTTCATCTCCCAGTACCTACTGCAGCCTACATCCTTCTGAATCTGCTTAGTGTATCCATCTCTTGGTCTCCCTCTACGATTTTTACCCTCCACGCTGCCCTCCAATGCTAAATTGGTGATTCCTTGATGCCTCAGAACATGTCCTACCAACCGATCACTTCTTTTAGTCAAGTTGTGCCACAAACTTCTCTTCTCCCCAATCCTATTCAATACCTCCTCATTAGTTACACGATCTACCCACCTTATCTTCAACATTCTTCTGTAACACCACATTTCAAAAGCTTCTATTCTCTTCTTGTCCAAACTATTTATCGTCCATGTTTCGCTTCCATACATGGCTACACTCCATACAAATACTTTCAGAAACGACTTCCTGACTCTTAAATCTATATTCGATGTTAACAAATTTCTCTTCTTCAGAAACGCTTTCCTTGCCATTGCCAGTCTACATTTTATATCCTCTCTACTTCGACCATCATCAGTTATTTTGCTCCCCAAATAGCAAAACTCCTTTACTACTGTAAGTGTCTCATTTCCTAATCTAATTCCCTCAGCATCACCCGACTTAATTCGACTACATTCCATTATCCTCGTTTTGCTTTTGTTGATGTTCATCTTATATCCTCCTTTCAAGACACTGTCCATTCCGTTCAACTGCTCTTCCAAGTCCTTTGCCGTCTCTGACAGAATTACAATGTCATCGGCGAACCTCAAAGTTTTTATTTCTTCTCCCTGGATTTTAATACCTACTCCAAATTTTTCTTTTGTTTCCTTTACTGCTTGCTCAATATACAGATTGAATAACATCAGGGAGAGGCTACAACCCTGTCTCACTCCCTTCCCAACCACTGCTTCCCTTTCATGCCCCTCGACTCTTTATAACTGCCATCTGGTTTCTGTACAAATTGTAAATAGCCTTTCGCTCCCTGTATTGTACCCCTACAAATGCTAGAAATGTGGGTTTGCCTTTCTTTAATCTTTCTTCTAAGATAAGTCGTAGGGTCAGTATTGCCTCACGTGTTCCAACATTTCTACGGAATCAAAGCTGATCTTCTCCAAGGTCGGCTTCTACAAGTTTTTCCATTTGTCTGTAAAGAATTCGCGTTAGTATTTTGCAGCTGTGACTTATTAAACTGATAGTTCGGTAATTTTCACATCTGTCAACACCTGCTTTCTTTGGGATTGGAATTATTATATTCTTCTTGAAGTCTGAGGGTATTTTGCCTGTCTCATACATCTTGCTCACCAGATGGTAGAGTTTTGTCAGGCCTGGCTCTCCCAAGGTCGTCAATAGTTGTAATGGAATGTTGTATACTCCGGGGGCCATTGTTTCGCCTCAGATCTTTCAGTGCTCTGTCAAACTCTTCACGCAGTATCGTGTCTCCCATTTCATCTTCATCTACATCCTCTTCCATTTCCATAATATTGTCCTTAAGTACATCACCCTTGTATAGACCCTCTACATACTCCTTCCACCTTTCTGCATTCCCTTCTTTGCTTAGAACTGGGTTTCCATCTGAGCTCTTGATATTCATACAAGTGGTTCTCTCTTCTCCAAAGGTCTCTTTAATTTTCCTGTAGACAGTATCTATCTTACCCCTAGTGAGATAAGCCTCTACATCCTTACATTTGTCCTCTAGCCATGCCTGCTTAGCCATTTTGCACTTCCTGTCGATCTGATTTTTGAGACGTTTGTATTCCTTTTTGCCTCCTTCATTTACTGCATTTTTATATTTTCTCCTTTCATCAATTAAATTCAATATTTCTTCTGTTACCCAAGGATTTCTACTAGCCCTTGTCTTTTCACCTTCTTGTTCCTCTGCTGACTTCACTACTTCATCCCTCAGAGCTACCCATTCTTCTTCTACTGTATTTCTTTGCCCCATTCCTGTCAATTGTTCCCTTATGCTCTCCCTGAAACTCTGTACAACCTCTGGTTTAGTCAGTTTATCCAGGTCCCATCTCCTTAAATTCCCACCTCTTTGCAGTTTCTTCAGTTTTATTCTACAGTTCATAACCAATAGATTGTGGTCAGAGTCCACATCTGCCCCTGGAAATGTCTTACAATTTAAAACCTGGTTCCTAAATCTCTTTCTTACCATTATATAATCTATCTGATACCTTTTAGTATCTCCAGGATTCTTCCATGTATACAACCTTCGTTTATGATTCTTAAACCAAGTGTTAGCTATGATTAAGTTATGCTCTGTGCAAAATTCTACCAGACGGCTTCCTCTTTCATTTCTTAGCCCAATCCATATTCACCTTCTATGTTTCCTTCTCTCCCTTTTCCTACTGTTGAATTCCAGTCACCCATGACTATTAAATTTTCATCTCCCTTCACTACCTGAATAATTTCTTTTATCTCATCATACATTTCTTCAGTTTCTTCGTCATCTGCAGAGCTAGTTGGCATATAAACTTGTACCACTGTAGTAGGCATGGGCTTCGTGTCTATCTTGGCCACAATAATGCGTTCACTATGCTGTTTGTAGTAGCTTACCCGCACTCCTATTTTTTTATTCAGTATTAAACCTACTCCTGCATTACCCCTATTTGATTTTGTATTTATAACCCTGTATTCACCTGACCAGAAGTCTTGTTCCTCCTGCCACCGAACTTCACTAATTCCCACTATATCTAACTTTAACCTATCCATTTCCCTTTTTATATTTTCTAACCATACCTGCCCGAGTAAGGGATCTGACATTCCACGCTCTGATCCGTAGAATGCCAGTTTTCTTTCTCCTGATAACGACGTCCTCCTGAGTAGTCCCCGCCCGGAGATCCGATTGGGGGACTATTTTACCTCTGGAATATTTTACCCAAGAGGACGCCATCATCATTTAACCATACAGTAAAGCTGCATGCCCTCGGGAAAAATTACGGCGGTAGTTTCCCCTTGCTTTCAGCCATTTGCAGTACCAGCACAGCAAGGCCATTTTGGTTAGTGCTACAAGGCCAGATCAGTCAATCATCCAGACTGTTGCCCCTGCAACTACTGAAAAGGCTGCTGCCCCTCTTCAGGAACCACACGTTTGTCTGGCCTCTCCACAGATACCCCACCATTGTGGTTGCACCTACGGTACGGCTATCTGTATCGTTGAGGCACGCAAGCCTCCCCACCAATAGCAGGGTCCATGGTTCATGGGGGGGGGGGGGGGGGGAGCCCTATTGGCAATATAATCAATTAGTTTACCTTTGCGGAAACCAAACTCATTCAAGCTTAGCTAATCTGTAAGAGCTATATGTGCTCTTGAAGATGCTTGTACAGTAGCAACTCTAGAATAGTTACCAAGTTGTTTATTAATATTAAACATATAGGTCCATAGCTCTGCTGGATTTTTATCATGACCTTTTTTGTGATATTATATGTCTGGATTTCCGAATTTGGTACACGGCCTTGTCTCAGAGCTTTATTAGCCCTCAAGTGGGTGCAACTGTGTACAAACTGCACCTGTCCCAAATAACATTGTTTTGTACCATTCCACTGTTGTTTCACAATTGAAAGCCCATACCTATACCTCCATTATTACTTCAGCTTAAGTCCGTGTCATGTTGGAAGATGGCCCAATTTTCAGCCTTTCTACCCACCCCCCTCCACTAGCCACTGGCAGACAATAATATTCATTCTCTTTATGAGCGGGTAGCAGCGAGTTACAGCTAGACAGCGAGAACCTTGCTCCTACATGCTGCTCTGTTGCCACACTTTGCGACAGCCGAATTATTCATCCAATTGTCACTTTTTTTTTTTTTTAATTCTTTTTTTTTCTTGTAGCAGTATAGGTGTTACTGTATATCAGTAAATGTTTAAGTGTGATTTTAAAAAAAGAGCCAGGTGGTAGCAATAAATGTGCAGTGCTTCACAAGCTGGCGAGGGGGATTATTTATCGCATTTTTCAAACATGAATTTGAAAGCTGGTGTCCTACTGTTTACATTTGAAGACACAAGCACAGACTCCAGAACCATGTGATGTCGGCAAGGAAACTGTAAAGAGTGTTTTAAACGAAAGTATCAGAGCTGTAGGAACCGTAGAAACAGTTGGTTTCGTGTTGCCTGGAAAGCATCAAAATCACTGTTGTCTATTGCCTCGTGCACAAGCGATTCAGTGAATGTTATCTTGAACGGTTTTTTTTTCTCTCTCTCACATAGCCTTATCCTTTGCCCAAATTAATTCCATAGGGCTACGTTGACGGTGACATGTGGGTAAACATAAAATTGTATGATCCCATTCATGTGCAAGGAAGTCAAATTTGTACATTCTGTCATGTGACTTGTATAAATTAATGAGCTGTAGGAGATTAGCTTGAGTCTGGTTTATACTGTGCTGATATTTTTATTTGTAAGACAGGGAAAAATATCCACTTTTCTGGTGTTTGTACTTGGTGTTTTCTCTGTAACAGTTGGATTATAACTGGCAATAGCCGACTTCGAACAAGTTATGACAAGAATTGTGAATAATGTCATGAAAATGACAGCATTCATTTCCAAATGGTAGTCACTGCTGTTTTTTGTACATGTAAATACAAGTTTACTGTCAGAAACAAAACAAGACAAAGAGTCAGCATGCTGAATAATTATCTGAGAACCTACTCCTATGAAAACTTTAAAACTGCCAGTACCATCACTCATTTTCCAACACATCTTCCTGGAATGATTCTAACTGACCCATGTTTCATCAAGGTAACACTTTGTTGAACTACCTCCTTCTCTTGTATCATCATCAAGCTTTATATGGGATGTAGTTCATGCTGCACCTTTGTCACTTCTTTGAACTAAAAATTCTCTTCTTAACACATCAGGAACCAACGTCTTTTAAAAGTCTTTGTGTTGACAAAGTACTTACCATCGAAGTTAATTTTCGCCTGCATAACTGTAATACATTTTTGTGATATCAAGCATTCATCATTCACATGTAGCACTTTAAAACATCGTTGTTAAAACCATCCACCTGTAGCGTGGACACAATCTGTGCTGCGTGCTGAAAAGCTTCAGAAAGGAAAATTTGACACGGAAGTGATGATGGATAGAGCCCTGAACCTGTCATTGTAAATTTACAATCAGTTTGTTCGGACTTTGGAACAAATTAATTATACTACTTAGTTTTAAAGACTCATGTTTTAAAAAGTGTGTTTGTCAACATATCAGTTGCGTACATGATAATGAGAACTTCCTAGCTGTTTTGATTAGGACTTTGTATCCTTTGAATTATGCAGGTTATAATGTTCAGCATATTGCCAAAGGAGAAGTTACGTGCTTCTCCTACCATGTTGTACGCTCTAATAACATGTGACAATGCAGATGGATAAATTCATAAAAAGTCTAATATTTCCACATTTAAACCCCTGCCATTTTCAAAGCATGAATTGAATAAGGTCCTAAATTGACTGCAAATGTTACTTGTCAAGATATCGGTCGTTTTTGATGTAATCAGTCATCATTCCGTGGAGTTACTCGCAGATGAGTTAGTCCACACTCGTGATGTCCGTTAACTGCAAAAAATTATGACTTACTGACCTTTTCTATGATAGTCTTTTCATTTGTCATTTCTACCACTATTTATTTTTTGTGCACAGTGATTACACTTAACTACAAACACATCAACACACACACCTTATACACATTTTTTAAAATTCTATTGAGTAGAAGCAGTTGGCAAGCAAATATAATGATTTTGGTTTGTGCTTGAAGTTAATTTTGTTGTGTATTAAATTTTTACTTATAATACAGTTCAAATAGCAATAAATGAAAATTATTGCAAGCAGTTTCAATGCTCTTGTCATTAGACAATTGTCATGTTGAGAAAAATTGTACCTCACATCTTCACAAGCTGTGTCAGCTGTTCTTGCCTCCCGATGTCATGCAGGGTAAATCTGTGGAGCAGTGCACGCAACGACGTCAAGACATGAATTAATATTTCTCTCATGATGACTGATCAAAATTAGTTTTAATATTTACTATTCCCCTCATAGATCTGAACGTACAATATGATGTACCATAGGCAAATGAGCCTGACAGTTGTCCGCAGCAATGCAGTTCAGCAACGTGGACTATGTTTGCCCACTCTCTGCTGCCGCATATGCGCAGTTCTCATCCCTTCACTGCTCCGCCTCTATGCGCAGAAGCGCCATCTTACGTGATGCAAGCTATAACACAGTAATAAACTGCAATATTGTGAAAAGGATGGTTGCTACTGACCACAGAGCGGAGATGCTGAGTCGCAGCTAGACACAACAAAAAGATTGTCAGAAAGTGAGCTTTTGGCCAACAAGGCCTTCATTGGACACACACACACACACACACACACACACACACACACACAGGCGCACACACACACACACACACACACACACACACACACACACACACACACACAGAGAGAGAGAGAGAGAGAGAGAGAGAGAGAGAGAGAGAGAGGCAGGCTCGAGTCTCTGGCTGCTGAGGTCACACTGCCAGAGACGGAGGTTGTGCGTGTGGGCGTGCACGCGTGCATGTGCCTAACAGTGCGCGCGTGTGCCTAACAGTGCGCGCGCACGCGCGTGTGTGAGTGTCTATTTCTGACGAAGGTCTTGATGTTCGAAAGCTCACTTTCTGACAGTCTTTTTGTTGTGTGTATCTGTAGCTCAGCGTCTCTGCTTTATGGTGAGCAGCAACAATCCTTTTCATAATACTGTTACACTAATAAGTTGTGTTGTCTTATATTGAAATTGGTAGCAGTAAAGTAATATAAAGAGTATTCTAGTTGAGAAAAATATTTATAATCAGTTTAAGAAAAGACACAGACTCAGAGATATCAACACAGGCCCACATTGAGGCAGTTGTCTAGGTGAGATAATTAGTAATCAAATAAGTGGTTGGCAGGGGTCTGATGCAACTGTGCTGTTAAATGCTTTGTGTGGGTCATTACTGTGGGTTAATATTTGTACATGGCAGCAGAGTGAGATGATTGAAGGTTTATTTTATTATTGTTTAATTAAACAGTGATTTACCTCATTAAATGTAAGTTTATTTTATCATCATTTAATTAAGCTAAGATTAACCTGTGATTTGCCTCATGCATGTTTACTGTGGTAAAACAAAGGCAGCTATTCTTTACATGTGTATAAAATGCTGTGCACATCCGATCGTGTTATGCAAATTGGTGCTCCCACTCAAGGGTTAAACAGATATGATAGGAATGGTAGTATGATTGATGCTATCTTTTTAATCACATCCACAGAGATACTATCTGGTCCCAGTGTCTGCCACATTTTAGTGCAGCTCTCTCAATTATTTCAACCAGATCTAATGGCAGTAAGACATCAAACTTATCTGGTTATGGAGTAGTGATTGACAGTTATTGTACATGTTTGAGGTGTTGTCAGGAAAGACAGTGTTTAGTAAATATTTGGATGAGTCTCTCCAGCCATTTGTCATTGTTCCATTGTGAAGAATAGACAGAATGGTGGGAAAGCAGTAGTAGTTTGTATGGCTGATGCCCATAAGTCATTTTAATTGCTCATACCGAAAATGTTTCCAGTGTTCGTTCTTAGTTTCTCAAAACTTTGTTCTATAATTATCTTTCTTTATGATGCTGGTATACATTTAGCCTTCTTTATTTTTAAATCCAGGTGTCTTAGGTATGACCCTGTAATGTCTCTTTCGCTGTGATTTTTTGCATCCACTAAATGTGCTCAGTAAGGGCATGCACCATGAGTTCTATGTATCCACGCAAGTGCTCTCCATCTGAATCTGCATCTATATTCTGCAAGCTATCTTCACTATGCGTGGTGCAGAGTACTTTGTGTTCCAGTGCTTCCTCCCCCACCTCCCACCTCCTCCTCCCTCTCCCTCCCACTTACTGTTCCAAATGCGAATGGTTTGCAGGATCTCTCTAATTTTGTTTCTGTGTGCTTCTGTGATATATTTGTAGGGGAAGCATACACTCTTGGAATTTTAACAGTAAACCTCACTGTGATGCAGAATGCCTTTCTTGGAGCTTCTGCCACTCGAGTTGGCTGAGCATCACGATGATGCTTTAGCACTTGCTAAATGAACCTGTAATGAAATGGGCTACTCTTCTTTGGATCTTCTGTATTTCTTCTGTCAGACCTGCCTGCTAATGGTCCCAGACTGACTAGCAATATTAAAGTATTGGTCATATGAGAGATCACTAAGGTACCTCTTTTGCAGGTGGACTACAATTTCTGAGGATTCTTCTAATGAATCTCAGCCTGCCTTATGTGCTGTTAGGTTTATGTCATCATCCTTATGTATACTCCTAGATTTTTTATGGATCTGACTGCTTCCATTGAGTGTTCTACAACCATGTAATGACACAATACGGTAATGGGTCTTTGTACTCATTTATATGAACTACATTACATTTGTCAACTGCCAATACCGCACCAAGTGCTGATCCTCTGTGACTCTTCCTGTATTTTAGTACAGTTTTCCTTCTACAGTTTTCAAGCTTTGCAGCTTCTCTGTAAAAGCGTCCTGAAACTTCGACTTGGAAATCTTGGTAGAAGCTATTTCTGCAACATGTCCATTTCAGTTTGGTCTCTTAAAATTCCACCCTTTCAATTTCTGCTGTGTTCATTATTCACTAGTTTTCATTTATTGTCCTTATATCAGTGGTTATGACACTATGGTCACTATGTGTCGTGTCTTTAAATTACTTGCACACTCAAGTACTGTGGATTGACTTCCTGTAACACAGTCATGATAATAAGTGCACCAATTTACATCACTTTTTTGGTGAGTTAACTAAAGGACCTCAGTTTAGTGGAAAAACTGTTGTAATATACATTGTTCCATTCTTGTTTATTTTCTGTGTAAAGCTAATGAAGTTCACCTTCCTTTGTTTACACACATTTCTGTATGTTTTCTCTGTTACTGTGTTATTTATCCAGTTTATTTTTGAATTTGCAGTCCGTGGCCAGAAGAGGGAATTGAATTTACAACTCTGTGGTGTCGATCAATTTGTGCCAGCTGTAAAGAATGGAAGTTCCAGTTGCGTGACTTTCCACAGCCGTGGTTGGATATCAGAGACTTCCACATTTGGGGACAACTGGTTGGGGCAGAACAGGAAGCTACAAGACGAGGTAAACTAATCTGTAAAGATTTTTTAAATTTTTCATGAGAGTATTTTTGATCTGTTGTTTGATTTTTTTCACCAGACGCGTTTCACTTTATTGAGGTATATCATCATCAGTGGTCTGTAATTGAGTTTATTTACATTTTGATTTGCTTTATAGATCAAAATATATGACTACTTGCTGTAAATAATTTTTTTTACTGGGATAAAACTTTTCAGCAAAACGTGATGTTGTCATACGGCTTGGTGATCCTTGGGGAGAGACAACTGTACAGAGGAGCATGACATCTCTCAAGTTCTACCATGACTTCAACTGTGAAGTGGAACATTTCAGTTACGCATTTGGACCATGCTGGGAACCTGTTATAGCTCAGTGTAACTTAAGTAAGGACTCTTTAGTGGTTGTTTC
Organism: Schistocerca americana; assembly: GCF_021461395.2. Lineage (NCBI taxonomy): Eukaryota > Metazoa > Arthropoda > Insecta > Orthoptera > Acrididae > Schistocerca > Schistocerca americana. The sequence continues at coordinate 190,591,814 of NC_060119.1, forward strand.
CTTTTATATGCTAATGGTTATTGATTGTAATTGATGTGAGGCTAATTATTTCATAAGGCACTTTTGTGACAATTACTTTGCATATTATTTTCTCTTGCAAAGGTCTTGAGAAAATATTTCCTCCTTCTCGAGATCCAAGTCCACCATTGCCATTCTGGGATAAGATGAGACTTTTGTTTCATGGTCGTCTTACAATGTGCATACGACAACTGACAGTGTTGTTACATGCATCATTAGATCCATATAACACAACTGAAGAAATGGAGCTGACCTGGAGTGATGTGGCTATTGACTGGACAAACGGTGAGAGAGAAATTATTTACGAGTACAATTATGTTTGTTTCAGATATTTAGTATTTATTTATCTTCATTAGTACTTCCATCATTATTTTATCATATTCAGGCAAATTTGAATTCTTAATAGCCAGATGTTAAACATGAAGAAAAGTAACATATTTTTATTCACAATTTGTTACAGCTAAAGTCGTCTTCAAAGGTGAGCTCAATGTGTACGTAAGAACAGCTTCCAAATATGATGACTGCAGATTACTTCATCTACCCAATCTGAAACTCAGTGCTAAACTAAACTGGGTTTGTTTGTCTGACCCAAATGATCACCACTCAGTCATGCCCTGTGCTCCAGACAAGTTACCAGAATATTCCAGCAACCAGGTAACCTTTACCTTTCATCTGTTGTTTTTCATTTATTTAAGTTGTTGGATTGTTAGCTTCTTTAGTTCTCATAACTCATAATTACCAAATACACACTCTGTATGTAGATTTAAGATTTATCAAAAAAGTCGGAACAGGCCATGAAGGCCCAATGGTACCGACTGGCTGTCGTGTCACCCTCAGCCCTTAAGCGGATGTGGATATAGAGGGGCATGTAGTCAGCACACCACTCACCCAGACTTTGTCGGTTTTCATGACTGGTGCCACTACTTCTCAATCAAGTAACTCCTCAGTTGGCTTGCATTTGCTTATGGCTGTTGAAAATTCATCAGCGATCAGTGCAAATGGCTACATTCAATAATTACATAAAGACTGTGAACTTAACCACAGTTGAAATTTAAACTTGGGAATATTGTGTGTAATATGATAAATCAACAGTATATTACATTGACAGCAGAAGAAATAAACAGAAGATTAAAAATGGTGTGGAGTGATTTTAGTAAATTAAATAGGGTTTTCAGTGTCAATCTTCTGATGTACGAGGGGAGTTCAATAAGTAATGCAACACATTTTTTTTCTGAAACAGGGGTTGTTTTATTCAGCATTGAAATACACCAGGTTATTCCCCAATCTTTTAGCTACACAACACTATTTTTCAACGTAATCTCCATTCGATGCTACGGCCTTACGCCACCTTGAAATGAGGGCCTGTATGCCTGCACGGTACCATTCCACTGGTCGATGTCGGAGCCAACATAGTACTGCATCAATAACTTCTTCATCATCCGCGTAGTGCCTCCCACGGATTGCGTCCTTCATTGGGCCAAACACATGGAAATCCGACGGTGCGAGATCGGGGCTGTAGGGTGCATGAGGAAGAACAGTCCACTGAAGTTTTGTGAGCTGCTCTCGGGTGTGAAGACTTGTGTGAGGTCTTGCGTTGTCATGAAGAAGGAGAGGTTCGTTCAGATTTTTGTGCCTACGAACACGCTGAAGTCGTTTCTTCAATTTCTGAAGAGTAGCACAATACACTTCAGAGTTGATCGTTTGACCATGGGGAAGGACATCGAACAGAATAACCCCTTCAGCGTCCCAGAAGACTGTAACCATGACTTTACCGGCTGAGGGTATGGCTTTAAACTTTTTCTTGGTAGGGGAGTGGGTGTGGCGCCACTCCATTGATTGCCGTTTTGTTTCAGGTTCGAAGTGATGAACCCATGTTTCATCGCCTGTAACAATCTTTGACAAGAAATTGCCACCCTCAGCCACATGACGAGCAAGCAATTCCACACAGATGGTTCTCCTTTGCTCTTTATGGTGTTCAGTTAGACAACGAGGGACCAAGCGGGAGCAAACCTTTGAATATCCCAACTGGTGAACAATTGTGACAGCACTACCAACAGAGATGTCAAGTTGAGCACTGAGTTGTTTGATGGTGATCCGTCGATCATCTCGAACGAGTGTGTTCGCACGCTCCGCCATTGCAGGAGTCACAGCTGTGCATGGCCGGCCCGCAGGCGGGAGATCAGACAGTCTTGCTTGACCTTGCGGCGATGGTGACACACGCTTTGCCCAACGACTCACCGTGCTTTTGTCCACTGCCAGATCACCGTAGACATTCTGCAAGCGCCTATGAACATCTGAGATGCCCTGGTTTTCCACCAAAAGAAACTCGATCACTGCCCGTTGTTTGCAACGCACATCCGTTACAGACGCCATTTTAACAGCTCCGTACAGCGCTGCCACCTGTCGGAAGTCAATGAAACTATACGAGACGAAGCGGGAATGTTTGAAAATATTCCATAAGAAATTTCCGGTTTTTTCAACCAAAATTGGCTGAGAAAAAAAATGTGTTGCATTACTTATTGAACTGCCCTCGTATCTGAATAGGGAAGCTTACAATCAGTAGTATTAGCATTTCTGATGCTAGGACTTTTAATGCAAAACAGTTGACAAACTGAGAGTGCATCAATGAGTAATGGAGACACACATGTTGGCAGTTACCAGCAGAGACTAGAAATCAAACAAATGGATCCAGGAACAGACTGGACTGGGAGGCGTTATGGCTGTAGTGAAAATGAAATGGATGTGTGTGTCTGACATACAGACTGTTAAATGGACAGAAGAAAGATAGTACTTTGCTGGATCACAACCGATTAGGAAAATACTGAGATGGCAAGCTAATGGGAAATATGTAGATGAAATGATTATATGTCATTACTGGCTGAGAGACCCCACCGCCCAGGATTGTTCAGTCACCTGGTGCAAATCGTTCTATCTGACACCGGACTGGTGAAGTATCGATGAAGATGAAATGAATTGATTAAAACAACACAGATTCCCAGTTTCTGAGTGAAGTAAAACTCCAACCAGGTCCCTGCAATCTAGAGACAGCAATGTTAATCACTTGACCATGAGGTCCAGGCAAAAGGTAGATGACATTAGAAAGCTGCAGAAGCTGTATGGGTGCATGTAACTGAATATCTTCCTCCATGGAATTATCTAGGTGAAGCCATTATCCAACAATTGCTGCTTTTATTTAAATGGCTCGTGATCAAGATATTGCTTCTATAATGTAAGATTATCTCTCCTTTCTTGTCAGGAATTCTATTTCGTTAATATATGCTCTTTGTGTCAATACTTTTGTCATGGGCTTCATGAAATATTGAAATATTTTATTCATTATGAAAGAAAACACACATGACACTGGTGCGGTATACTACAATGTTTGTGATTTTATGTTCAAATTGGGCTCTGGCTACTGTGTCATCACCAAGTACAAAGAAAAATATGTGCAGCTGTGAAATTTTTGTAGGGTCAAAGGTTTTAAACTAGTGGATCTACAGAGTATCTCAGCTGGTTTCCAAAGATGATAGTTGTTAATGTTTGAATAGGACTAAAATGGGAGGAATTATTTAAGTGAAAATCAGCGTAAAACTGTTGAACTTAGATAAAATATGTGACACTTTTAAATAATGAACTATATAACAAACTACATCAAATTTTCTGAGAAGAAAATAAATTAAACAATGAACTTAAGTGACATGTTCCAAGGGAATGGCTGAACAAAATAATCTGTTCTTCAACAGGTTCGATATTACACACAGATAAGATATACATGTGTGATTAAGAAGGTAAGTGAAGCACCTATGATGAAAAAAAGCTGGTCAAGTGGAACTTGCTTTTGGTATTACACGGTCCAGTCACACTAATGTGACTACTACCTTTGTTCGCCGACAACATGCAGTAACCATTCACAGATGGCAGGAGGCAGCACTAACAGTGGATATATTTCAAGTGTGTTGAGGGGAGATGGAAAATAGTGCAGTCATTGTCGAATTGTGAAAATGGAGTGATTTATTTGGTGTTCAAAGAGGTGAGGTCATTGGCTTTTGGATCAAGGGTGGAAGCATTTCCAAAATACCTCAGTTTGGTCTGTACAGGATGGTGATGAATGATGGCTGCATTGATGTGTACAGGCAAATTGTTGTGCAGCTGTTGAGCAACTGACTGCCCATAAGAACCAAGGAGCTATCAACAGTGCCTCCTCAACAACCATTCAGCACCCATTCCTGAATATGGGTCTCCACAGCAGTTACACCAGTGATGAATGCAGGAATTTGCATGCCAATACCACAAATGGACATCCACTGGGTGGGAACAGGTGGCCTTTTCAGATGAATCACATATTATGCTCCATCGGATAGATGGCCGTTGGCATGTATGGCCCTGCAACATTTGTCAGAAGGGTCCAGGCCAGAGGAGGTAGCATCGTGGTCCAGGGAATGTTTTCATGGCATTCCCTGGTGATATCATTTGGTAAGGCACAGTGGATCAATACATGTATGCATTTATCCTTGGGAACCATGTCCACCCTTAAATGCAAATTTGTTTTCTCCTCCCCACAATGACATTTACCAGCAGGACAATTCAATGTTTTGCACAGCTCACAGTGTACATGCACAGTTTGAAGAGCACCAAGATGGGTGCGCCATACTCCCCAGATTTAAACCTAATCAAGTATCTGTGGGACCATCTCAATGCTGTTCTCTTCAGGGAACCTCAACCAAGAACCCTAGCGCAGCTGGCGACAGCACTAGAATCAGCATGGGATCCTGTCAGTACCTTCCAGAGCCTCAGTCACTCCTTTCTTGCACATCCACACTGCAAAAGGTGGTTATTCAGGCTTTTGACAGATGGTCACATCAATGTGACTTGTCCGTATATCTGTAGCTAATCACATTTCACTAAATGCAGAGTGGCTTAGCAAGTAGCTTCCAAAGCTTTGTTATTACTAGTGCTCTGTCACTGTGGCATAATCTGATTAAACATACACTGCCCCACATAAATCAAGAAATCGAAAGAAATTTGCAGAGTTCAGAAAAAAAAATCAAATCATATATAAAGCATTAATATAAAAGAAGGATTGCATAGTAAGTTCATTACTGTAGCTTTTGCATCATTATTTCATACTGAAAACACCATTGTTTAGACATGCTCAACTGTGTTACAGAGTGCACAGTTGGCCATTAGCAAGTGAAAATGACTAAAATAGATGTTAGTAACCCATCGCCCAACAAGTAAATGATGTAATGATGCATGAAAGGAGGTTGTTGTTTGTCACTAAGTGATTCCTAACTTTGGAAGAAGTTATAGTTAACACAAAATGCATTACAGTAGTGCAACACTGTTTTCATTGTTTACTGATAACTGCATACAGATTTATATGACTGCTTGGCAAAATAGAAGTATCACACGAAATCAATTACATTTACTAATTGAGTGCTGATTACTAGTGAAACTGCAACAGCAGCTGTAATCTATGTGATCAACCAGTTGACTATTATTCGTGGCTACCAGTACTTTGTATGTTAATATCCAGTTTTGCAGAAAAGTATGTTTACATTACTGTAGAACACATGTATGTTGATTGTGTGGGAGAGTATCTATCTTTCTCACATATGGATCCTCTTTACCTCCGGCCCCTTTTGATCTTCATTGCCCAATTAAAGTGGCATAACAGTTAAAACACTGGAATCACATTCAGAAAGAGAGTGGTTGAAATCCTTGTTAGGCCATCCAGATTAATGTTTTATGTGGTTTTTTTTAACTGCTTAAGATAAATGCAAGGGCAGCGACTTGTAACTGGACGTGATAGAATTCCTCCCCATCCAAGCTTGTGTGTCATCTTTAATGGTCTTGTCACCTGGATGTTAAAACCAAATCTTAATCCTTCCTTTGTTCCTTCCTTCCCTCTAGACAGGTATTATGTACGTACTCCAGTTTTTGTGTCTTACTATTATAGAGCAAGCTGAATATGTAGCTGCAGATGGGTTTGGTGCATGTACAGGGACGTCATGTGATACCACATGGGAACATGTCTGGTCTGAAGTGTGAATATGATATTCAGAATTAATATTTTGAGTGAGTTGCTCAGGAGCAAAGTGGAGAAACTGTGCTAAAAATGATAATGTATGTAGAGTACATGTAAGGAATAAAATGGTTAATGAGACCTGTTGATGTTAATTTGACTGAACATTTCTAGAATCTCTCAGTAACTTCTGGCTGTACTTATCTTCTTCCACCCTCCCTCATCTCTGTTGACAATATGATCCATAGTTCAAAGCAGCTCACATAGTTCTTAATGTTTGTAACATCATGAAGAGGGTTGTATCATTTTGTTGTAACACTTTATTTTTGTAATTTTCTTTTTACTGCAAAATTGTTATGTGGCATTGTCTTGCTATCTGTCTGTATCACTAGTGAGGAGGGTTTAATGTTGGCAGTTGGCTAGTTATCGTTTATAATAGCAACCAGTAATAATTGATGATACCTGTTCATAATTCTTTGTTAATGTATAACCCAAATGTTTGTTAAAATTTAGCATGTGACTCATTGTCACTCACATGAAAGCAGGTTGTAACAATAAAGTTAAAGTTGAATACAAATAAAACTTCATAAATAATTTAAATTCAATATAGACTCATTATAAATCAAATTTGTGATAGTAATACAAACCTTGAAGCTTCATAATGATACAGATATTGATTTTTTTTTAGACTTGGTTCCATGCTGTGCAGTGGTTAACTCATCAAATGCATTCTGCAAAACAGACTTGAACAGTTAATTTATTTTCATTTTAGCAACTTGTATACGCTCTGTAAAAATCAAATGATGGAAGCTCCACGTAGGAATGTCAACAATGTAGGAAATGACAGATTGCTTCTTGCCTTAAAGAAGACGTGTCAAATTGGATACAGGCACAATTAAAGGACACTTACATACAGCTTTCGGCTACAGTCTTCATCAGTAAAAGAGAGACACACACCAAACAAATGCATCTCATGCACACAAGACTGCCAACTCCAGCATCTCGGGCTCCACCAAACAGCGTTCATCTTTGTCCACACCTGTACACCTTCCCCTTCCTCAACCAGGCCTGGACCTTTGAGGGGGGAGAGGGAGGGGCAGTAAACAGGGGTATCTGCCCGGGTGGCAATTTCAGGGAGTGCCAAATTCATATTCTTGAAGAAAAAAAACATTGTTTCACGAAGCACCTTGCATCCATTGCACATTGGTCTATCAATTATTCGTATGACTTTGAAACACATCTCTGTTGGTTTTTGAACACATTCTAAGTTGATGTCTGAATGAATCGAATCATAAGTTGATTTCTGAATATGTGCATAGTGAACATGATTTTCTGCCAGGGGATTCCGTGTTGCATCTAGAAATAAAAAGGCTTTCCCACAGACAAAAGGGGACAGGGCTATACAAGTTGAGCCAAAAAAATCTGAACAAGTCAATGCCAATCACTGTTTGTTTATGTGGTTGATTGGGTGTGCAAATGATAAGAAAATGGAATTTTGACAGAAAATTTTTGCCAGATTTCTGCACTAATACGGGCCAGTTGCACAGTACCTGATTAGCAGCTGCTTAAGTTCTATTCTTGGAAGAGCACAGAAAATGTGTTGTACGAACATGTAATAATGCTAAACCGGAAAATAAATGTGGAATAATGAAACCGGTGATTCTCGCAGGGTTAGGGAAGTTAACCGAAGAATAATTTTGAAATTGACAGGGGTAGTTACAGAATTGGTGATGACAAGAGTTTTTGTTAGAACGAGAATGGAGAAAACGGGGCCATTCTACAAATTATATGGAAGAATATGACAATTCTAAATTCATATAAAAATTTTGTGCTACTACTACTTTTTGATCTCATGCTTGAGAAACTGGAGCATATAAATGAAATGTGAAACTCTTTCCTAACATAAAACTTTTTGCTTGTAGTAGGACTAATATGCATTTGATATTGATACATTGTTAATTATATTCTGTCATGTTGTTTATGTAAATGAGGCAGGTAAAAATGGCGATTTGTGCCAAAACAGTCTCACTTATTTAGTGTTGTTACAATTTGTGCATTATTAGAAAGGCCTATTTTCTTATATCTAGCAGACAATGACAAAATAGAAATCGAGAAACCACACCAGTCTTTTGTACTATTTGTATTAACAGCTTTTCAGTATTAGGCAATGCCATTTTGATTTTTATGTAGGAAAAACATTTGGGAACTTTTATGAGGTAATAGATTCTTTCACAGCACACCATGTAAAGCTGTAGCAAGATTTGAGATAAAAAAAATGCTGGGACCTAAGGAATGAAGAAATGTGTACTGTCCTCCTTGTCTCTTGTCTTTACTGGTTTTATGTTTCATATTTTTAATCTTACATCACACAAAAGAGAAAATTAATAGCTAATAGGTAATAAAGAGTGACAATTTTCTGAAGAGTCCTTATGCTCCCAAATAATGATGTCAAACTTGCCGACTGGGAGCAGGAGAGGCATCGTAGGACATTTTAATGTCCACTGTCCTGAATATAGGTTTGATGGCTTCGATTACAAAGTATACACGTGTGATTTCCACACAGCTAAATACAGTGGCATGCACTAGAAGAGTGCTGTGTGAAGAGGTGTGGCACTGCACTTTGGATCAAATAACAAGTCTTACATTTCCTTGAACATATGTATTTATGTATCAAACTCATCAGAAAAATGTACACTACAAAAGAACTTATTTTTGTAAAATCTACATTTTCAAAATTTTTGACGTCCTATTTCAAACATTCAAGGGGCCCCATTTCAGAAATATTGTAAATCTTTGGCTGTTCTCCGCCCCTCCAGATTGCTGCCTGCATTCCACGTGATAGTTGCATTCCAACCCGAGGTACTCGAGTTGGCGGTTGTATGTGCTTGCTTGCTTGCTTGCTTTTGTGTGTGTGTGTGTGTGTGTGTGTGTGTGTGTGTGTGTGTGTGTGTGTTCTCTCTCTCTCTCTCTCTCTCTCTCTCTCTCTATGAAGGCTGTGGCTGAAAGCTATGTGGAAGTGTCATTTTATTTTGCCTGTCTTCAGCTTGCCATGTCTTCTTTACTGTCAGTAGCAATCCACCTTTTCCTACATTGCTGTATATGCTATGTAGTATTTACCATTCTCAAAGAACTTTAAATACGTTTTATACAGGAAGTATACTCAATTTCAAAATTTGTATGTTTCCAAAACCTTAGACATCATCATCTACAGTGAAACCTTCTGTTAAGTCATTGTATACTTCTCACATTATCACTTAAATCCATTATGGGTTCTAGGTGGATAAGATTCAGGTTTGGTACAAATTTTTCATTATATCATAGAGGTGTCACTTGTTCAGAGAACTTCGTTCTTGGTTGTCAACAAAAATGTAGAATGGCTTTGTTTGTCAATACTGTTTTCAGAAAACCCATTCTTTACTTATGTGCATTTTTGTGTTTGTTATTAAAATCTCCAATGTTCCACTTCCAAGGGATTCTTCATTCTGAATATTTCCATTATTTTTATATAATCTACAAGTAATTACTGATGCTTCATTACCAAATGTACATTATAAAAGATGCAAAACGACTGGTGGATACAAGAAAACTCATGTGAATACCTGCAGTTATGGATGTGCTTTGAGTGTAGCTTTCAACATTGACACCAACTTTATATTATAGTCTCTGCCACCACTGCTATGTGATCACAAAATCAATTTAGTTACTTGTGTTCCAGTGTTGTGATCTGTTTGGTTGAGAAATTATGTTCCAGCTTATTGTGCTCCTCAACTAGTTGCCCCTTCCACCTACGGGATTAGTGTCTGCCTGTGAAGGCCTCGTTGAGACCCTCAGCACTTCTTTGCCATCAGCCCCTCCAACCAAAACCAACCTAATGCCAACATTGAACCCTGCCTCTCTCAGTTCATACCACCATCTGCCTGTGATGCCCCCCCCCCCCCCCCACACACACACACACACTCTCCACCCACCCACTGGTCACCTTCCAGGAATTCCTTACCTCCAACTTAGCTTTGCTATCCTTTCCCAGATCCCTTCTTTGTAACATCAACCTTTCAGTAGAAGAAAAAATAGCCACACCCAACCTCAAAACAAATCCTGACCTAATCATCTTACCTGCAGACAACAGTTCCACCAATGTTATGAATCGCAGTGACTACCTGGCAGAAGGTCTCCACCAATTATCTGACTCTTCCACCTATAAATTCTGCCACACTGATCCCATCCCAGAAGTACAACACAACCTCCAATCCCTGCTGAAAGCCTGAGGTCTTTTCCAGAACCTCTCCCATAAATCCACTTCCACCCTCACCCCTGTGACACTCAGCACACCCATCTTGTATATGTTCCTCAAAATCCACAAACCCAACAATCCTGTAGCCCCCATTGTGGCTGGTTATTGTGCCCCACCTGAAAGAATTTCAGCACTCATTGAAAAACACCTCCAACCAATTGCCCATAATCTAGCCTCCCATGTCAAAGAAATCCCCACCCCTTAAACTCCTGGATCCCTACTTGTCATTGTTGATGCCACCTCCCTATACACCAACATCCCTCATGCCCATGGTGTTACCACTATTGAACTCTACCTTTCCCAATGTCATTCAGGCTCCAAACCCACCAGCTCATTCTTCATACACATCACTAGCTTTATTCTAACACACAACTGCTTCTATTTTGAAGGGAAGATATACAGTAAAATCCGGTGCATAGCCATGGGCACCCACATGGCATCTTCCTATACCAACCAATTTATTGGCCATCTAGAGGAGACCTTCCTAGTCTCCCAAACACCAACCCCTAATGTGATTCAGTTTCATTAATGATACCTTCATGATCCGGACTCGAGGCCAAGACATTCTATCTTTGCTCTTTCACGATCTCAATACCTTCTCTCCCATCTGCATCACATAGCCCTTCTCTACTCAGCATGCCAACTTCCTAGATGTTGACCTTGCCCTCTGTGATGGCTCCACCTGCACCTCTGCCCACATTAAACCTGCCAACCACCAACAGTACCTGCATTTCGGCAGCTGTCATCCCTTCCGTACCAAAAAATCCCTTCCATACAGTCTGGCTATCTGAGGATGGCATATCTGCAGTAACAAGAACTACTTTGCTCACTATGCTGATTGTCTCAGCAAAGCCTTCACAGGAACACATTATCCCCACATCTAGTCCACAAACAGATCTTCCGTTCTGTTTCCCCTCGCATCCTCAATTATTCCACCATTCCCAAGAACCAGGCTTGGCACCTTTGTCACCCAGTACCACCCTGGACTGGAACAACTGAAACAATTCCTTTGCAAAGGCTTTGATTACCTATCATCATGCCCTGAAATGAGGGACATCCTACCTGAGATACTTCCCACTCCTCCTGAAGTAGTGTTCTGTTACCCATCCAACCTCCACAACATCCTAGTCCATCCCTAGGCCACTCCCAATCGCAACCCCTTGCCAGAAGGATCATATCCCTGTAAGACCCAGTCCACCCATCTAGCACATCCTATTCCAGTCCTGTCACAGGTTTATTGTACTCCATCATGGGCTGGACCACCTGTGAATGCTGCCATTTACTATCTCTGCCACAATCATTGCATAGCTTTTTATACTGCCAACCAGCTGTCCACCAGGATGAACGGCCACTGCCAAACTGTGACTGAGAGTAAAGTAGGCCACCCTGTGGCACAACACGAAGCTGAACATAACCTGCTTGATTTCAATGGCTGATTCACTGCTTGAGCCATCCGGATCCTTCCTTCCTCCACCAGCTTTTCTGAACTGCGCAGATCTGAGTTATCCATACAACTCATTCTCTCCTTCTGTAAGTATCCTGGCATCAACCTACAGTGACATACTGTCCTCTCTCTCTCCACCCAACAGCTTCCACCTCCTCTTTCCTATCATCTCCTTCCCATTCTTGTCTCCAACCCTGTTTATTTGCCATCATCTTCCAATGCACCCACCCATCTTTCCTCACTCCTCTCCTCCACTCATTTTTTCGGCACCTCCCTGCCCCACAATCTCCTTATGTTGTGCCTGTTGACATTCTAGTCTCTGTAAACTCCACCAGACAGCATTCATCTCACCACCCACCTCCACCTGTACACTACTGTCCCTTCCCCTTCCTCACCCCCCCTCCAGATTGCTGTTTTCATCCCAAGTGATAGTTGAAATCCAGCACGAGATGGGGGAATTTCTGATCATGTGCACATGTGGTGTGCTTGCTTGTGTGTGTGAATGATGTGTGTTTCTCTTTCGTTGAAGAAAGCTGTGACCAAAAGCTTTATCTTAGTTCTTTTAATTATCCCTATCTTCAACTTAACATGTCTTCCTTATGGTAAGTGGCAATCTGTCTTTTCTTACATTGTGAATATTCCTACCTGGATTTTCCATTATTTAAAATTATTTGTTTAATATGGTATCAGAAACAAATATTTCATCAATCTCTGTTTTTTCAGGTATGTGATTATTGATTTGCGTGTTTCAGGAACATGATTCATTCAGAGCTTTCCGATCACAAAATTTAAACATAAGCATTGCCCTGGAAACTAAACCAGTTGTGAACAGGAGTTCTGAGATCGACTGTCCTATAGTTGTACTGTATGGAAGCACCCTAAGGTATGAACTGAAATATTGAAATATTATTTAGACATCTATATCAGTCATCTTTTAGAATTCTTTTTATTGTATTTCTAATCTCCAATCTTTTGCTATCTTACATTTGGTTAGCACTTTTCCTTGCCAGTCTGAGTTAATGATTATGGAGTTATTTTACTTTCATTAATAATTCTGAAACATTGATTAATCAGTGATATGCTTTAATGTAAAAAAAAGAAAGAGACTGCCTGCATTTGAGCAGTAGAAAATCAAATCATAAATTATCAATAGTGTTTTGAAAAGAATAGGTGGCTCCTCACCACAAAGATCACATGTCGAGTAGCAGCTAAGAGCAACAAAAGGGTTGTTAGACACTGAGCTTTGGGCTAAATCCTTGTACAGAAAAGGAAAACACACACACACACACACACACACACACACACACACACACTTATTCACACAAGCAAGCATACCTCATGCAACTGTGACCATGGTCTCCAAACACTCTGACAGAATGCAACTGATGTGTCAAATGAAAGCAATCCAGAGTGTGGTGGGGAAAGGGCAGCAGTAGGAGGGTACTGGTGGTCAGAAGAGAATTTACCATTGTCGGACGGAGTGTGCAGGAATTAGATGGTGGTGGGACAAGTGCCATTGAGCTGTGGTGGAGGGAAGGAGTGGAGAGGGGAAAAGAAGAGGAGCAGAGAAGGGGGAAAGACAGGTGGGTGTGCTGGTAGAGAGCAGTACACAATTAGGATGAGGATATGTGAATTGGGAGGTGGTGAGGACAGACAGGCCAGAAACTATTGGGTGGAGGGTGTGAGGACAAGAGGTTCCTGTAGGTTGAAGCCAAAATTGTTTCAGGAGTAGCGAATGTGTTGTAAAGACAACTCACATCTGCGCAGTTTACAAAAGGCGATGGTGGAAAGGGAGGACCCAGATGGCCTGAGTTGTGAAGCAGCCATTGAAATAGTGTGTGTTATGTTCAGTTGAGGGTTGTGCCACAGGGTGGTCCACTTCTGTCATGGCCACAGTTTGGCGATGGCCATCCATGCTGGTGGACAGCTGGTTGGTAGTCATACCAGTGTAAAAAGCTATGCATTGATTGCAGCAGAGCTGGTATGTGATATAACTGGCCACTGATGGGGTAGGATACGCATGTAAAAAAGGACTGGAATAGGAAGTGCTGGATAGGTGGATTGAGCAGTTTTTGCACCTGGGTGTTCCATGGGAATATGATGCCTGTGACAAGGGTTTGAGATTGGAAGTGGCTTAGGAATGGACTACGATATTTAGGAGGTTGGGTGGATGACGCAACACCACATTATGAGAGGTGGGAAGGATCTTCGGTAGGATCTCCGTCATTTCTGAAAATGGTGATAGATAATCAAAGCCCTGATGAAGGATGGGGTTCTGTTCTTCCAGTTTGAGGTGGTATTGGCTGACAGAGAGCGTGCACCTTTGTACATGGTTTTTGGGAGTGGTGGGAGGATTGTGTGTGTGTGTGGGGGGGGATATAGCATGGGAGATCTGTTTAAGAACAAGGTCTGAATGATAGTGCCTGTCTGTGAAGGCCTTTGTGAGATGTTCAGCAAAATATGAAAGTGTGTTCTTGGCACTGCAAATACACTGTCCCCAGGTGGCCAGGCTGTATGAGAGGGTGATAGTGTGGAAGGGCTCACAGCTGTTGAAATGGAGGTACTTTTGGTGGTTGGTGGGTTTAAGTTGGACAGAGGTGTTGATGGGGCCATCAGAGAGGAGGAAGTCAATGTCTAGGAAGGTGACACAATGGGTTGAGGAGGATTGGGTGAATCAGGTGAGAGAGAAGGTGTTTGGTCCTGAAGGAATGAAGGTAGTGTGTCTTGCCCCTGAGCTGGGATCATAAATATCATCATCAATTATCATGAACCACAGTGGGGCTATGGAGACCTTAGGAAGGTTTTCTCTATATGGTCCATAAACAGTTTGACATAGGAGAGTGAATTTGTTTGTGTACCTTCCGTAGAAAGCAGTAGTTGTTGTGTGTTAACATAAAGTTAGTAAGGTGTATGATGGATGAGGAAGTGAATAGAGATCCAGGAAATAAAGGGGTGGGAATGGTGGAGAGTCAGTGGAGTAGTAATTGGTGTCTGTGATGTGGGAGGCTAGATTTTGGTAGCTGGCTGGAAGTGTTGGTCAACAATCGCCAAAATTTTTTGAGTGGGGCAGAATAACCAACTACAATGACTTGTCCAGGATTGTGGGGTTTGAGGATTTTGGCTAGCATGTAGGAAATGGGTGTGTAAGTTGTCATAAGGATGAGGAGGTGAATGGATTCAGCACAAAGGTTCTGGGAAGCACCTAGGGCTTTAAGCAGAGATTTAAGGTTATGTCGGACTTCTGGTATAGGACCGCTCCGGCAGAGTTTATATGTGGAGAAGTCAAAACAATTGGCAAATGCTTTCCACCTTATAGTCACTGCAGTTCATCACGACAGTGGTAGAACTTTTGTCTGCAGATGAGGATCTGTTTCAGGCTATCTATGGCTGTCTTTTATTTTACAGGGAGGTTGGATTTCTGAGGAAGGAATCTGGGGAAGGATGGTGAGGGCAAGTTGGAGGTAAAGAATTCCTGGAAGGTGACTAGAGAATGGTTAGATGGGGGAGGGGGTGGGGGAGGATCGCAGTTGGATGGTGGTGTGAATTGGGAAAGGGTGGTTTCAATGTTGGGATTAGTGGAATTAGGTTGGCTTTGGTGGGAGCAACTGGTGACAGACAAGTGTTTCCTCTGCAGAACTGGGAGAAGGAGAGTAGATCTTTGGCAAATCCAGCATGGTTAAATTTGGGTCTAGGGCTGAAGGTGAGGTCTTGGATAGGACTGAAGTTTCTGTGGGGCAAAGGATTTTGGTGGAAAAGTTAAGAATAGTGTAATGGCTCTGGATTTAGTGGAGTGTTTGTAGGATGTTTTGGGGAATGTTGCAAGTTGAAAAGGTCAGCTAGGCAGGATCCAGGTGATATGAGTGGTCAACAAGGAGAAACACTCTGGGTGCGATAGAGGTTGGATAGTGGAGCCCCAAAGTGACAGTGGGTTATCATCAGGTTGGGTAACTTAAGTATGTATTGTGTGGAATGCTCTTTCAGATGCTGGAAGGCAAGAATTCAATTTCAGAGATGTGATGTATGAAGTATAGATTGCACAGTAACAATATTTCGCAGAGTGAGCAAGGGGCTTCTGGGATGTCTGTGTCATGTAGATATATTTTTGCAGTACCAGGTTTGTGAGGGCCATGGACTGGCAGAATCTGAAAAGGTGATGGTCACTGTGAAAAGGGCGAGGGGGGGGGGGGGGGGTGTATCCAGAGAAAGGAATATTTGTGGTTAGCCTGTATTGGGAGGGGGAGGGGGTGGGGGCTATTCTGTGGTTTAGGCAGCATTTTAGGAGCAGAATATTTGATTGGGTTCTAGCCATTGAGAGAGATACTTTACTGAACTGGTGCAGAAAGATGTGTTAGGGTTCATTGTGGCACAGATGGCTTTGGGGAAATAACATAGGATATGGGCAAATGAAAGTGTTCAATGGTTGTGAGCGAGGTGGATAACAGAAAAAGTCCCATAGAAGTACATAGACATGCAAAAATTTGCACAAATACACAAAAATTTGCACAAATACACACAAATATGTAAAAATATGCACAGATATGTAAAAAAAGCTCAAAAATGTGGGGAAAAAAGGATGAAACACACATGAGGTATGGGGGTATGTGTGTGTTGGGATAAGTGTGTTCCATTGCCCTCCCATCCAAATGCTGCTCCCAATTCCAGCCCCTTTACACTGGACTCACATTCGGGAGGACGACGGTTCAATCCCGCGTCCGGCCATCCTGATTTAGGTTTTCCGTGATTTCCCTAAATCGCTCCAGGCAAATGCCGGGATGAATCCTTTGAAAGGGTACGGCCGACTTCCTTCCCCGTCCTTCCCTAAACCAATGAGACCGATGACCTCGCAGTTTGGTCTCTTCCCTCAAAACAACCAATCCAGCCCCTTTCCACAGGGATCATATCCCCAATCCACCCAACCAACACTTCCAGTCCTGTCACAGATTTATCTTACCCCATTAGAGCCCAGGCCCTCAATGAAAGCAGCCATGTCATATACCAGCCCTGCTGCTATCGCTGGACAGCTTTTTATATCATTATGAGTACCAACCCCACCTGTCAACCAGGATGGATGGTCACTGCCAAACTGTGGCCAAGAGCAAAGTGGACCACCCAGAGGCCCAACACGCAGCTGGATGTAACATACTTGATTTCAGTGGCTGCTTCATGACCCAGGCCATCTGGATCCTCATGTCCATCACCACCACTTTTTCTAATGGAATCTCTAAATGTCTACTTCTTTCAATTTACCCAGGCCCTACTTCCACATTTGTGCATTAGTAAAGTAATAAAGAGCATGATTAACGTGGTTACTTGTCACATTCATTATTTTGATACCATATCTTGCGTATTCATTGTAGTTTGAACCAAGGTCATGTTCCATGTGTAGGTCTAGCAAAAATTTAACATTTGAAATTCAGGAGGGAACTGTATATGTTCAGTGCATATTTTGTTTGTCAGAATACTATTGTTGTATTGTATTGTTGTTTCACTAATTTTTAATAGCAAATATTTGTAATAAAATGGCGCTGGTAGGTGAGGTTATATGATAGTAAATGACTTCAAATGCTGGAATAAAATCACACATTAAGGGGAGTCATAAAATTCTTGGAGAATGATAGATTTATTGCAGTCAAAATGAATTGCAATAATAATCGTACTGAAACCTGACCAGTTTCTACAATGAAAGAAGTGCATAAACTTGGAGCAGTAAAACATATAAACAGCCTTTTTCATCTATATTAAATCAGATCTGTCTTTGAAAGTTTCATATTGGTTCTACTTCCTTTTTGGGATGTAAATTTAGCAGCCTTTAACCCACTTGCACCATGAGTTGCCATATGGCAACGTTTGTAACATTTTTTAAAATCGTTGATTCCACGACATCAACGAAGCGAGAGTGTTGGCAGCACTGAATTCCATTCTGCAAGACTGTAAAGATCACTACAATGCAACAGTTTTAACAATACATTTAAATTCTACTGTGTAAGCAGTGTTGGAAGTCATTGTTTGCTGAATGACGAAGAAAAATGGAGTATAAGTTCGAGTAAGTATGTTTTACGCAGTAACTTACAATATATAATTTGGTTTTTCAGTATGGTTGTGCTCTAAATATATATTCTTTGGAGGTTACTGCCTGCTGTGAAATAAATTATGTTCATTTAGGCCATTTAAACGTCGGTGTTGCCATATGGCAATGCTAGGCGCTTGTACTCAGTAAAAGGACGAATTTTCTCTTTTTTGTTTTAGAAGAGGTTTCTTGCTTGCTGAGGTGCTGAAGATTCTTTATAATGACGATATTGAAGGTGAGGTGTTTGTTGAGCCCCAGATCCAAATAGAGAAGATTGATGGACTATTGTATGTGTGGTGACTGGATAACTTAGTTGTCACAATGAGCTCTTCTTCATGTGGTGCACAAGAAGTTGGCCAACTCAAGAGATTCTCACAACAAAAAAAAAAAAAAAAAAAAAAAAAGAGGCGAAACATAATGATTCCCTAGTGGTTCTAGGTGCTACAGTCTGGAACTGCGCGACCGCTGCAGTCGCAGGTTCGAATCCTGCCTCGGGCATGGATGTGTGTGATGTCCCTAAGTTAGTTAGGTTTAAGTAGTTCTAAGTCCTAGGGGACTGATGACCTGAGAAATTAAGTCCCATAGTGCTCAGAGCCTGTAATGATTCCCAGACTAAAACTGGTAGCCAAATATAATATGTATATGGGAGGTACTGATCAGATGGATCAGAATCTAGCATGCTATCGCATTGCAATAAGAAGCAAGAAATGGTACTGGTGTCTCTTTACATAGATGTTAGATGTCACTATACAAAACAGTTGGATTTTGTATAATAAAACAAGAAACTAAACTATTTCTCAGCTTGATTTCAAGAGAGAAGTAGCAACAGTGTACTTGCAAAGACACCGAGCTTTACCAAAAGGAGCCGGGAGACCATCTGCATCAAGGGCATGTTCCCATAGCCACATGTCAGATTCAATTAGGTTTGATAACACTGACCACCTCGTCCAGCATACAGAAGGAAAGAAGAAGAAAAGGTGTGCGCACAAGGACTGTAAATCTATTGTGAGAACGTGTTCAAAGTGTAATGTGGGATTGTGTATTGACTGTTTTATCCCATTTTATGTAAAATAATGCTGAGTTCAAGGTTTGATTTTTGATTATTAATTGTACTGTGTTATAAAGTATCAATTGTATGATAAAGACTGAATAATAAATTTGCACAAAACTTGCATATGTAATAAGAAATTTCAATAACCTACTTATTTTAGTTGAAGTTGTAATCCATATAAATTTAGGTAGTGAAAGCGCCTAGCATTGCCATATGGCAACATCAAATATCTCGCTAATGACAGTGAAGACTTTTGTCGAAACAACTCTGTTGTGTAATTTATGCCTTTTACAGACATAATAACACAAATTTTTGTTAAAAATCACAAAAAAATTAATTCCGGCGCTAATGGGTTAATATCCATGTTGATTATGAGTGATTTTAAGCACAACAATCCACTGCAATATTTTTGTTGTACCGTGGACTCCATGAAAATGTTTTGTGTTACAGGTGGTTTGAAAATCTGAAGTTAATTCTATCAGGAGTTACAAGACCTACAAGACGAGGAGCAGTGTTTAAGAACTTGAGGCCGAGAAAAATTCCTCTGAGTCGTCATTATCGAAAAGTCCATCTTCTTCTTGGACTTCATAAGTTCCAGGTCTCATACTGGATGTCATTTGCCATGCAGAGAGGTTTCGAGCTATTAGGAGGCCGCATAGCTTCAAGTTCAGGTGTGCATTTTTATGACTTGGGTCACTGTGGGAAGCAGCCTGGTCATAATTAGTATCAGCAAATGGAATGTACAAAATAATATATGTGCAAAAAAGCATCCATTTAATTTTACACATTGTCCTGTTATGTGTTGCAGTTAGTTAACATCTTATTATACAAGTCCAAAGACACGAACTATATTGTGAAATATGAAGGGAGAAATTATTGGTAAGTCCCCGAGCAATTCTCCCACAAAAGTCCCTATATTGTCTTTGGCAGCTATAGTATAATAAAATAATGGAATAGATGATAATAAAATGTGTGGCTTTTTAAAATGTATTGAATTAATGAGATTAATTTTTCGGCGTGAATGACAAGCACAATAAGCTGAGCTATGCCTGGAAATAAGTCCGTATTAGTTCATATTATTTTGCAGGGCGGAGTAGTTTCTTTCTCCGCTGTAGATTTGTGCTTACCATTCTTTATAATACTACGTTTGGTCGCCGCGTTCACCTTTGAAGTCTTGACCGTATTCCTATTAAGCTTATCGGATCTTCGTAATTTTCCAAAGTACACAGGTGGGCTTCAGTTATTGTAATTATTGTACTATTTGAAATAACAACCCACACGACCTTTCTGTTAATAAAACAATACTGTATTTTTCTAAACGGTGCACATATGAAATCCACACTCCTCACTTATTCATAGCGACCCCAAAATGGCGGTCTACAATTACTCGCTAAAAAATTGACGTGCTTCTCACTCTTTCACTCGCTGAGCGTGAATCCCTCCTTCCTCCTATCGGTACCAGAAAAAATCCTCTGTTTATTAACAACTGAAAGTCAAAAAATACATGACGGTAGGCATAGGCTCTATGATGGGCTACCGCTTCATCTTGTCTCTTTGCCTTTAAGGAAGACGAAAACATAAAGGAAATGCAAAAGGTTTATCACACAGCACTAAGCTTCCAAACTGTACTGTGATGAGGTTAACACTTTTGGAGTTAAACAAAACAAAAATGTGATAAATTAATTTGATGTAAGAAAAAAGCTACACATACACACTCTTGATCCATAGCAAAAGACAGTGTTATTTGCCCTTGTTTTGCATCTCCAGATGGAAGTATTCAATTCAAAACCAATGCATTAATTGCTCATTACTTTATCTCTGAAATAAAATGCTCCACTACAATTGTACTGGACGTGTTTTTTTCACTGGCACATAGGGAAATGTAATTTGAAATACATCTTTAAAAATTATTTCTTGCCAATTACAGAACACATACTAAACCTTGTACCAATAGATGATGGATTGAAACATCGGCCAAGAGCAGAATGGTCCATTATGTACATGAATTGTGAGGTTAATGATGCAGAAATATGGCTGAAAAGTGCACTGCAGTCAGAACCAGGGAAAGAGGTAAGAATAAATAATTTATGCCATTGCATTGTCAACTACTATGTTATAATGATCTTTCAAAATCATACTGTTATAATGTCTGGATCCAGCTTTGCTGTCACCACCATCATTATAATGATCATCATCAATAATCTTGTACGGTTTCCAACCCTAGGCTGGGTCTATTTGGAGCATAAGCCTTGCCATATAGTCCTGTTTTCCCACCATCTTACTGTGCTAACTCTTGTCTAGTCCTTGCCTATTTTCTTCAACATACTCCTCCATGCCTTTCAGTCATCTATCCCTTTGCCTTTGCCTTTGCCTTCGTCTTGGTCATTTCCTTCACATCTCCATTTGATGTACTTTCTCGGGAACCTCTTTCATTCCTCTCTTTAAGTTCCCATACCATCTTAGCATTGATGTTTCTATTTTGCTCTGCAAGGCTTCCTCTTTCAATATTTCCATTATCTTTTCATTCCTTGTCCAGCCTCCCCTTGTTACTCCTATCCTACTATTGAGGAATTTCATTTCATCTGCTTGTAATTTGCTTACGTGTCATTTCTTCATTACCCAAGTTTCAGATGCATAAATCAGTACTGTGATGTAGGAGCTTCTACATATTACTTTTTTATTTTTTAATGTGATGTCCTTGTCGCAAACCAAGTTCCTAAAACTTCATAGAAATACTTCTGCCTGCTTTACATGTTCACTGATCTGTTTCACATTTCTTCCATTTTTCTCTATCATGTTTTCCAAGTACTTGACACTTTCCACCTTCTTCAACTGTTCAGCTCTAATCCTTATTCAACTAGTTGATCTATCTTTCTTTCTACTTGTAAATAGTATCTCACATATGTGTACATCAACATTCATTCCATAGTGTCCCACAGTTTCTTCCCAAGTTTTGTATCCCTCCTGGGGGCTTCGTGTGGATAAGGAACAGGAACAGGAAAAGGTACTAATATCTCGGTACTGCTGATACAGTTAAGGCACCTTTACTAGCGGATAACATATGCAAACATATTACATAACTTTCAAGGTGGTGCGAAGTTGAAGCGAAGTGTCCTGGCTGTCTGCACCTGATCAAATGGGGTGAAGCAGTCGCGGAGCTCGCAGACCTCGACAGCACCAGCTAGAGGGTGCTGTCATCGGTGTCTCTTGTAGTGCCAACCCAGCAGAGCGGACCTACGTTGTGGCATCGTAGCTATCGATACCACCCCGAGCATCCAGCTGTTACTAAATGTCATCCTCACTATTTTCCCAGATCGTCAAGTCATCCACAAATCTTGTTTTTTTCTGCCATCTTAATTGGTATCTCATCCGAGACCAAAATGAAGAGGAGAGATGACAATGCACTGCCCTGTTTCACACCAGTTTTTTTCTGGAACCAATCCGTCCTTTCATTTCCCACTTTTACACACCTCAGGCTTCCACTGTACATCTTCTCCACTCCTTTTGTTGACTCTTTTTCTACTCTCTTCTTTTTTACTGCTTCCTAGACCTTTCTTCTACAGACACTATCAAATACCTTTTCTGTATTGAGAAAGGCTATCGTAAGGTCTTCCCCTAATTCATAGTGGTGCTCCTGTAGCCCCTCACTGCATATATGAGGTCAACAGTTGATCTTGCAGGTCTGAAGCCAATGCTATTACCCTCTCAATTTGTTATCAATCCTCGTTCAGATTCTGCTCTCAAAGATCTTTTGATATACCTTGGCACGGTGTGGTATCAGTGCGACGTTTCTACAATCCTCCCTACTCCCTTTCTTGAATATAGGGACAATTAGTGCCCTCTTCAAAAGCTTTTGGAGCGTCCTTCTCATTCCACACCACTTCATCACAAGATATAGCTGCTGTTTCCCAACCTCCCCTCTGCTTTTACCATTTTGACACTTACTTTGTCCACACCTGTTGCTGTTCATCCTGTCCAGTGCGATTTCCATTTCTTTTCATGTCAGCCTCCACCCCCTGCTGCCCTCCACTAGAGTTTACTTCTGCCTGCTTTAGTCTATTGTCATCATCTCGAAGTCCATACAGATATAGCAAGTGCTCAAAGTACTCCTTCCACACTGTCTCCATTGTCTCTTTGTTATTAATCTCTTTCCCACTTTTATCTATCATTATTTCACCCTTCCTCAAAGCTCTCCTCTTACTTTTGACCATTCCAAATAGTACTTCTTACTCTCTGCCATCTTCCTCCATCATCTTTGTCCATTCTTCTATCCACTTTCTTCTCTCCTCAGCCACTGTCTTATGTGCTTCGTTCTTTTTCTTATATTCCTTTCTCGCTAATTCGATTCTTTCTCGGAACCACAGTCTGGAGTTCTTCTTCTTCCTTTCCACTATCTCCTTGACTCTTTCATTCCACCGTAGTGTCTCCTTCCACTGTTTTCTGCCACTTGTCCTTCCCCATATGGCTACTGTATCAGTTTTCTTGTATTCCTGTAAATTGTTTCTTGTTGCTATCAGTAACTGAATGACAGAATCAGCCAGCCATTTGTACATCTTAGTTCTTAGCTCCATAATGAACTGCGAATGATATGAAAAAAGACAAGGTCTACATTAAAAGAGAGGAGGAGGATCAAGTTCTATACTATATTAACATTATCATTGACAGAAATCATGTTTACAGAGGTTGTGGCTTCAACATTAAGAGACACCCGCACACAATGTTCACCTGAACTCAATGCCCTGGATTTCTTCCTCTGGGTAGGAGCATGTTTATATTGCTCCGCTGATGAATGCCATAGAATTGGTAGTGTGTGTCCATGCTGCTCTTGTAACTGTAGACACAACTGCATTATGAGCTCAGAGAAGAGTGGTCCACTGATTTGCTAAATGTTTGGAAATGCAGAGAGGTCACTTTGACCATCTGTTAGAAGGCAACATATGTCACTTTGGAAGTGTGTTTATAAAATTTTAAGCACATTACTGATGTATTACATCTGGCCACTCATACTGAATGTAGTCTGTATTTTTAACATCTCAACATTGGTATTTTTTGGGGTTATTTTTGTCCTATGAAAAGTAATTTTAACTTAACTGATTATTACTTTTCATGAATGTATCTGACTAATAATTGGTTATAATATTGATGGTTCTGACAATGAAAATAATTTAGTGTAAATGTAACAATTCACCCAACAGTAGAGATGTTGAATCATCTACACACACACACACACACACACACACACACACACACTACTGAATCCAGGAAGATTGTGCAAGGACAACTCCCATGTACATAGTTCAGAAGAGCGAGTAATGAGAGGAAGGATCCTGACGACACTGATTATGAAGCAGCCATTGATATCTAGCATGTTGTGCTCAGCAGCCTGTTCCACCATTGAGTGCTTAACTCTGCCCTTGGCCACTATTTGACATTGATCATTCATTTGGGTGTACAAGTCATTGGTGGTCATGCCTGCTGAGGATGCTTTTCACAAATTGCATCAGACTTGGTATAT
The DNA here is from genome assembly GCF_021461395.2 of Schistocerca americana. NCBI lineage: Eukaryota > Metazoa > Arthropoda > Insecta > Orthoptera > Acrididae > Schistocerca > Schistocerca americana. The sequence continues at coordinate 190,616,225 of NC_060119.1, forward strand.
GGCATGGCTGCTTTCACATGTGACCCTGCTTCTGGTATGGTAGGATAAGCCTGTGACAGGAGTTGAGTAGAATGTTGGTTGGGTGAATTGGACATATCTTGCACCTGGATCTTCCACCGGTATATGACCCATGTGGCAATGAGTTGGGAGTGTGCATGGCATATGGATGACCAGGATATTGTGTAGTTTGGAGAGTGATTGAATACCATGAGAGGAGGAGTTGGAAGGACAGGATAACATATTTCTCATTTATAGACACAATGGTCCATAGTGTTGGTGAATGATATGGCTCAGTTGTTCCAGTCTTGGATGGTATTGACTATGGGGGTGCTGATTTGCAGCTAGTTCTCGGGTATGGTGGGTGGATTAGGTGTGCATGGGAAATCTGTCTGCTGACTAGGTTTGGAGGATAGTACCTGTGTGTTAAGAAGTTAGTGAGAACTTCAGTGTAATAGGCAAGGGAATTCGTGTCACTTCAGATGTGCCATCCGTTGGAGTGGGAGCAATGACACCTATCAAAATTGCAAGTACTGTTAATCGTTAGTGAACTTGATAGGGAGAGAAGTATGGATGAAGTCATCAGAGAGACTGAGGTCAAAGGCAGCATGTTGGGCTGATGAAGAACAGGTGAAGTGAATGGGAGAGATGATGTTGAGGCTGTTGAGGAATGAGGTTAGGATTTCTTTGCCCTGGGTCCAAATCATGAGCACATCATCAGGAAGGTTTGGTATTTTGGGAGGCTAGGAATATTTACTCTAGATGGCTCCGAAACAGAGTGGCATTGGAGAGTGTCGTTTGGGTGCCAATGGCTGTTCCACAGATTTGTGTCTCCCCCACACAAAGGAGAAATAGTTATGTGTGAGGATGTAATTAATTACAGGTATGAGTAATGAGCTTTTGGGTTTGGAGTTGAAAGGATGTTGTGAGAGGTAGTGCTTGATAGTAGAAATGCCGTGGGCAAGGGGGATGCTGATTTATAGGCAGATGGCATCAACAGTGATGAATAGGTATCCGGATGGTTAATGGGATGGAGATTATTGAGACATGGTAAAAGACATTGTTCACATCTTTAATGTGTTGGCTAGGCTGTGGCCAATTGGTTTGAGGTGCTGGCCAACAAGTGAAGAGAATTTTTCAGTGGGAGCACAGCAATCCATTGCAATGGGGCATCCAAAATTGTTGGGTTCATGGGCTTTGGGAAGCATATAGAAAATGTGTGTGAGTTCATTGGCATGAGGTAGGAGATGGATTCAGGAGAAAGGTGTGTAGATGGGCTTTAGGGACAGGATCACTATGGCATGGTTTAGTTGGGGTAGTCAGAGAGTTGGCAGATGCCTTCTGAAAGGTAATTGATGTGATTCATAAAAAAAGTCATGGAGCCTTTGTGTGTAGGGACGATGATCAGATCATGGCCTGTCTTCAGGTTGAATGTGATTGTTTTTTCTACAATTGAGAGATTTGTGCTCATGGGAAGGGAGTATGGGAACGACTGTGAGGCCAAGTTGAAGTTTATGAATTCCTGGAAGGTAACCTGGGAATGGTGAGGTGGGAGAGGAGGAGAGTCACAGTTGGATAGTGGTATGAACTGGAAGAGACAGCATGCATTGTTGTGATTAGGTTGGCTTTGCTTGAAGGGATTGATAGCAAAAAAGGGAGAAAGTTTTTCCACTCCTAGGGTTGAGAGCCCAGCATGATTGGACATGCTTGTGGATGTGAAAGTGAAGCCATTGAATGGGACGGATATTTCTGTATGATTGAGGTTCCAGGTGGATGGGTTGACAGTAGTTTATGGTATGGGTCTTGTTGGATGTTGGGAGAGAGTTTTGGGGAATGATTGTTATGTGCACTGTTAAGAAATACTGTAATTGTAGGATATTTATGTTTTCAGGAACAGTGTGTACTGCTGTATTATTGGCAGGACAAAATTAGTAAACAGAAATAAATAAATAAGTACCCAGAATCGAACTCTCCACCTTGGGTATTTTAACATAATTCTCTATACACTTCCATACTGTATTGGATGAAAATATTTATCATACATAGGATTACAGTGTTGCCAAATTAGTATTCTTTGACATACATTTTCTACCAAAATATACACTGGACAAAATTTTACTTCAGTCATTTTTATACTGAAAGTGTTCACCCCCGATAGCTGAGTGGTCAGCGCGGGGGTCTGTCACACCGAGGGGCCCAGGTTCGATTCCCGGCTGGGTCGGAGATTATCTCCACTCAGGGACTAGGTGTTGTGTAGTCCTCATTATCATTTCATCATCACCAGTGGAAGGCAACGGGAAACCACCACTGGACTCACTTCCCTAGATGCTCATGCGGTGGGCCTCTCTAACGAGGCTTTCCCTATGTTTTACTGCCGTACACTGTTAATGCATTTCTGGTGCCATCTTCTAAGTAGTAAAGTCCAGTTATGCCCTCAGTTCATATGCCATACCATACACTCACTCATTTTGGGTGTGATAGCCCCTCCGTAATTATTCAAGGATTTTTGTACTCAAATATTGCAGTTTTGCTTGTTCATGAAGCCATTCAACAGAAAGTTTATCTTATGAGTAAGCATTATTTTCTCGGTGAAACTTGTCCATTCGTCATTTCACAAGCACCCAATAGGCAAATGATTAATGCTTTTTGTGGCTATGTGGTTGCAGTTTCTGTGTCACTTGGATTTTTTAGGCCCAAAGTGGAGATCTTCTTTCAGAGTTCGTTGCATGTTGGTTCTGGGAATATCCCATTGTTATGAATGTCAGCAAATAGATTTAAATGTAATTTCAGCAGCATTGCAACTCGTGATGTTTTCTGCAGAATGACTAACTTGAGGGTGACCCGGAGGTTAAATATCCAGAAACAAACATGTCTCCCAAATTCATCATTCAGTCTTATCACAATTGATTTATTTAGTGTGCCATAGTGAACAAACATTCCACTGAGTTTTTTAACGGTTTCTACTTAGTGTTGACCAGATTTGTAAGAAGTTTTCACCTTGACAACAGAAATGGCTGTCATTTCAAAAGGTATGTTCTATATGGAACACTCTTTACAACGCAAAATCAATCACATCTGTTGAACTTCATGTTCCATTGTACAATGAGTACACTTTGAGTGTTAGTTTTGCTAACATATTCACCCATCCTACTTCGTACACCACACACACACACACACACACACACAACTAACTACGCTTCATTTACATTATTCAGAATTTCGCGCATATTTGATATTTTCGTCCTACCCTTCCAACAAGTCAAAAACACAGTAGATGCGATAAATGAGTTTATTGAAAAAGTTACTTCATCACTAGGTAGGAAAGCTAAGGTCGCATGATATTCTGTAGTCCTACAAAAGCATTCAACTCAGTAAACCATGCCCTGATTGTTTTCAGACTCAACAGGTATGGAATACGGGATATTGCTTTGAAATGGTTTGAATCATATCTCTTGGAGAGGAAACACAGGGTAGTAATCGTATCAAATGGAGCAGATTACTTCTCAGAGTGGAAAACTGTATCACAAGGTGTTCCTCAAGGCTGAATCCTTGGACCAATTTTATTCCTGTTCTATGTGAATGACTTGCCTCTCCATATAAATACTCATTTAACTTTGTTTGCAGATGATACTTCTGCCCTAATTGACAACGAAAATTCTGACAATAGACGACAGTGTTTCATGAATACGTTAACTAACTTGGAGACATGGTTCAGTCAAAATGGCTTAAGTCCAAATATTTCAAAAATCCACATAATGAAACCAAACATTCAAAAACTGAAGAAATCTGTATCACTCACAACAAACAAACATTGAAGAACTTGACTCAGTCAGGTTCCTAGGAATAAACTTAGACAGAACTTTGAGTTGGAATTCTCATATAGAATATCAAGCAAATAAATTAAACAGCCTTGCATTTGCAATGGAAATTTTAGCCTGTGCCACTGATATGGCCACCAGGAAAATAGCATGCTACAGCTACTTTGAATCTGTTACTCGATATGGCATAATTTTCTGGGGAAATGTTACACAAATTTTAAAGTTGCAAAAAAGAATCATTCGCAACATTGTGCCGACCATTATTTAAAGACCTAAAAATATTAACTGTCCCCTCTCTATACATCTGTGAGCTGGTTCCTTTCCTACACAGCAGAGCTGATCTATTCAGAGTGGATCTATTTAAAAAAAAAAAAAAAAAAAAACATTTTGAACACTCATACAACACAAAACATAAAGAAAACTTTATGCTCGCCTCTCATCACTCAAAACTGCATGCTCAGATTCCTCAGTATATAGCCATGAAAATTCACAACACAATAAAAGGGTGTGACATAATGAATATGAAGATAAATATTTTAAAAAGCTAGTTACATGATTTTCTAATTGAATGCTACTACTACTCTATGGCAGATTTCATGAAGGATGAAGTGATACTTTGAGCTGGATCCCTAAAATGGAATAAAAATTTATGATAGGTATAGTAGATGTAAATACTGTAAATTTGACAAATTTTAAGTAAGTAAATTCTCCACAAAGTATTATTGTAAGTGTGACAAAATTTCAAATAAGCTAATTGTAACCTTGACATGTCTCCTGTACATCAGACATATATGTTCTGAAATTGTGTACGTTATGAGATGAATAAAACACATTTCACATTTCAGTGGGAGAAAGAGCTGGGAAGCAGAGGGTTTGGGGTTTGGGATGGGTAACTAGTGTCTTAGATGGAGGCTGCAGGTGTGCAAAATAGGAATGAAGACAGGAGAGGTGGCAGGTGCATGGGATAGGCATGTTGATGCATGGGCAATGGATCCACTGAAGTGCAGCACACAATGAAGGTGACATGAATTGGAAAGGGGTGACAGGACAGTGTTGGGTAGAAGATGGGGAACAGTGGGTTAGCAGAGGTTGAGACCAGGAGGATTGCAGAAGTGAAGGAGTGTGGCAAACATAACTCCCATCTGTGTATTTGAGAAAAGCTGGTGTTGGAGGGGAGGATACAGATGGTATGGGTTGAGAAGCAGCCATTGAAATGGAACATGTTGTGCGACTGGATGATTAATTTTGTTCTCAGCCACACTTTGGCAGTGGCCACCATTCTGATGAACAACTGGTTGGTGGTCATCTTATATATATTATAAATGTGAAAGTTTGTGTGTGTGTATTACTATGTTTGTTATTCTTTCAGGCATAAATGGCTGGACAGATTTGGATGACATTTGGCATGGAGATAGCTTAAACCCTGATTTAACATGTACAGGGCTATTACAAATAAAGCGATTTCATAAATTCACTGTAGCTCCATTCATTTACATATGGTCATGACACACTACAGATATGTAGAAAAACTCATAAAGTTTTGTTCGGCTGAAGCCGCACTTCAGGTTTCTGCCGCCAGAGCGCTCGAGAGCGCAGTGAGACAAAATGGCGACAGGAGCCGAGAAGGCATATGTCGTGCTTGAAATGCACTCACATCAGTCAGTCATAACAGGGCAACGACACTTCAGGACGAAGTTCAACAAAGATCCACCAACTGCTAACTTCATTCGGCGATGGTATGCGCAGTTTAAAGCTTCTGGATGCCTCTGTAAGGGGAAATCAACGGGTCGGCCTGCAGTGAGCGAAGAAACGGTTGAACGCGTGCGGGCAAGTTTCACGCGTAGCCTGCGGAAGTCGACGAATAAAGCAAGCAGGGAGCTATTTTCATCTTTCAACAGGATGGTGCTCCACCACACTTCCATCATGATGTTCGGCATTTCTTAAACAGGAGATTGGAAAACCGATGGATCGGTCGTGGTGGAGATCATAATCAGCAATTCATGTCGTGGCCTCCACGCTCTCCTGACTTAACCCCATGCGATTTCTTTCCGTGGGGTTATGTGAAAGATTCAGTGTTTAAACCTCCTCTACCAAGAAATGTGCCAGAACTGCGAGCTTGCATCAACAATGCTTTCGAACTCATTGATGGGGACATGCTGCACCGAGTGTGGGAGGAACTTGATTATCGTCTTGATATCTGCCGAATCACTAAAGGAGCACATATCGAACATTTGTGAATGCCTAAAAAAACTTTTTGAGTTTTTGTATGTGTGTGCAAAGCATTGTGAAAATATCTCAAATAATAAAGTTATTGTAGAGCTGTGAAATCGCTTCAATCATTTGTAATAACCCTGTAGTCTACCGTACATATACCTATCTATCAAAGAGATGGGGTTGCAGGTGAAAGAGAAATGTAACCTACAATATGCAAATACCAATACTTCATTCCTCCAATATATGAGAATGAGAGCACTTACTGACTTGCAACAAATTTTACTCATAATTTCAAACCATTATGAAACTTTTTCTCACTGACATACCCTACAAAATGATGAAAGCAGAAATGTTTATTGCTTACTGCATTTTCCCTGTTCATGCAGTAAAACTGCCACATGGAGCAGGATGTCCTACTAAGTCTGTTCGCAACACATTTTGCAGACAGCATCCACATATGCTGCGGAATGTACATAGAAAAATATATCATTTTATGACTTGTAGTTCAGGAGGTATGACATCATAAACAGTGAGATATGTGAAAAACTGGTGCATCGTGCATGATGTTTTAATTTATTACTTCTTTAATACTAACTCAATTATAGATAAAGCTGAAATATGTGTATAGATACGTGTTACATATGTTAAATACATGTTAATATATTTGACATGTGTATACATGGGCAAAGTCACTGGTAAAGAGTTTAACCTGAACCCCTGGAACAATTTCAAGCAAATTTGGTACATATTTTAGTTATGATGTGGAAAGAAATACTGTAGGGGTAAGAACCACCACCATCCTGTTGGGATGGCAACATGGAGAGAGAAGGGCCGTGGGGAAAGATATGCAGACAGAGAGGGAAAAGGAAGTGATGGACAGAGACATGGGAAGGAGGAGCTGGACAGTCAAATGAAAGAGGAGGAAATGGACATAGGGAGGAGAAGATGAACAGCAAGAGGGGGCAGGACGAGATGAGCAGGAAGAGGGGGGAGGAGGAAGGGATGGATCAAGAGAAGGGCCAGAGGAGATGGAGGGGTAGTGAGAGTGTGGAAGTTGGCGGACGTGAACGGAAAGAGTTGGTGATTAGGTGGAGGAGATGTGCAGAGCGAATTGGGGGGGGGGGGGGGGGGGAGTTGGGGCTGAAAGAAGATTGGAGCAAATACATGCCTGGGCATTCCTTAAAAGTAACTGTTTAACAGTGGGTAGCACTGCGGGGTGCAGCTAGTGGTTGAATAAAAGGCTGTGCAGCCATGGCAGCACAGCTAGTGTGTAACATCGTTGCTTTCACAGATGACATGTGATAACCCTGCAATAGGAGTGGAGGTGAATGTGCTGGGTGGACAGGGTATGGAGCAGAGTGCTATGTAAGTTGACTGGATGACAGAATTAGGAGGAGTAGGAAGGATGTCCCCCATTTCTGGGCATGATGGTAGATGATCAAAGCCCTGGTGGTACCACACAATATGCTGTGCATAAATTGCACCAGACCTTGTCTATGGCGTAGCTGCTTTCACAGGTAGCCCTGCCTCTGATAGGGTAGGATAAGTCTGTGACAGGACTGGAGAATGATGCTGGGTGAGTGAATTGCATGGATCTTGCATCTGGATCTTCCACAGGAATATGACTTGTGGCAATAGGTTGAGAGGATCTATGGAATAGGGACAGACCAGGATATTGTGTAATTTGGTGGGTGAAGACATACCATGAGAGGAGTTGTGAGAACTGGGCAAGAAGTTTCTCATTTATAGACACGATGGTCCATAGCCCTGATGGATGATAAGGTTCAGTTGCCCCAGTCTGGGATGATATTAGGTGACAAGGACGGCATTCTTTTGCTACTGGTTATTAAGGGTGTGGGCGGATTAGGGATATGTGAGTATATGGCATGGGAAACTTTTATGCACACCCTGTTTTGAGACAGTAGTGCCTATCAGCATAATGGGCACGAGAATTATTGTGATTGTAGATATGCTATCCACTGGTGGCCAGGCTGTGTGGCAGATTTGTGTGTGTGTGTGTGTGTGTGTGTGTGTGTGTGTGTGTGTGTGTGTGTGTAGAAGGGGTGGCATCTGTCAAAATGGAGCTACTATTGCTGGTTAGTTGGTTTACTAGGGGCAGAAGTGTGGATGGAGCCATTGGAGTGGTGAAGGTCAGTGACCAGGAGGGTGGCATATTGGATTGTGGAGGACGAAGGAAGCAGATGGGAGAGGAAGGTGTTTCGAGGTTGTGTAGAAGGTTGCCCTGTGGATGCCTATGTTTGTGCTATGGACTCTTTTGTGTACCTTGTCATGAAAGGAGAAATAGTTGTGTGTGAAGCTGTAGTTACTAAGGTGTATGAGGGATGACATGGTGCATTAGGAGTTGGAGGACATTGGGAGAGGTAGTGTTGAATAGCGACAAGGTTCATGGGCATGAAGGATGGCATTTGCAGTGATATCATCATCCACCCAATTGACACAGCTTCCTCGGCCATCTGTATGCCACCCCCATGTCCAATCCTTAGCCACAGGGGTCCTATCCTTGTGAAAGATCACTACACAGCATTTTATGTGGGGTTTGACCACAACCAGCTGTCCACCAGAATGAATGGCCACTGCCAAACTCTCAAGAAGAACAAAATAAACCATCCAGTGACACAAGAAGCCGCTGTGCACAACATGCTCAATTTCACAGGCTGCTTCTCTGCCCACCCCTTCTGGATCTTTCCTTCCAACACCAGGTTTTCTGAACTAGGTAGATGAAAGTTATCCTCACAATATATTGTTTGTTCCAACAGCCCCTCTGCTATCACCTTCCACTGACTGAATGTTGCCACATTCTCTGACAGTTTCTTCCACCTCTGTCTTGTCACTTCTTCCCAATTCACATCTTTGTATCATTTTCATTGTGCAGTGCACCTCATTGATTCTGGTATCCATGCCTCACATGCCTATCCTGTGCAGTTGCGACCCATGCCTCCTGCATTCCTGTCTTGCACACCTATTACCGCCCTCCGAGCTGCTAGCTATCCATCCCCAACCTCTCCTCGTGCTTCCTGCCTCTTTCCCCATCTACCCATCCTACCTGGCACAGCTCCACACCCAGTCCACCTGCCAAACTGCAACCCTGGTATTGCATGCCCTGAAAGAAAAGAGAAAAAGTGGAGATATTCCACCTTGCTACATCTCAAAATTGGTGATGAATCCAATAAAATAGAAAATACATTGTTAAAAGTAGTATCTCTAATGAAAGACAACTTTCTGTAAGAGGCAGCACTTTTAGCATGTTATAACATCAAAATTTTGATGTCAAAGGATTATTAAAGTGCTTGTACACCAGCTAATAACATTGGCAAGTAACTTCCTCAAAACACTTGCTGAGGTCTTTACATTAGAAAAGAGACGTGTGCAAGTTTTTTATGGAAGTTGCCTGAGCGCGTTCATTTCAGCAATTTGCTACAAGTACTTGCAAAAGTGTTTCCACTAAAGACACATCGTGAGACTGGCAAGTGGATGTTTACAGTGTCATGCCAAAAACGAATGCAGCCACCATTGATGACAGATAAAACAGATTTGGATTTCACAGCTGATAAACAACAGAAATGGGCTTTCAGCATGCAGTGTTAATCTTTCCTTTGTGTATCAAAGGATAACTGCTATCCTTATTTTTAAAAAGATTTTTACATTATTATACAGGTTTTGCACTATTGTGAGATGTGAACTTTAATTTCAGCTTAATGATGATGTTACTTTTAATGTTGATTTGAGATAAAACTATTCTCTGAAGAGACAGTAGTCAACAAATCTAGTTGATAGTAATGGGAAATTACTTTGTTGCATATCTGTCTTTTTGCAGCATGTTTCATTGCAACAACCTGTTGAGAAATGCTACTGCTTAAGTGTTGCCAAAGTCTCATATGGTCGTGAAACAATAGTGTCCAGTAGGGGTGACATGCACAATACAAGTGAACGTGCTCTGGGGAGCAGAGACACCCCCACACATCGACTTGTTGTGTATGATCTGAAAGGCGCTTGGACAAAGAGTAACAGAGATGTTGCTTTTGCATTATTTGATACATTCATGAAAACCCAGGTAAGTAATGTATTTTATATGAGTCTCAAAATTCAATAATAATTTGCCATTTCCATTACACTAAAGCATTCAGAAAGGGATGTATAATTACTTTAGATGCCAATGTTGTTAAATAAAAACATGAAATTTTTGCACTTACTTTTCATTATTGGGATGTTAATCACAACACAGAAGCTTTAATTTATCTCTGCACTACAGAAACATAATTTTAACTGCCTGCCAGCACTTCCTAGAGACACTCTCAAAATGTTGTAGAAATGGAGAGGAGCTAAGCTAAAGCTCAGAATCGTGCTGCAAAGCATGTTTAGATGATCAACTGGAAGAGCAGTATGACAACACAGTTTCTCAGTACAACACACTGTTTTAACATCTCATAAACCATCAGCACATTATATGCTCTGCAAAAATAAAAGAACTGCATTTCTTGCATCATATAGCCATTCATTATGAGTATCTGTTTACACTCTCATTCCTGATGGTATTTTTGCCTAAAAGTTTAGCTAATTCTGTTGGAAGTAACAAAGCAAACTCCATCCATTGCATTTTATGTTGCTCTGAAAAATAGTGTATTACAATATGACGTCAATGTTTTCAGTACCTTATTTATACAGTGATGAACTTGTTTTAGAAAAGTGTAAAAGATTGGAGGAAATTATTTACTCAGATCATCTTGTAAATTCACATTTTTGTCTTAATTTTGTTAATGTAATTGTTACTAGCAGAAGTCAAGCCACTAATTTTGTCATCACTTTCCTTGTTGCTTGCCCATTTTTTAGCTTTGACACACTTGTTTGATCATAAATACTATAATGCTCGTGATGACTATCATGTAGCCTTATATTCATCATTAATATAATGGAATGTTTGCTCTCATGTAGAATTTGACACTAGTCTTTGTTTGTGGTGCTTATTTTCAGTGGCTTGCATGAGAAGGCAAACAGTCATATAAGTCTCTTCTTTACACTTTTAAATGTGTCTTATTTAGTGTTGTGCAAAAGAGAGAGGTACTTTATAACAAAACCCTCATAGTTTGAAGTGATACTCTGTGGAGATAAACATTTGCTCATCTAATTTCTAATAGCAGTAAAGGCACAACTTATTAAACATTATTAGTGGATGGCTGAACTGAATTAGCCACCAGACTTGCATGTTGCAAAACTGCTGAATGGCTCATACACTGAACATGTTTTGCAAGAAATGCATTACAGCAGTTATGATGTACAAAATCGTTTTTTTTTTTTTTTTTTTTTGTTTTTTTTCTGGACCTTGATACCCACATATCTTGGAACATATGTATTATACTGCTATGTATTCATTCATAACGTGTGTCCAACAAATTTGTTACACATTTGCAACATAACAAGACTGATAGACTGTGAATCTGACATACAGTTGTTAAACACCATGAGCTTTACATTACTTAATTGGAACATATTTTTCTTATTAAATATTTTCCTCACACAGCAATTGAAGAAGAATATTTCAACAGAAGCTCTCAAAGGTTTCCGTGGTGACAATTCCTCTACACCTATGAAATCACGTCCAAGGAATTCTGAAGGTCCTGTGACTCCCCCACCAAATACCAGCATACAGGTAAAGTACATTGTCTGAAAGCCTTCAGTGCAGAATAATAATAATAATAATAATAATAATAATAATAATAATAATACTGGAGCAGAACCATTATAACAGATAAAACAACACCACATAACAAACCTGACATCATACTCACCAATAAAAAGAAGAAATTAACACAACTAATCGAAATATCCATACCCAATACAACAAATATACAAAAGAAAACAGGAGAAAAAATTGAAAAATACATCCAACTGGCTGAGGAAGTCAAGGACATGTGGCATCAGGATAAAGTTGACATTATACCAATTATACTATCAACTACAGGAGTCATACCCCACAATATCCACCAGTACATCAATGCAATACAGCTACATCCAAACTTATATATACTAGTACAGAAATCCATAATTATTGATACATGTTCAATTACGTGAAAGTTCGTAAATGCAATATAACATATACCGTACAGTTAAAAGGAAGTCACGCTTGATCAAGGTCAGTGTCACTTTCCATTTTTGACCAGACATTACGTCTGAGAAAAGCAAAAAAAAAAAAAATAGTAATAATAATAATAATAATAATCCCCGTGGAGGCCCGGGAAAAGAATAGGCCTCCGGTATGTTCTGCCAGTCGTAAAAGGCGACGAAAAGAACAAACCACTAATAGGGCTAACCCCCCTTTTAGTGTGATTAGTTGGTTCAGGACAGAACTAAAGAAGCCTCGGACAAGCGCCGTCATGGTCAGGGACGACGCTTGAACCCTATGCCCGCCCACAATGGTAACGACACTGCTAGCCAACTGGAAAATGATTTAAATCCAAATAGAGGTGTTTTGCAGGATATGCTTCCTGCAACCACCCTAGAAGGAAAATAAAGACAGAGGATGAGATGGTCAGATGAAGTTAATCGACACCTCATGTTCTGTTATTACCAAGCAACAAACCTAGGAACCAACACAACTGGATACAGATCACAAGTATACACAACATTTATTACCAGATACCCAGAATTAAAATTTTTAACAGAACGACGACTAGCTGATCAGATCCGTGCAATAATCAAAAATAACAGGATACCCCAGTCAGAATTAGAAAACATCAAACAACAAGTACAACAAATACTGGAACAAAATAATGTGCAATCAGAAGAAGAAGAAAATACAGTAATGGACTCAAACATCCCAGAGCATACAAACAAAGAACAACACGCACCAATTAAACAATCAGAGGAAAACGAAATCTCAAGACAGCCACCAGAACAAGCACAAATAGACATAACAGACATAACAGACATGGAACACTTCTGGAGCAACATATGGTCAAGCCCGGTACAACATAACAGGCATGCACGGTGGATACAAGCAGAAACAGACACATACAAGATGATACCACAAATGCCTAAAGTGATAATTTTGCAACATGAAGTCACCCAAGCAATTAATTCTACTCACAATTGGAAAGCCCCTGGAAATGATAAAATAGCAAATTACTGGTTAAAGAAGTTCACCTCAACACATTCACATCTAACTAAATTATTTAACAGTTACATTGCAGACCCATACACATTCCCTGATACACTTACACACGGAATAACATATCTGAAACCTAAAGATCAAGCAGACACAGCGAACCCAGCTAAATATCGCCCCATAACATGCCTACCAACAATCTACAAAATATTAACTTCAGTCATTAAACAGAAATTAATGACGCATACAACACAGAACAAAATTATAAATGAAGAACAAAAAGGCTGTTGCAAAGGAGCACGAGGATGTAAAGAGCAACTGATAATAGATGCAGAGGTGACATATCAAGCTAAAACTAAACAGAGGTCGCTACACTACGCATACATTGATTACCAAAAAGCTTTTGATAGTGTACCCCACTCATTGTTACCACAAATATTGGAAATATACAAAGTAGATCCTAAATTGATACAGTTCCTAAACATAGTAATAAAAAATTGGAAAACCACACTTAATATCCAAACAAATTCAAATAATATCACATCACAGCCAATACAGATTAAGCGTGGAATATACCAAGGAGACTCATTAAGTCCTTTCTGGTTCTGCCTTGCTCTGAACCCACTATCCAACATGCTAAATAATACAAATTATGGATACAATATTACTGGAACATACCCACACAAAATCACACATTTGCTATACATGGATGACCTAAAACTACTGGCAGCAACAAATCAACAACTCAACCAATTACTAAAGATAACAGAAGGATTCAGCAATGATATAAATATGGCTTTTAGAACAGACAAATGTAAGAAAAATAGCATAGTCAAGGGAAAACACACTAAACAAGAAGATTACATATTGGATAACCACAGCGACTGCATAGAAGCGATGGACAAAACAGATGCCTATAAATATCTAGGATACAGACAAAAAATAGGAATAGATAATACAAATATTAAAGAAGAACTAAAAGAAAAATATAGACAAAGACTAACAAAAATACTGAAAACAGAATTGACAGCAAGAAACAAGACAAAAGCTATAAATACTTATGCCATACCAATATTGACCTACTCATATGGAGTAGTGAAATGGAGTAACACAGACCTAGAAGCACTCAATACACTTACACGATCACAATGCCACAAATATACGAGGGCCGTTCAGAAAGCAACCTCCGGTTGATTTAAAAAAATACACCAAGTTAAATAAAAATATTTTAATATATACATCTTACAACTACATCTTTGCACTATTTTTCTACATAGTCTCCATAGCGATTGAGGCACTTATCGTATCTCTTCACAAGCTTTGAAATTCCTTCTGCATAAAAATCACCCACTTGTGCCTGGAGCCAGCCTGTGACCGCATCTTTGAGCTCTTCGTCGTCATCAAACCGCTGTGACCCGAGCCATTTCCTCAAATGCATGAAGAGGTGATAATCACTTGGCGCCAGGTCTGGGCTGTAAGGTGGATGGTTGATAACGTCCCACTTGAAGGACTCAAGAAGGGCCGTTGTTCTGCGAGCAGAGTGAGGACGGGCGTTATCGTGCAAAAAAACGATACCGGAAGTCAGCATACCACGGCGTTTGTTCTGCATAGCCCGTCGTAACTTTTTTATTGTTTCACAGTACACGTCTTGATTAATGGTCGTACCACATTCCATGAATTCAACCAACAACACCCCTTTGGCATCCCAAAACACCGTTGCCATCAGTTTTCTGGCAGAAAAATCTTGCGAGGCTTTTCTTGGTTTGGTAGGCGAATTTGAATGTGCCCACATCTTTGATTGTTCTTTTGTCTCAGGGTTCACGTACTTAATCCAGGTTTCGTCACCGGTCACGATTCTGTTTAACAATGGTTCTCCTTCGTCCTCATAACGTGACAGAAAGTCTAATGCAGAGGCCATTCTTTGATTTTGTGGTGGTCGGTAAGAATTTTGGGCACCCATCATGCACAGAACTTACGGTAACCCAATCTTGCTGTCACTATCTTGTACAAGAGAGTCTTAGAAATCTGTGGAAAACCAGTAGACAACTCCGACATTGAGAAACGTCGATTTTCACGAACTTTTGCATCAACTGTCTGAACGAGTTCGTCAGTCACCAATGATGGTCTACCACTCCTCTCTTCCTCATGAACGTTTTCTCGTCCACTTTTAAATAAACGTACCCATTCACGGACAACTCCTTCACTCATAACTCTTGGTCCGTACACGGCACAAAGCTCACGATGAATAGCTGCTGCAGAATATCCTTTGGCTGTAAAAAACCTTATGACAGCACACACTTCACATTTGGCGGAGTTTTCTATTGCAGCACACATTTCAAACTGACACAAAAACTAAACTAGCGCAGGTACGACGTTCACTCGACCACGGCTTGATGCCGACTGACCTGTTGAGTGCGTGAACGCACAGATGGCGTCTCTACTCCCCCCACAACCCGCACTGTGACCAATCGGAGGTTACTTTCTGAACCGCCCTCGTAGAATACATCACATGCATTCAGCAACAGAAAGATTCACATTAAGCAGAAAGGAAGGAGGAAGGGGATTTATCGACATAAAAAAAGCAGAAACTAGCAAAATACACAAGGCAATCATTCATATAAATGCATCGGCTACACCACTGCAATTTCATAACCACTTCTACAACCCTTTAGATCACATAACATCAACAGATACAAAGAAAGTAAATTGGAAAAATAAAACACTTCATGGCAAGCACCCGTATCATCTAACACAGCCACACATCGATCAAGACGCATCCAACACATGGCTAAGAAAAGGCAGTATATACAGTGAGACAGAAGGATTCATGATTGCAATACAGGATCAAACAATAAACACCAGGTATTACAGCAAGCATATTATTAAAGATCCCAATACCACAACAGATAAATGCAGACTATGTAAACAACAAATAGAAACAGTAGATCCCATCACAAGCGGATGTACAATACTAGCAAATACAGAATACCCCAGAAGACATGACAATGTCACAAAAATAATACATCAACAGCTTGCCTTACAACATAAACTTTTAAAACAACACGTTCCTACATACAAGTATACACCACAAAATGTACTGGAGAATGATGAATACAAATTATACTGGAACAGAACCATTATACAGATAAAACAACACCACATAACAAACCTGACATCATACTCACCGATAAAAAGAAGAAATTAACACAACTAATCGAAATATCCATACCCAATACAACAAATATACAAAAGAAAACAGGAGAAAAAATTGAAAAATACATCCAACTGGCTAAGGAAGTCAAAGACATGTGGCATCAGGATAAAGTTGACATCATACCAATTATACTATCAACTACAGGAGTCATACCACACAATATCCACCAGTACATCAATGCAATACAGCTACATCCAAACATATATATACAACTACAGAAATCCGTAATTATTGATACATGTTCAATTACCCGAAAGTTCCTAAATGCAATATAACACATACCGTACAGTTAAAAGGAAGTGACGCTTGATCAAGGTCCGCGTCACTCCATTTTTAACCGGACTTAACATCTGAGAAAGTGAAGGAAATAATAATAATAATAATAATAAATCCCGTGGAGGCCCGGGAAAAGAATAGGCCTCCGGTATGTTCTGCCAGTCGTAAAAGGCGACGAAAAGAACAAACCACTAATAGGGCTAACCCCCCTTTTAGTGTGATTACTTGGTTCAGGACAGAACTAAAGAAGCCTCGGACAAGAGCCGTCATGGTCGGGGATGAAGCCTTGAACCCTATGCCCGCCCACAATGGTAACGACACTGCTAGCCAACTGGAAAATGATTTAAATCCAAATAGAGGTGTTTTGCAGGATATGCTTCCTGCAACCACCTTAGAAGGAAAACAAAGACAGAGGATGAGATGGTCAGATGAAGTTAATCGACACCTCATGTTCTGTTATTACCAAGCAACAAACCTAGGAACCAACACAACTGGATACAGATCACAAGTATACACAACATTTATTACCAGATACCCAGAATTAAAATTTTTAACAGAACAACGACTAGCTGATCAGATCCGTGTAATAATCAAAAATAACAGGATACCCCAGTCAGAATTAGAAAACATCAAACAACAAGTACAACAAATACTGGAACAAAATAATGTGCAATCAAAAGAAGAAGAAAATACAGTAATGGACTCAAACATCCCAGAGCAAACAAACAAAGAACAACACGCACCAATTAAACAATCAGAGGAAAACGAAATCTCAAGACAGCCACCAGAACAAGCACAAATAGAACACGAAGAGACACACGTGTTAGATATAGAAGAGAAATTTCAGCTGACATATATAGAATACAAAGACACAAATACAGACATCAGACCATTCTTGCATAGACCGCCAAATAACCCACAAGTCAAAACAACAATAAAAACTATCAACACAATCATACACAACAAAATAAATGAAAATATAACTATGGAAGAGTTACAACTACTGGCTTATATAGGAGCACTCACTACACTAAATATACACAATAGGCAGAGATCAGAACAAACCAACACACAGAAGAAACCCACAAAACCAGCATGGCAACACAGGCTACAGATAAGAATAGAAAAACTGAGAAAAGACATCGGACAGCTAACACAATTTATAAGAAATGAAATATCAGACAAAAAACGAAAAAGGTTAGGTAAAATCTCACAACAAGAAGCAATAGAGCAATTAGATGAAAAGAAGCAGAAATTACAAGAATTGGCCAAACGACTTAGAAGATACAAAAAAAGTGAAAATAGAAGGAAACAAAACCAAACATTCAACACAAACCAAAAGAGATTTTACCAAACAATAGAAAACACACACATTAAAATAGACAATCCACCAAACATAACAGACATGGACACACTTCTGGAGCAACATATGGTCAAACCCGGTACAACATAACAGGCATGCACGGTGGATACAAGCAGAAACAGACACATACAAGATGATACCACAAATGCCTGAAGTGATAATTTTGCAACATGAAGTCACCCGAGCAATTAATTCTACACACAATTGGAAAGCCCCTGGAAATGATAAAATAGCAAATTACTGGTTAAAGAAGTTCACCTCAACACATTCACATCTAACTAAATTATTTAACAGTTACATTGCAGACCCATACACATTCCCTGATACACTTGCACATGGAATAACCTATCTGAAACCTAAAGATCAAGCAGACACAGCAAACCCAGCTAAATATCGCCCCATAACATGCCTACCAACAATCTACAAAATATTAACTTCAGTCATTACACAGAAATTAATGACACATACAACACAGAACAAAATTATAAATGAAGAACAAAAAGGCTACTGCAAAGGAGCACGAGGATGTAAAGAGCAACTGATAATAGATACAGAGGTGACATATCAAGCTAAAACTAAACAAAGGTCGCTACACTACGCATACATTGATTACCAAAAAGCCTTTGATAGTGTACCCCACTCATGGTTACTACAAATATTGGAAATATACAAAGTAGATCCTAAATTGATACAGTTCCTAAACATAGTAATGAAAAATTGGAAAACCACACTTAATATCCAAATAAATTCAAATAATATCATATCACAGCCAATACAGATTAAGTGTGGAATATACCAAGGAGACTCATTAAGTCCTTTCTGGTTCTGCCTTGCTCTGAACCCACTATCCAACATGCTAAATAATACAAATTATGGATATAATATTACTGGAACATACCCACACAAAATCACACATCTGCTATACATGGATGATCTAAAACTACTGGCAGCAACAAATCAACAACTCAACCAATTACTAAAGATAACAGAAGTATTCAGCAATGATATAAATATGGCTTTTAGAACAGACAAATGTAAGAAAAATAGCATAGTCAAGGGAAAACACACTAAACAAGAAGATTACATATTGGATAACCACAGCGACTGCATAGAAGCGATGGAAAAAACAGATGCCTATAAATATCTAGGATACAGACAAAAAATAGGAATAGATAATACAAATATTAAAGAAGAACTAAAAGAAAAATATAGACGAAGATAAACAAAAATACTGAAAACAGAATTGACAGCAAGAAACAAGACAAAAGCTATAAATACTTATGCTATACCAATATTGACCTGCTCATTTGGAGTAGTGAAATGGAGTAACACAGACCTAGAAGCACTCAATACACTTACACAATCACAGTGCCACAAATATATAATACATCACATACATTCAGCAACTGAAAGATTCACATTAAGCAGAAAGGAAGGAGGAAGGGGATTTATCGACATAAAAAACCTACATTATGGACAGGTAGACAATTTAAGAAAATTCTTTATAGAATGACCAGAAACTATCAAAATACACAAAGCAATCCCTCATATAAATACATCAACTATACCACTGCAATTTCATAAACACTTCTACAACCCTTTAGATCACATATAACATCAACAGATACGAAGAAAGTAAATTGGAAAAAGAAAACACTACATGGCAAGCACCCGTATCATCTAACACAGCCACACATCGATCAAGACGCATCCAACACATGGCTAAGAAAAGGCAGTATATACAGTGAGACAGAAGGATTCATGATTGCAATACAGGATCAAACAATAAACACCAGGTATTACAGCAAGCATATTATTAAAGATCCCATTACCACAACAGATAAATGCAGACTTTGCAAACAACAAATAGAAACAGTAGATCACATCACAAGCGGATGAACAATACTAGCAAATACAGAATGCCCCAGAAGACATGACAATGTAGCAAAAATAATACATCAACAGCTTGCCTTACAACATAAACTTATAAAACAACATGTTCCCACATACAAGTATGCACC
The DNA here is from genome assembly GCF_021461395.2 of Schistocerca americana. NCBI lineage: Eukaryota > Metazoa > Arthropoda > Insecta > Orthoptera > Acrididae > Schistocerca > Schistocerca americana. The sequence continues at coordinate 190,636,248 of NC_060119.1, forward strand.
ACAAAATGTACTGGAGAACGATGAATACACATTATACTGGAACAGAACCATTATAACAGATAAAACAACACCACATAACAAACCTGACATCATACTCACCAATAAAAAGAAGAAATTAACACAATTAATCGAAATATCCATACCCAACACAACAAATATACAAAAGAAAACAGGAGAAAAAATTGAAAAATACATCCAACTGGCTGAGGAAGTCAAGGACATGTGGCATCAGGATAAAGTTGACATTATACCAATTATACTATCAACTACAGGAGTCATACCACACAATATCCACCAGTACATCAATGCAATACAGCTACATCCAAACTTATATATACAACTACAGAAATCCGTAATTATTGACACTTGTTCAATTACCCGAAAGTTCCTAAATGCAATGTTACATATACCATACAGTTAAAAGGAAGTCACGCTTGATCAAGGTCCGCGTCACCTTCCATTTTTAACCAGACATAACGTCTGAGACAAGAAAGAAATAATAATAATAAGAAGAAGAAGAAGAATGATGAATACAAATTATACTGGAACAGAACCATTATAACAGATAAAACAACACCACATAACAAACCTGACATCATACTCACTAATAAAAAGAAGAAATTAACACAACTAATCGAAATATCCATACCCAATACAACAAATATGCAAAAGAAAACAGGAGAAAAAATAAAAAAATACATCCAACTGGCTGAGGAAGTCGAGGACATGTGGCATCAGGATAAAATTGACATTATACCAATTATACTATCACTACAGGAGTCATACCACACAATATCCACCAGTACATCAACGCAATACAGCTACATCCAAACTTATATATACAACTACAGAAATCTGTAATTATTGATACATGTTCAATTACCCGAGAGTTCCTAAATGCAATGTAACATACACCGTACAGTTAAAAGGAAGTCACGCTTGATCAAGGCCCGCGTCACTTTCCATTTCTAACCAGACATAACGTCTGAGAAAGGGAAATAATAATAATAATAATAATAATAATAATGTCAGATGAAATCTATAGGCTCAAGGTTCAATCCTCAATCAATTCCAGGCTTTTTTGTCACTTATTGTATATGCAAATAATTCAAAGTTAATCCTTGAATCTGAGTTCATGTTAAACTAAGTTCTCTTACAAGTGGGTGCTATCAAATGTATGGAAAACAAAAGCATAACTCCTCCAATATACATGCGTTGTATACCATCTACATACACATATCCTGCAACCCACCATATGGCATGTGACGGATCATACATTGTACCACTACTAGTCATTTCCTTTGCTGTTCCTCTCACAAATAAAATGAGTGAAAAAAGACTGTCTCCATATGAACTCTAATTTATTATACATTACCTTCATGAGACTTATGTCAGAAGTAGTAGAATCATTTTCCAGTTAGCTTCAAATACTATTTCTTTAAATTCTCTCAATAGTGCTTCTCAAAAAGAACATTACCTTCCCTCTAGGAATTCCAATTTGAGTTCCTGAAGCATACCCATTTTTGAATTGCTTTGATTTCTTTCTTTAATCTGACGTGGTGTTGATCCCAAAATTCAACAGTATTCAAGAATATGTGGCACTAGTGTCTTGTATGCAGTCTCCTTTCCATATAACCAATACTTTCCCAAAGTTGACCCAATAAACAGCAGTAGACCATTTGCCTGCTGTACCACAATCCTCACTCGCTCTTTCCGTTTCACATCACTTTGCAACATTATGTCCAGATATTTAAACAAAGCGACTGTGTTCAGAAGAACACTACTAATGCTGTATTTGAACATTAAGGGTTTCTTTTTCCTGCTCATCTGCAATAACTTAAATTTTTTCATGTTTAGAGCTAGCTGTCTTTAATCATACAGGATGTTCAATAAGTAACTATGCAGTTCATAACTTGCCGTATTAAAGTCCTGGAAGTTATAAGAGATGCTGGAAGTGATCTCCTTAAACTTGAAGACACAGTTGCACACGTTTGTGCATATTCCTGAAGATATTGCGCAGAACATTGGGAGTGATGTTCCTAATGTGGTGTGTCATTCAAATGGCCTTCATAGTCCTTTCCCTTCAACATACCCCGTAAAAAGTAATCCGGTAGAGCCAAGTCAGGTGAATGGGGAGCCCAGAGTCCTCGAGAGATGATGCGGTCACCAAAGATGTCCTTTATAAAGTTCATCGCCTTGTGAGTGGTACGTGCAGTCGCCCCATCGAGTTTGAAACCAGGCATTTTCAATTTCATCCTGATTCAGTTCACCTAGGAAGGGCTCCAGAATGCAGGTGCAGTACCATTCTGCATTTATTGTGTCCTGAAAGAAGATTGGCCCAATGATGCATTTACTAGTCACAGCACACCAAACACCAACATTTTGATCATGCAGTAGGCACACCTTAAATTCATGCGGATTCTCTGTAGTCCACACACGACTATTCTGGCTATTCACATAACCAGAGAGGTGATATCATGCCTTATCCATGAAAAATTTTACGTCGAGAATCACCTCACCATTGCCCTGCAGGAAGGGCAGAAACCGGTTGCAAAAGTTCACATGTGCTTGGTGATCGGTGTCTCTCAGTCGATGCACAACCGACATTTTGTACGGGTACATCGACAGTGACTTCCGGAGAATCTTGTGAGTGGATCCCATGGACACGTGGGCCTGCTGAGCTAGTCGCCTAACCGATTTCTTTGAACTTCGGAGCATCATGTCTTGCATTTCCGCCACCTTCTCTTCAAATGTTGATTTGGATGGCCTGCCTGATTTTGGAGCAGTATGAACGCTTCCAGTCTTTAGAAACTTAGTGATGAGGCTCCGTACAACACTGTGGTTAGGCATCTTCACTCCTGGGAACTTTGCTGCAAATGCAGCTTCTACTGCTGTGGTAAACTGGACTCCATTGTGGAACACATGCTCCACAAGAAACACTGTTTGTTCAGTCGTCAACATGATGAGCTAGATCACAATGATGTCATACAAGACATTGGTCTTCAATCTAACTGGACCTGTGAACGAAGACAAATACCTGGTCAAATATGTTTCAAATATGTTCCTTACTACTTACTTACTTACTTTTATTTACTTTATGCGATCAAGCCAAAAAGACTGCTCGCTGGTTTGAGAGATTGCCTCCACTTCAGTCTGTCTTCGGCTCCTTTCTTCCGTGCTTCCAGCAGTCCCATCCTCTGAAGGTCTTTGGATATGCAGTCACTCCATCAAGTTCTAGGTCTTCCTACAGGCCTTCTTCTGGTTGCCTGTTGAGTACAGTTTTTGGCCATCGGTTGTCCTGCATCCAAGCAACATGCCCTGCCCACTGGAGTTGTCGCGTCTTCCTTATAGCCATGATGTTCAATTCTTTGTAAATATCATACAACTCTGTATTATGACAAATTCTCCATTTTTCACTCTCATTATCATAAACTGGTCCAAAAATCTTCTGAGGGACTTTCCTTTCAAATATCATCAGTCTGTTTCTTCTTGCATCGGCATATCTGAGGCACTTGATGTTCACATCTCCGGTCTGGATTTCTGTGAGTTCATTAGATGACATCTCTAATGCGAGATTGAAAAGAACAGGTGATAGTCCATCACCCTGCCGTAGCCCAGTTTTTATTTCAAATGTTTCAGTCAACTTATTTCCAATTTTTACCTTTGCTGTAGTATCCATCAGGCAGGCCTTCATGAGGCTTACTAGTTTCTTGGCAAAACCAAACTATTTCCAGACACCTCAGCATACTTTCTTGATGAATGCAGTCCTTGGCCAAACTCCCACATTTTTTCTACGATCTGGCATAGGACAAAGATTTAGCCAATAGTAGATCTCCTGTGATGAAATCCTCCTTGATATTCTCCAATAATGGTGTCTACCAACAGTTGGATTCGATCTAGACGACAGTTTGAGAGGATCTTATAACAAATACTGAGCACAGTGATACCACGGTAGTTTTCACACACCATTTGGTCATTCTTCTTGTGGATGGGACAGATTATTGCATTCCTCTAGTCTTCTGAAATGTTTTCAGTGTTCCAAATGGTCTCTATTAATTTGTGAATCCTTGCGACCAGGTATTCACCCCCCCCCCCCCCTTTCCTGAATTATTTCAGCATGGATTCCATCTTCTCCTGGGCTTCTGTCCTTTTTAAGCTGTTTTATCTGCTTCCTGATCTCTTCTACAGTTGGCGGTAGGTATTCAGGGTCTGCTGTCTGTGGTCGGGGGAAGTTAAAGAGCATCGTTGGGTCTTCACAATTTAACAAGTCACTGAAATATTCTTCCCATCTCTTTGCAATTTGATATTCATTTGTCAGCATCTCTCCTTTGGCATTTTTTATGAATTGCTCTGTGAGTTTATAGGTTTTCTTCAGATAGTTGACCTTTCTGTACATGTTCTTCATCCTCCTTCCCTGGAAATCTTCTTCTGCTTCTGTAATAACCCCACTCACGAACTTCCTCTTTTCTCTCCAGAATATAGCTTGTGTTTCTCTATGGACTCTGTAAAATTCTGCCTTACTGCTCTGATCAGTTGCTGACTGTAACTACTTGTCACGGGTTTCTTTTCACCTGTTGTGTGCCTCTTCACAGACCTCATTGAACCATTTCTTCTTTCTTGCCACTCATTTTCCAATGACTGCTCCTGCAACCTTTATAACCACATTTCTAATTTCTTCCCACTGCTGATTTACATCTGAGTCCTCTGTTTCCAGCAGTACTGTAAAACAATTCCTCATCTCAACTTGAAATTCATTTCTGGTTTCTTCCTGAGCTACCTTTTCTATTTCTAAACGTGCCACTTTCTTTAGTTTACTTCTTTGGTGTGGTTTCATGGTGACTCTGAGTCGACTTTTAACCAAGAAATGGTCGGAACCACACTCAGACCCATGGGAATTTCTTGCATCCATAATCCAATTCCTGGTTAGACTGTACATTCCGTGTTCAAAATTGTAGTCCTTTTCTATATTTAGTTCATAGTATTGGGTGTCTGTTCCGAATCCGAGGCTCCTCTCTAGCTTTCGTAACACAACTGGTTTTGCAAGGGGGGGGTTGTTAGACCCACACCCAATCCCCAACCTGGAGGACCAGGGTATGCCATTTAGTCTGGAACCTCATCTTCAACCTGTCTGGCTTGTGTAGCCCTACCAGTAGCTAAGCTACCACAGGTATAGCTCTCAGGAGTGTTTGACCACGCAAGCCCCACCACCACGACAAGGTAAGGATACTGTTTGGTATTTTAATCAGTGGAAAATGGTTCTTCGGCCAGCTAAGGTTATTAGTTGAAGATTTATTTAAATCACAGAAAATAGAAGGACTTCAGCGATAGAAGTATATGAATGTGGATAGAGGGAAAGATAGATTGGTACTCTAAAGAGAAGTAAGAAATGAAATAAAAGAGTTGGTTGCTAAGATTGAAGAAAGAAAGAAGATAGCCCCAAAGACAGGAAACCCTTCCCTCCCCCCTTCCACAGGATCCCCACTTCGCCAGTACTTAGGTGAGAAGCCAGAGGAGATATGATGTTCGGCGTCTCCTACAGAATGGACGTTCTCACCGTCACCTTAGAAGTCCCCAAAGAAAAGATCTTATCAACTCCTATGGAATGGCAAATGATGAAGAACCAGTCACACTTGTTTGCGTGGGCTGTATGAAGGGTGTGGTGTTCGTGTAGTGTTGGTTGTGTCTATGCCTACACTACCCACCCTTATACAAAATTGAGTACAAACCCTCCCCCATCACATCATACTTTACAAAAGGCACAAAACATTTTATAAAAATTTAAATATCATGTAACACTGAATTATGCCATTTCCCTCAACACTGGCGTTTATAATGTTCTATCTAGAAGTACAGAACACATTCCCCGTGTTTTACCCTTGTGGAACTCACATATGAGATTACCCTTCTGTTTTTGGCATGCTTCCTAGTGGAATATCTCCAGATCCAAATGCAGTTTCAAAGTTGACAAATTTATGTCAAGTCAGTCTCGAAAATGAGATAACCCTTAACCCAGTTGTCAGTACAGTCGTTTCAGGCTGATGTGAAAACGACCGTTTATAGATTTATTGTATGAGAATAGATGACAGAATAGTTGAAGAAGTTAAGGGGATCTGGTGCAGGAAAACTAAAGTAGGAGCAACACCAAATCCAACTTGGGAACCAGCGGACGTCACTCCACCCGTTAACACAGAATGTCAACGTCCCTGGGGGTTTTGTACATATCTGTTTATATCTTTAACATTGTACATACCTTTCTCCTCTATTGCTTTGTCTAAATACTTGGCCCTCGTCAAGTGCCAGTCGAAATACTTACGCATCGAACCTCGGGCGTTGCTGTAATATTTCGGGCCCCATAAATCTGAAATTAACTTCTCTTGTGCACTGGATGACCAATATTTTTCTTTGAATTTTCTTTGAAAGTCTTCCCAGAACATGAAGTCCTCTATGTTTACTGTGCCCCATTCTGAAGCTTCACCCTCTAAATAACCGATCGCAAATTGTACTTTCTTAGCCTCTTCCCAAATTTTAGGCATGGCCTAATTAAATGGTTTTAGGAAATGGGTGGAGTGTACCTCCCCGTCTGGTTTACCCCTAGGGAACTGTCAGGAAAAGCCTGAATTCGATCCCCATTGCAAATCATTAATTATTTCTTTATTTAGAACAAGATTTTGAGACACTGTACTCTTTTCAAGTTTTTCCTGAATAATTTTGAATTCCCTTCTTAGGTTATCTAAGTCTTTTTTAGTATGATCTAATTCAGAGGTCATTATAGGCGAAGGAATGTCAACGCTTAATTTTTCTTCCACTTTTCATTCTATTAGCCCATCCACTTGTTTCTCTATACTGGTTAGATTGATCAACTAAGTTGTAATTAACTTTTCTTTGAGATTTTGTTCTACAGTTTCTAAACGTGAGCTAACTCCTGATATTTGCGCCTGAACTAATGGGAGCAATTTATCTTGTTTATGTACATTTGTTTTAATGTTACGTAATTCCTGTTTAACCACATCAAATGTGACCTTACAGACATCTTTCAAGGAATCAAAATTTTTGTTGACTCTGGTTTCCAGGCTACTACATTTACAGTTGACATCATACTCTAATTTCTGGGCTATTTCCCATAAATTTTTCTCTTGTTTCTCCCCTAAGCCTTTAAACAAAATATTTACTCTTTCACTTAGAGAGTCAGACTTTTCTTTCTTAAAGTCTAACTTGAGGTGTTGCATTTGAGTGTTCTGTAAATCTAATTTAGACTTTAATTCTGAGTTCTGTAAATCTAGTTTAGAATTTAATTCTGCCTTCAGTTCGTCTTGTCTTGTGTTCTGTGACTCAAACTGAGTTCTGATAAACTTCATTAATTCACATAAATCAGGTCCTTGGTTTCCTATCCCCATAGCCCCAACATGCCCTTCTGATTGTTGATCATCCCCTTCCATCTTATTCTTCATAGCCTTAAGTCGAGTCAACATTCACAGTACCCCCTACTCGCAAGTCTTACACTGCACAATTGAACAAAAGTCAAAGTTCGCTCACCCGGTGTGACTTGACGATCTGCTACCAGCGGCGTCGGTGTTGGTGTAGATGGCGGTGTCGGCATTTGTAGACGGCGGCGTCGGCATTTGTAGACGGCGGCGTCGGCGTTGTAGACGGCAGCGGCGGCGTTTGTAGGCGGCGGCGTTGTAGGCGGCAGCGTTGTAGGCGGCAGCGTTGTAGGCGGCGGCGTTGTAGGCGGCGGCGTTGTAGGCGGCGGCGTTGTAGGCGGCGGCGTTGTAGACGGCGGCGGTGTTTGTGAATTAATGGATGGCGTTCGTTCTACTCGATTTCCTTGCTTCTATCACCATTAACCAACAGGACAATTTTCAATAAATATCTTCGAATCTTGTTCGCTGTTACTCGTTGCTTTGGCAACACTCGTCAATATTTTCAACTTGCTTTCGTTAATCTTCCACCTTCTTCACAGGTCCTTTCTTTACTGGTTGCCATGTTATGCGGTGCCCCGTTGCATCTTGTCTAAAACTTAGAGCCACGCTCCTTGGACTATCAGTGTGAACTTACTTGAATGCCGGATACAGGCTCAGCTTCCCCGCAGCTCCGGCGTCTTCTGCTTGCATCAAACTCTCCTCCGAAGATTCCATATTTTGAAGAAGGTGAAAATTTGTCTACTATTCCCAAATCCTATTATCTAGTCCAAATAAAGACTCTCTCAAAATTCAGTGGCTGTTAACATATTCTTTATTCAAAATTCAATACACCATTTCAATGCCACATTAAACAGTAAGCCCACACTTTCTTATGGCATTCGTACACGACTGAATTCAACCAAATTAAATAACATTTTTTCTCAACGATACAATTCCAATATACATGTCCATCTGCTCGAGACCAAGTCACTATTAATAATAATCTTTTTTTTTCCTTCCGTTGTCTCTCTACCACACACAACAATCACCAATGTTTTTCGTGCATGAAATTCGTCCACGGAATTGCTGCAACCGAGCGCATCACTTGTTGGCCCGGTTTTGCTCTTCTTTCTCGGTTAGCCTGCACAAATAACATTCTGCGGCAGTGTGTATCTGTTTATGCTACAACCCACTGCAAAATAACGTGTGTTCGAAGTGGCTGAAACACAAGTGACTCCATACTTTTGTAAAATTCTGGGGGCACTACAAACTGTTGATGATGCTCTTGTCTCTGATGAACACTCACCATCAAGGACAACATACTGGATCCTATTACTTAAGAAGTCTTCAAGCCCCTTACATATCTGGGAATCTATTCTGTATTCTCAAAACTTAATTCACAGTGAGCATTGAGGCACTGTATCAGATGATTTTCGGAAATGAAGAAATAGGGAATCTGCCTGTTGCCATTCATCCATAGTTTGCTAGATAATATGTGAGAAGAGGGCAAGCTTGAGTTCTGCATGTGTGCAATGCTTTCTAAAACCATATCGAGTTGTGGACAGGAGATTTTCCATCTCAAAGAACTTTTTTATATTCAAATTAAGGAAATGTTGAAGAATTCTGCAGCTAACCAATGTTGAGGATATTGGTCTGTAATTTTAGTGGGTCAATTTTTTTTTATACAGTTTAATATGCGGGAGTCACTTGACCTTTATTCCATTTGCCTGGAAGTCTGCACCGGTGGAGAGAGTAACAATAAATTCAAGTTAAGTAAGGGGCCAATGCCATGGAGTACTCTTTGTAAAAGTGAATTGGGATCCTGGTTTTCTACCCAGGTAGACCTATTACTATTCCCTCCATATTGGAGTACACAGAATGGTCAGATGATTTGTCATATCATTCTACCACTTCAACAGTGATGTCTAGACTTTGGGTCCCCATAGCTCCCCACCTTCATGCTAGTGCCCAGTGTTAAGGTTGACTCCAGTTGCTACAGCCAGGCCATGAGGACCATGACCACCAGCCACAGTCTCAACGCCAAGTGCATCTGCACCATCAAGCAGCCAGGCAGCCTCCCAGCAGCATTGGTGGGCTTCGGCCACATCTGCCTCCACTACTCCAATATGAAGACACCATGTATCAATGCCAAGTTGTGTCCAGGAGATGAGGATGTACACCTGTATCTACTCTAGCCTGATACATTATAAAAGTTTTCTCGAACTTCAACTATCCGGTTGCCATCCTCCCATCTAACGGATTCCTGTTTCTGTCACCAGTCCATTGAACCCACCGCACCTGGGTGCCAGAGCAACTATGCTACCATGACTGACCTAAGAAAATTCCCTCCACATAGTAACAGATGGTTCTCACTGAACCATTACACCACATATGGCTGTTAAAAATATTTGTTAAAATTGTAATTTGTTATTTTCAAACATAGCAGATATGCAGATATTACGGACTGCTCTGCAACATTAAATCATGCTACCCTGGAAGGTTGTTTCAAGCGGCCTGAATCCAAATACATACAGTGGTATAAGTATTCCCTCTTACACACACACACACACACACACACACACACACACTATGTCGGCATGAGCCATGTGCTGACCACAACAGAAGCAATTGAATTGCGTAAAAATAAAATCTACATCCACAATATGCATATGTGTTGTGGATGCACGTTTTATATTTATTGATGAAGGATATTGTTCAGTTGGTCCAGTCCAGGGATTGGCTATCTATCATCATGCCCAGAAATAAAGGGCATCTTATAAATCTCTCCTAAAGTGGTATTCCACTGACCACCCAACCAACACAATATCCTGGTGTGTCCCTATGCTATGCCCACTCCCAACCTCTTGCCACAGGGGCCATATCCCTCTGGAAAACCCAGACACATGACCGGTCCAATAATTCACCTAGCACATCTTACTCCTGTCCTGTCACAGGCCTATCCTATTCCATCAGAGGCGAGGCCACCTGTGGAAGGTACCATATTATATATTAACTCTGCTGCAATTTATGCACAGCATTTTATGTAGGCAGGGCCATCGTAGATCCACCCACTGCCAGATTTTGGGCAAAAGGAGAGTTGACCAACCTGTGGGGTAACACGCTGCTAAGTACAGTATGCTTGATTTGAGTGGCTGCTTGACAATTTGTGCCATCTGGATACTCCTCCCAAGCACCAGCTTTTCTGAGTTACGTAGATGGGAGATATTCTTGCAACATATGATTTGTTCCTGTAATCCTCCTGGTGTCAATCTCCAACTAACCTCCTGTGCGTGCACCTATCCTCTTCCCAATGGTCTCCCCTTCCTCTGTTCTGTCACCCCATCCCAATCCACTCCTCCACATCATTCTCACCATGTGCTGCACAAACTCTTTGGTGTTGACGTCTCTGCACTGCATTCCTATCCTGTTCTCTCTCTCTCTCTCTCTGTGTGTGTGTGTGTGTGTGTGTGTGTGTGTGTGTGTGTGTGTAAGTTTTCTGTCTTGTTTGCGTGCCTATTGACGACACAACACTCCTATTGTTTGGTGAGATGTTACCTGCACTCTTGAACTTTAAATATTAATTTTCAGACAATGTGTTAATCATTTGCAGTGTAGATACAGGAGATTTCACTTCATCCTGCTGGAGAGGTCTATACAACTGACTTCATGGAGCAGGTACGATTGATAGGTACCTTCTTTGACACTGATTGGCCCACAATACTACTTGGAATCATGTCATCTATGGACAGGTTGAGGGATATCTCTTGACTTTCTGTGATCCTCCAATTCCACATTTTATTTTAGATACTGAATCTGTAATTATCTGTCAGATTGCTTTAAATGATAGAAAAATGGCTGTTAGGATAACATTATATGTGTGACCCCCTTTTTTAGTAGCTGTAAATAGTATGACAAACATTGTAACTATCCCCATTCAGTGTTCATTATTTGTAGATGATTTTATGGTTTCTAGTCTTCTTTCAGTGTACCAGTAGCCACACACAAAATGCAACTAGTTATTAAGAGATAGGACTGACTAAGAGATAGGAGGTACCTGCCTCGACATTATGTGCCTCTTTTGAGATTTAGCTTGGCAAGCATGCTCCGGATGGAATCACTTGCAGAGAAATGATGGGGGCTAGTGAGCCAGTGAATTAATCACTGTCTCCACAGTTTGGTAGCTCTGTAGCATCTACTTATCAATGTGTGGCTGTTAAATCTGACATACGTGAAGAAACTTGTGAGCACTCTTCCAGCCCAGATGTTGTTTTTAGGCAGTTTCCCACATCAAAATAGGTAAATGCCAGGCAGCTTGGGTATCAAGCAATGTGATATGAACTCCAAGGATAGAAAAGTTATCCACTATCTGTTTGAAATGCAGACAGGTGCTTTCAGCACTGATAAATTAACGATACAAGGCAGGGTTGCTCATTGCCACTATAATGTATAACTTATGTATTGAATAAACTGTGGAGTGAATAATTGATTATCTCAATGTGAAAGTGATATGTGAAATTAGAAAATTAGCATGATGTGCTCCACTGAGAATATATCAGGTATCACAGAAAATAAATAGGAATTAAGTGGTATGCTTAATGAAATAGAACATTGCTACCTGTCTACCTATAGAAGAAGGAATAAGGTGGTGATATGTGCTGTATGTGGATGTCCTGAGTGCCAAATGTTAAATTTAAACTAGAAACCTTTGAAAAGATGAATTAACTTTGCTATCTAGGAAGTAGAGTGGATAAGAAAGTAGATGCAAGAAAGAGCTGCCAACATCCGAAAATATAAACTGTGATGCAAGAAAAAAATTATGAACAATTATGTTTGCAGCTCAGCTCCATTTGGATGCCAAATGTGGGCAGTGGAGAAGCCAGAACTCAAATGAAATGAAATAAAGAGTTGTTTGAAATGTGCTTTTACATGAGACTGACAAGTGACAGGAATAGAGAAACCAAAACAACACTGAATCCATTTCTTTTAGCAGGGAAATTTAAAAAAAAATAGGATTCAGTGTTTTGTCCCGTCATCTTTAATCTAGTTCTTCCTATTCTCCAAAATGTCTAAGTTAAAACGTATTCATTTCTGCCCAGTCAGATCTGAATTCAGATTTATTGCCCTTTTTTTAAAGTTATGGTACAGATATATTTAATCAGTGCATTAATAACAAAGTCAGTATTCAAATTAAAATGTAAAACAAGATTATACTGAACATGTTGCTAACCTGTGATTCCAGGCACCAGCAGCTGTGCAAGCTACTCCTTCACCTATGACAAAACTACAGTCTGGCCATGCAGTGACTATGCTGCAGCAGCTGATAGCTGAAGCAGATAACAAGGCAGTAGTTTTCAGTGATGACCTATCAGTGCAGACAAGGGAGCAACACCTTCAGGGCTTGGCTGCCTGTCAGGAAGATGATGCTCTACACAAAAATTGGCTAAGTATGTCCACATCTGTTACCAGCTAAGTATAAAGCTCCATTACTGTCCCAATTCTAGACTCCTTTACTATCTTCTCAGTAGTTTGATATATAGCTGTTTAAAATATCTGCATCTACATATAAACTCTGCAAACCACTTGCAAGTGCATGGCAGAGGGTACCTCCCACTTACCAGTTATTAACAATGTAGGAAAAGGCAGATTGCTACTTACCGTAAAGAAGACACTTTAAGTTGCAGACAGGCACAATTAAAAGACATTTCCATAAAGCTTTTGGCCACAGCCTTCATCAGCAAATGAGAAAGACACTATTCATACACACAGGCAAGCACACGGAAAGACACTATTCATACACACAGGCAAGCACACCTCTGGGACATATGATCACCAAATCCAGCATCTCGGGCCAGAGTGCAACTATCATGCAGGATGCAAGCATCAATCTGGGGGGAGAGGAGGGGGGGGGGGAGGGATAGTTTTGTACTGGTGGGGAGAGAGATGAATGCAGTCTGATGGAGCGTGTAGAAACCAGAATACCAACAAACACAGTGTCAGGTGGTAGTGACACAGAAAGGTGGGGAAATTAGGAAAGAAAAAGGAGAGGATTGGGGAAAGATTGGCAGGTGCATTGCCAGAGGGTGACAAATAAACAAGGTGGGAGAAGAGAGTGGGGAGGACATGATAGAACAGAGGGGTTGCAAACTGTTGTGTGGAGGGTGTGAAGACAGTATGTTATTGTAGGCTGGGATGATTACGGGAGCAGAGAATGTGTTGTAAGGATATGCAGTTCATAACAGCTGGTAATGGAGGGAAGGGTCCAGATGGCTCGATAGTGAAACAGCTATTGAAACCAAGTATGTTATGTTCAGCTGCATATTGTGCCTCAGAGTGGTCTACTTTGCTCTTGGCCACAGTTTAGCAGTGGCCATTCATCCTGATGGACAGTTGGTTGCTAGTCATACCAGTAGGAAAAGGTGTACAGTGATTGCAGGAGAGCTGGTAAATGACATTGCTGTTTTTACAGGTGGCCTGGCCCCTGATGGGGTAGGATAAATCTATGACAGGACTGGAATAGGAAGTGCTGAGAGGGTGGATTGGGCAGGGTGACACTCCCTCCTTATACACAAACATCCCTCATGCTCATGGTCTTACCTCTGTTGAGCACTATATTTCCCAAGGTCCTTCAGATTCCAAACCCGCCCACCACCTCATTCCTCATACACCTCGCTAACTTTATCCTTACCCACAACTACTCCTTTGAAGGGACAGTACAGGGTTATTACAAATGATTGAAGCGATTTCATAAATTCACTGTAGCTCCATTCATTGACATATGGTCACGACACACTACAGATACGTAAAAAAACTCATAAAGTTTTGTTCGGCTGAAGCCGCACTTCAGGTTTCTGCCGCCATAGCGCTCGAGAGCGCAGTGAGACAAAATGGCGACAGGAGCCGAGAAAGTGTATGTCGTGCTTGAAATGCACTCACATCAGTCAGTCATAACAGTGCAACGACACTTCAGGACGAAGTTCAACAAAAATCCACCAACTGCTAACTCCATTCGGCGATGGTATGCGCAGTTTAAAGCTTCTGGATGCCTCTGTAAGGGGAAATCAACGGGTCGGCCTGCAGTGAGCAAAGAAACGGTTGAACGCGTGCGGGCAAGTTTCATGCGTAGCCCACGGAAGTCGACGAATAAAGCAAGCAGGGAGCTAAACGTACCACAGCCGACGGTTTGGAAAATCTTACGGAAAAGGCTAAAGCAGAAGCATTTCTTAAACAGGAGATTGGAAAACCGATGGATCGGTCGTGGTGGAGGTCATGATCAACAATTCATGTCATGGCCTCCACGCTCTCCCGACTTAACCCCATGCGATTTCTTTCTGTGGGGTTATGTGAAAGATTCAGTGTTTAAACCTCCTCTACCAAGAAACGTGCCAGAACTGCGAGCTCGCATCAACGATGCTTTCGAACTCATTGATGGGGACATGGTGCGCCGAGTGTGGGAGGAACTTGATTATGGGCTTGATGTCTGCCGAATCACTAAAGGGACACATATCGAACATTTGTGAATGCCTAAAAAAACTTTTTGAGTTTTTGTATATGTGTGCAAAGCATTGTGAAAATATCTCAAATAATAAAGTTACTGTAGAGCTGTGAAATCGCTTCAATCATTTGTAATAACCCTGTATATAAACAAGTGGCACCCTCCTATGCCAACCTTTTTATGGGACATCTAGAGGATACCTTCCTAGCCTCCCATAACAGCAAACCCATAGTCTGGTTCAGGTTCATTGTCGATATCTTTGTGATCTAGACTCAAGGTCAAGACACCCTAGCTTTATTTCCTCACAACCTCAACATCTTCCCATCCGCTTCGCGTGGTACTCCTCAACCCAGCGTGCTACCTTCCTAGAAGTAGAACTCCACCTCTCTGGTGGTTCCATCTCCACCCTTGTCTATGTTAAACCCCCAACAGTACTTTCAATTAGGCAGTTGTCATCCCTTTCACACCAAAAAATCCATCCCATACACCTGGCCAATTGGGAATGGCATATATGCAGTGTCAATTGTCTCACAAAGGCCCTCACAGACAGACACTACCCCAAGACCTAGTCTGCTAATGGATCTCCCATGCCATTTCCCCTCACATCCCCAATCCTCCCACCTTTCTGGGAATGAGCCCTTTGTCAACCAACACCACTCAGGACTGGAACAACTGAACCATGTCCTTCGGCAGGGCTTTTGATTACAGACATTTGTGTCTAAGGTAAGTCTTTCTGCTCCCGGGATTGGAATGACTCCTTACCCTCTCCTTTAAAACCCACATCCTTTCGTCTATATATATATATATATATATATATATATATATATATATATATATATATATATATATATATATATGGTTATAATAGAGGGAAACCTTCCACGTAGGAAAAATATATCTAAAAACAAAGATGATGTGACTTACCAAACGAAAGTGCTGGCATGTCAATAGACACACAAACATACACACAAAATTCAAGCTTTCGCAACTAACCGTTGCTTCGTCAGGAAAGAGGGAAGGAGAGGGAAAGACGAAGGGATGTGGGTTTTAAGGGAGACGGTAAGGAGTCATTCCAATCCTGGGAGCGGAAAGACTTACCTTAGGGGGAAAAAAGGACAGGTATACACTCGCGCACACACACACATATCCATCCGCACATACACAGACACAAGCAGACATTTGTAAAGGCAAAGAGTTTGGGCAGAGATGTCAGTCGAGGCAGAAGTACAGAGGCAAAGATGTTGTTGAAAGACAGGTGAGGTATGAGCGGCAGCAAATTGAAATTAGAAATTAGCGGAGATTGAGGCCTGGCGGATAACGAGAAGAGAGGATATACTGAAGGGCAAGTTCCCATCTCCGGAGTTCTGACAGGTTGGTGTTAGTGGGAAGTATCCAGATAACCCGGACGGGGTAACACTGTGCCAAGATGTGCTGGCCGTGCACCAAGGCAAGTTTAGCCACAGGGTGATCCTCATTACCAACAAACACTGTCTGCCTGTGTCCATTCATGTGAATGGACAGTTGGTTGCTGGCCATTCCCACATAGCAAGCTTCACAGTGTAGCTCCGCCTGAACATCAGGAATGGGATTACCTTGGCAAACTTTATAAGTAGTGTTGTCTGAAAGCTGACGCAGTCCCTCAGCCACATACTCCCGACGATCAAGTACCACGGTCGTGGAACCCTTGTCCGCCGGAAGAATGACGATGGATTGGTCAGCTTTCAGATCACGGATGGCCTGGGCTTCAGCAGTGGTGATGTTGGGAGTAGGATTAAGGTTTTTCTTAAAAAAGCTTCAAGGAATCCTCAGAACCTTAGGCCCCCTGCAAAACCTTTCACCTGACTCCATCAACCTCCTGACCCCACCAACACCCCGCACCCCTACCTTCTTCCTTCTTCCTAAAATTCACAAACCCAATCATCCCGGCCGTCCCATTGTAGCTGGTTACCAAGCCCCCACAGAACGTATCTCTGCCTACGTAGATCAACACCTTCAACCCATTACATGCAGTCTCCCATCCTTCATCAAAGACACCAACCACTTTCTCGAACGCCTGGAATCCTTACCCAGTCTGTTAACCCCGGAAACAATCCTTGTAACCATTGATGCCACTTCCTTATACACAAATATTCCGCACGTCCAGGGCCTCTCTGCGATGGAGCACTTCCTTTCACGCCGATCACCTGCCACCCTACCTAAAACCTCTTTCCTCATTACCTTAGCCAGCTTCATCCTGACCCACAACTTCTTCACTTTCGAAGGCCAGACATACCATCAATTAAAGGGAACAGCCATGGGTACCAGGATGGCCCCCTCGTACGCCAACCTATTCATCGGTCACTTGGTGGAAGCCTTCTTGGTTACCCAGGCCTGCCAACCCAAAGTTTGGTACAGATTTATTGGTGACATTTTCATGATCTGGACTCACAGTGAAGAACAACTCCAGAATTTCCTCTCCAACCTCAACTCCTTTGGTTCCATCAGATTCACCTGGTCCTACTCCAAATCCCATGCCACTTTCCTTGACGTTGACCTCCACCAGTCCAATGGCCAGCTTCACACGTCAGTCCATATCAAACCCACCAACAAGCAACAGTACCTCCATTATGACAGGTGCCACCCATTCCACATCAAACGGTCCCTTCCCTACAGCCTATGTCTTCGTGGCAAGCGAATCCGCTCCAGTCCGGAATCCCTGAACCATTACACCAACAACCTGAAAACAGCTTTTGCATCCCGCAACTACCCTCCCGACATGGTACAGATGCAAATAACCAGAGCCACTTCCTCATCTCCTCAAACCCAGAACCTCCCACAGAAGAACCCCAAAAGTGCCCCACTTGTGACAGGATACTTTCCGGGACTGGATCAGACTCTGAATGTGGCTCTCCAGCAGGGATATGACTTCCTCAAATCCTGCCCTGAAATGAGATCCATCCTTCATGAAATCCTCCCCACTCCACCAAGAGTGTCTTTCCGCCGTCCACCTAACCTTCGTAACCTCTTAGTTCATCCCTATGAAATCCCCGAACCACCTTCCCTACCCTCTGGCTCCTACCCTTGTAACCGCCCCCGGTGTAAAACCTGTCCCATGCACCCTCCCACCACCACCTACTCCAGTCCTGTAACCCAGAAGGTGTACACGATCCAAGGCAGAGCCACGTGTGAAAGCACCCACGTGATTTACCAACTGACCTGCCTACACTGTGAAGCTTTCTATGTGGGAATGACCTGCAACAAATTGTCCATTCGCATGAATGGACACAGGCAGACAGTATTTGTTGGTAATGAGGATCACCCTGTGGCTAAACATGCCTTGGTGCACGGCCAGCACATCTGGGCACAGTGCTACACCGTCCGGGTTATCTGGATACTTCCCACTAACACCAACCTGTCAGAACTCCGGAGCGAAGCAACGGTTGGTAGCGAAAGCTTGAATTTTGTGTGTATGTTTGTGTTTGTTTGTGTGTCTATTGACCTGCCAGCACTTTCGTTTGGTAAGTCACAACTTTGCTTCCACCATTTTTTCCCCTACATTTGAGGCTTTAATGAAACAAAATTAGTTACACATGTATCATTCAAATTATATTCCATCACTGGCCACTACTTTCTCCCATCTTTCAGGCAGTGTACGAATCCTGCGCCGAAAAAATTGTTCATCTTTTGAAACAATCCATGAATTGATCCAATTTGTGACTTCTTCATGAGATCAGAAGTGTTGGTCAGCCATGCCATGCACCATTGATCTAAAAAGGTGATAGTCAGAGGGAGCAATGTCTGGAGAATACGGCAGGTGGGGTAGGACTTCCCATTTTAATGTTTCCAAGTACATTTTGACCTCTTTTGCAACATGGGGTCAGGCATTGTCGTACTGAAAAATCGCTTAATTGTGCCTCTCACTGAGCTCACACACGACCCAAGTTCATTCTTTCTGAATCACGCCCATAGCCTTCAGAAATTTTGAAATGGCTTGCTGTGTCACTCCCACTAATCATGCCAATTCTTCTTGAGTTTGACATTAGTCTTCACTCAGCAATGTCTCCAGTTCTGCATCTTCGAAAACATTCTCTCTTCCACCATTAATGCCGGTCTAAAACGTTAAAAATCATCATTCTTGAAGCATTGAAACCACTCACAACATGTTTTTTCACTAATAGTGTCCTTTTCATATGTACTTGAGAGCATTCGATGAGACTCAGCCACTGTTTTCTTCATATTGAAACAAAACAGTAACACCTCCCACAAATAATGAGAATAAGGCTCATAAACTGACATTTTTCAATCAAGAACAACTTCATGATGCAGACACAGATCGCCAAATTTTTGAATGAGGTTTTGTTGACCGAGGTCAAAGCTAACTGCCTGACGTCTGTGATTTGTTTCTTTCGGCCGCTACTTACAATTGTCTGTCGCCACCTATCGGCAAACGGCAGAAGCAAAGTCATACACCTTGTATGTGTTTGCACTACATGACAATGATTTTGTTGTTGGCTGACTACACCAAGTGTCCAGTACTCTAAATATCTGCTGTCATTTGCTGGCAAGATCACGTGATATGAACAAAACCTTTACAATTCAAGGGACTGATAAATTTTCAACTTTGAGGGAAAGTGTAATTTTTTTTATATTATTGAGGTAAAGTTGTAAAGTGAGGTTCCTGTGTATCACCTACACTTTTCAAGATGTACTGTATTTAAAATGTTTTATACTCTCAGTCCTTTGGAACCATGTATTTCAGAAAACTCGTCATGATAAAATGTGGACATTGGCTGAATAGTCAGATCTATTTATTATACCAGATCTGTATGGAGCCAATGCCCATCATCTGTGACAAAACAGTTTATTGTTACGTTTTAATACTTACTGTGCGTAATGGAAACTTTTTTGCACCACAGTCAGAAGTTTTAAAGTGTTGTACCCATCAGTATTGTTTTGGCACATAAGTAATGTTAAAGGATTTACTACAGTCAGTTCTGTGCACATATATGGTAGTATGTGTCCCATATCATTGAAACACTAGCTGACCACTACACAGTCAATGTTGAGATTGTAGTCACCATGAAGTTTTCAGTATATTTAGAGGATATGATTGAATATTGTTTACTAATTGACAAAGGTGTTAAAATCAGTGAACAAAGATTGTGGTGTTCATTATTTTCAAACTATGTGGTTCTTCTCTTACCAGATGTGGAAAATAGACCCTAGGAAAGGTCAAGGAGATTTTTAAGTAAAGAAAATGAAAATAATGAAACTAGGTGTGTATATGACAAGATAAAAATTATGCCGAAAGGAGGCGAAGTGAATATATGTATAAGATTGTAAATACCTAGGTAGTAGAATAGAGCCAACTGGAGTTGCTTCACAGTCATTATATCAAGAATATAAACGACAAATTTGGGATTCACTAAGAAGTGTAATATGTAGGATGTGTCAGAAAGGTCTGTACAACTTTGGAACCATATAGAAATTTAGTGAGATAACTTGTGCAATCAGTATCTACTGTCACTTTGTTGGAAACGACCTGTAGTTTCACATAAAACTATCAAGTGGAATTTTGGTTCAGTGTGACTAACATTCGTAATGTGGCAGACATCGCAATGGCAATAAATTTCTTCCCACAATCATTGCAAAATAGTCAGCCATAACTTGTGCATAGATTTTATGTTTCAGATCAGCTGAATCATTTGGTAGGGGAGTAACATACACATGGTCTTAAATTACACCCTAGAGGAGTAAATTCAGTGGTGTCAAGTCTGGGTAGTGAGGTGATCATGCAATTGGCCCTTCACAACCAATCCAATGACCTGGAGAGCGATTATTAAGGAAACCTTGAAATTTTGCCAAGATTAAATTTTATTCCTGCTTTGGAGGTTCATTAGCATATCCATAGCAAAATGTATGCTGAATATTTGTTGCATAGTTCGTTGCACGAAACCGAAAAGCCGCGCATACGCACTTCATGCCAGTGAATGTAGCCATTTTAACCGTGCACTACGCTGACACTCCTAATGGCAGAATGGGGTACTGATGTACTACGTGAGTCAAACATGAAGTGATTTGCTACAAAATGACAAATTTACCAGCACTGTAAGTTATCTCGATAAATTTCTATAGCATTCCAAAATTTTAAAGTCTTTCTGACTCATCCTGTATATTCTTTAATGGTATGTAAATAGGCTTAAGGACAATGTTATTAAGTGTTTGGTCAGGCATGCACTTGTAGTGTGCGGAAGGAAGACAGGAGTCAATTAAAGGCTTTTGAAATGTTGACATTGCAAAGAATGGAAAAAATAAAATGGATAGACAAAGTGACAAATGAAGAGGTGCCTGAGGAGAATGGGGAAAGAAGGCAATCATTGGATGTAATTGAATGTAGGAAAAGTTGGATTAGCCAGGTAGTGAGAATGCAAGATGGAATTTTAAAAACCATTTCAGGAGGAATGTGAAGAAGAAGAAGAGAAGGCAAGGTTAGAAGTGGGCTCAGATCCCGGATGATCTCAATAATGGATGGAAATACAACAATTGAAAGAAAAGAGCAAAATGCAGCAAACATGATGACAATGATAATGATGATGATGATGATAATGATGACAATGATGACCACCGCAATCTCATTGGTCCACTTATTGTAAACAACTTCCTTAATTGAGTTTCATCAGCTACAGTGGCTAGAATTGATACTTGCACATTTGATATGTTCAATGTAACAATACTTGATTGAGACCCATCATAGGTGTTGGATTAGTCACACTGGTATTTCTGCTTTGCCAGCAAAGTTACCTATCTCTTTTCTACTAAATTATTGCTTGTGATGCTAATTAAAAACCAGATTCTGTATAAAAAAAAAAAATTATTCAGAGAAAGAAAAGCTGGTACATGTTTTAAATGCTTATCGAGAACATAAGGAGTAATGTATGCATCAGTTCTGATTTACAACATGGTATGTCTGTCTGCTGTCCCCCATGAACCATGGACCTTGCCATTGGTGGGGAGACTTGTGTGCCTCAACGATACAGATAGCCGTACCATAGGTACAACCACAACGGAGGGGCATCTGTTGAGAGGCCAGACAAACGTGTGGTTCCTGAAGAGGGGCAGCAGCCTTTTCAGTAGTTGCAGAGGCAACAGTCTGGATGATTGACTGATCTGGCCCTGTAACACTAACCAAAACGGCCTTGCTGTTTTGGTACTGCAAATGGCTGAAAGCAAGGGGAAACTACAGCCATAATTTTTCCCGAGGGCATGCAGCTTTACTGTATGATTAAATGATGATGATGGTGTCCTCTTGGATAAAATATTCCGGAGGTAAAATAGTCCCCCATTCAGATCTCCGGGCGGGGACTACTCAAGAGGACGTCGTTATCACGAGAAAGAAAACTGGTGTTCTACGGATTGGAGGGTGGAATATCAGATCCCTTAATCAGGCAGGTAGGTTAGAAAATTTAAAATGGGAAATGGATAGGTTAAAGTTAGATGTAGTGGGAATTAGCGAAGTTCGGTGGCAGGAGGAACAAGACTTTTGGTCAGGTGAATACAGGGTTATAAATACAAAATCAAATAGGGGTAATGCAGGTGTAGGTTTAATAATGAATCAAAAATAGGAGTGCGGGTAAACTACCACAAACAGCATAGTGAACGCCTTATTACGGCCAAGATAGACACGAAGCCCACGCCTACTACAGTAGTACTAGTTTATATGCCAACTAGCTCTGCAGATGACGAAGAAATTGAAGAAATGTATGATGAGATAAAAGAAATTATTCAGACAAGGAAGGGAGACGAAAATTTAATAGTCATGGGTGACTGGAATTCTATAGTAGGAAAAGGAAGAGAAGGAAACGTAGTAGGTGAATATGGATTGGGGGGAAGAAATGAAAGAGGAAGCCGCCTGGTAGAATTTTGCACAGAGCATAACTTAATCATAGCTAACACTTGGTTCAAGAATCATAAAAGAAGGTTGTATACATGGAAGAGGCCTGGAGGTACTGACAGGTTTCAGATAGATTATATAATGGTAAGACAGAGATTTAGGAACCAGGTTTTAAATTGTACGACATTTCCAGGGGCGGATGTGGACTCTGACCAAATCTATTGGCTATTAACTGTAGATTAAAACTGAAGAAACTGCAAAAAGGTGGCAATTTAAGGAGATGGGACCTGGATAAACTGAAAGAATCAGAGGTTGTACAGAGTTTCAGGGAGAGCATAAAGAAACAATTGACAGGAATGGGGGAAAGAAATACAGTACAAGAAGAATGGGTAGCTTTGAGGAATGAAATAGTGAAGGCAGCAGAGGATCAAGTAGATAAAAAGACGAGGGCTAGTAGAAATCCTTGGGTAACAGAAGAGGTACTGAATTTAATTGATGAAAGAAGAAAATACAAAAATGCAGCAAGTGAAGCAGGCAAATAGGAATATAAACGTCTCAAAAGTGAGATTGACAAGAAGTGCAAAATGTCTAAGCAGGGATGGCTAGAGGACAAATGTAAGGATGTAGAGGCTTATCTCATGAGGGGTAAGATAGATACTGCCTACAGGAATATTAAAGAGACCTTTGGGGAAAAGAGAACCACTTGCATGCATATCAAGAGCTCAGATGGAAACCCAGTTCTAAGCAAAGAAGGGAAAGCAGAAAGGTGGAAGGAGTATATAGAGGGTCTATACAGGCGCGATGTTCTTGAGGACAAAATTATGGAAATGGAAGAGGAGGTATATGAAGATGAAATGGGAGATATGATACTGTGTGAAGAGTTTGACAGAGCACTGAAAGACCTGAGTCGAAACAAGGCCCCCGGAGTAGACAACATTCCATTGGAACTACTGATGGCCTTGGGAGAGCCAGTCCTGACAAAACTCTACCATCTGATTCAGGTTTTCCGTGATTTCCCTAAAATTGCTTCAGGCAAATGCCGGGATGGTTCCTTTGAAAGGTCACGGCTGGCTTCCTTCTTCATCCTTCCCTAATCTGATGAGACTGATGACCTCGCTCTTTGGTCTCTTCTGCCAAATCAACCGCAACCCACTAAATGGTGAGTGGCAACTTTCCTCCCCTAATAAAGTTACTGGTAATGTTTTTGAATATGAAGTACTAAGTGAAATTGACAAGTAATGATTAATTTACCGTCACCTTCACCACCCCCAGTCATGAGAGTTTCAAAGTATTGTTTGCACGGGTACAGGATACCATTGAGTATAGATCATATTCTGTATGATGTTTACCCTCCAGAACTGCTGATTGTACCAGCTCTCGGTGCAATGTTTGCTTGTTTGCTTGTTTCATCAGAAACTCCCTAACTCCCTGTGTGTATCCTTATGCTTCTCTCTCTCTCTCTCTCTCTCTCTCTCTCTCTCTCTCTCTCACACACACACACACACACACACACACACACACACACACACACACACACACAAACTTGCATGCTATCCCTTCATTTAATATTTGCACATTATGTCTTCATTCTCAGACTTGGTATGTCATCTTATACTGTCTTTTATCTTTCTGTACATCGTTGGGAATGTGGTGCTATATAATGTGTCTCATTAGCTAGTCACACTTTCATATTTTGTGAAATTCATAATTTATTGCTACTGATGGCTATTAGTTCAATTTCAATTACGTGTTACTGAATACTGATTTCTAAATATTTTTTGTTTTCATTACAGTTGTTCTCGTCAATAGCCAAGTGCTTCTGAAAGGTTGTGAAACTAAGGGTTATGTAATCCTGAGTGCTGCAAAAGCAGAAATATTGCAAAGAATTCATCGTCCAGTTTGGAAAGACAGAACTCTTGTTCCTAAGACAACATGGGTTGGTTCACTAGAGTGCATGCAATACTACGCAACAGTTAGTGCTGGAGAAAATGACCTGTTGGATGGTAAATCAGTTTCATATTGGCTTTCTGGTTTTTAATGTTACTAAGCAGGGCTCCAGTGGCTGATTGAAAGCAGCTGCCAGTGACAGTTACGTAGTTTGTACACAGTGTTTACTTTGTCTTTATCTTATGTGCTTCTGTGAAATGTGAATAGCTTATGTGTGTTCATCTATTTTGAGTAGTGTTTATTATTTTTTGCCTCCTAAATATTGGTGTGTTTTTTTAAGCATTATTGTTGTGGGTGTGGACTTGGAGTATAGAGATAGCTAGTAGTCATCCTAAGTACTTACATTATCTGGAAACTGCTTGTGTAGTTTACTGTAATTGCCTGCCGGTTATAGATGCAGGGGTAATTAGATACTGTTTGGAAACAGATGAAAGCCACATTGGCTGTGGTTGAGAGGCTTCATAACACTGCTCATGGCTGTAGTGGTGTTGAGATATCTGCAGTGAAAGCTGCAACACCTCTGGTGTCTTTACAGTCACCATAGATCGCTGATGTCTCAGTACCATCTGACAAGCATGACCTGGTTGGTTCCCAGTCATTTGGCTTTGAAAAGTGAAAAGTGGTGGAGCAATGAATCTCTGAGTGGAAAGAGAAACTGGATAATGGTCACACGGCTGTCCCATAATGCATTAAAAATGGGTAAGAGGTCTTTCCCATTGTGTAAAGTCTGTCTTAGTTACCACAGGATGCCTCGTTCATTGAGGCTGGTGCTGATTTCTGTGAAAGCTCTGGATAGGTGATGAAACACATTACAGAAATAGCAGGCAGGTTCAGAAAAGTAGGCACTATCCACTCAGTATGTTTACCAGAGGGTCTCAACAACGATGTGGAAGAGCTATTGATGCCAGCTGTTGAGCACACTGTGTGCAACTGGCTACAAACGTGGCTCATGTTGGCAGGAATGATACCTGTTGTCTGTGTTTCGAGGCCATCCTTGGTTCTGTATTGGTGAATACAGTTAGCCTTGCACATTGAGTGGAAGCCAAGCCAGAGTTTTGCATTGTTGTTCCCAGAAGCAATCACAGTCCTGTGCTTTGAAGCCAAGTGGAAAGCTTAAATCAGAATCACAGATGGTTATTGAATGCCGATTTCACTCTGACTGCTACTGGATGGAGAGTTGTCTGGTTTCCTTAATAGGTCAACCATTCACTAGACACTGCTATGGTAACAGAGTACAAGTGCTGTGCATATGTGGATCTTTTATGCTAGACAGTCTCTATAAATTACATTCTGCTTTCTGAAAGAGAAAAATATTGGCCATATTAACCACAAACAGTAGTACTCAACATGATGGATGGAGAAAGAAATGTTAATATAGTATTCATTAACAACTTTAGCACCTTTGGAAAGGTCCCAGAAATATTCTCCATTATAATAGGGAATAATGCCTCAATAGAGCAAGAAGCAAAAACCTGTATGAAACCAGGAGATAACTGCAGTTAAATTTTAAAAACTGAGAAGAATGTGTATCTGAAAATAGGCTGGAATCAATGGTGGAGGTCTGTTTATAGCTATGAATATTAGAATAATATCTGATGGTGTAGAACTGATTTTGAATGTGAAATAATGTTGGTTAAGATAAGTGTGAAAAGGATATTGAACATGGCAGTTGGGTGTTTTTATAGACTGTGCCTCCGGAGCTAAAGTGCTGGAACATTTCAGGGTAAACTTGGAGAAGGTTGCATGTAATTTTCATGTCATGTCATAGTATTAAGTAGAGAGTTAAACTTACCAGCTAGAGACTGGAGTGATTAGATTGTGTGTTAGGGGCAGAGATTTGTGCGATACTGTTCCAAATGCCATATTCAAAAATTACTGTGAGAAGTTTGACATAAAGCTGATCCCTAAGGATAACAATGTTGATCTTCTGCTTCCCAACTGGCTCAAACTTTTTGACTGAGTTAATGTAGAGCGGTAATCAGTGATTTTAAGGTTTTTATAGTATTATTTACTATGTGTGTCAGTAGCAACAATAGGCAGGAAGATATTTCTGCTTAGTAATTATGACAAGTACAAATTTTCAAATTACCTGAACAGTCAACATCAAATGTTCATCTCTGAGACTGGAAATGTTGAATGTAAATGTTGAGTAGTATTTCAAAATAAGCCTTAGACAGGTACATGTCAAACATAGTTCTGAGGACCGGAAAAGACCATCACAGTTCAACATTCACATTAGAAACCTACTGTGTAAACGAAGAGTGCATCACCTTAGATTTAAATGTAGCCAAAGTGTTGTAGGAAACACAAACTGAATGAAAGCAAAACAAGCATAAGGAGAGCTTTGCATTAACTGTTCAGTGAACTCTAAAGTAAAATTCTACCCATCAGTCTGACATAAAATCCTAAGCAGTTTTGATCACATTAAATCAGTAAAACAGACCAAAGCTATCTACCCAGTTACTGATTGATCCTGCTCATAATGAAATGGAGTATGACAGAGAGGAGTAATTTCTCAGTGCTATTAACACTAATGTCAACATCACTCACATTTTCTGTGGCACCAGAATTACGCTAATGCAGTACTCGTGGGTCCTCCTTTGGAAAGGAACAATTAAAAACGGAGTTCTCCATTTCTGCCTTCAATTTCAGTTCAGTATCAATGGAGGTGAGCCTAAAATTGATAACTCATTATAATACAATAAACAGGGTGTATACGACCCGGGACAACTAGGAGATCTGGGGAAAACCTGGTAATTTTTTCATCCGGGAGAAAACCGGGAAGAACCAAGGAATTTTTTAGAATTCCAGTTAAAGTTTTGTAAATTTGATTGGTAGGAACCAATACTCTAACGAAGGATATTACTGTATCCCGCTACTGCAAAGTAACACTGCAGCAATAAAACATGACTGATAGAAAAAAAATGAAAATAAAACTTACATTGCAAAGGAAATGCGCCTTATACGACAACAAAACACACAACACATAAAATGCTCATACAAGTGCCTGCCTACAGCAAAATATGTTAAAGTCTTTAGGAAGACCATGCAGTGCTTCATAACAACAAATTGCCTCCGATGAGCATGACATCACAACTCTTTGCATTAGATTCGATTGAACAGTTGCAAGCAGGCTCATGCTCATGCACAGTTGTGTCGTGTATGAGTAGTACCTTCTCCCTCTTCTGGCTACTGATGTGTAGCTGTCTGTATAAGCAGTAGCACCAAGCAACCAGAAACAACACAGAAAAATTTCACTGGTGTGCCCAAGCTGCCAGATTCTCAAGTGCGCAACAGGCCTGGATCTAGGGGTTGGGGGGCAAACTGGGGTATCTGCCTCAGGCAGCAATTTCAGGAGGAGAGGGGGGGAGGGGGGGGGGCACGAAATTCATATTCTTGAGGGGGGTAAAGAACCTTGTTTCATAAAGCGTCTAGCATCCAGCACACGTTGGTCTATCAATTATTCACATGATTTTGAAACGTATCCCTGCTGGTTTTTGAACACATTCCGAGTTGATTTCTGAATGAATCATTAGTTGATTTTTGAATGCTTGCATAGTGTACATGACATTTCTGTCAAGGGAACCCCAGTAGCATCTAGAAATAAACTTCCATGCGGACAAAAGGGGGCAGGGCTACACAAGTTTAGTGGAATAAAGCCGAACAGGTGAATGCCAATCGCTGTTTGCTTATGTGGTGACTGGGTTTGCAAATGATCAGCGTTGTTATAATTACTAGCAGAATCCACAGATTCAGAGTGCCAGAGTGGAAATAAATGACTAATGGGAATAACAGGTAAGAAAGATTGCATATTATCTACGCTAGTAAGAGCCAGTTGTACAAGCCCCGGCTAGCAGCTGCTTAACTTCTATTCTGGGAGTAGCATGGAAAACACGTTGTGTCTACACATAATAACACCTAACTGGAGAATAAATGCATGATAACTAAATCGGTGGTTGTGGCAGGGTTAGCGAAGTTACACAAGAATAATTTTGGACACTGGCTGGAATAGTTACGGAATTAGTGATGACAAGATTGTTTGTTAGAACAAGGAAGCAAAAGAAATGGGACATCACACAAATTATGGAAGAATATGATGATTCCAGATTTATACAGAAATGTGAAACTATTTCCTAACATAAAGCTTTTTGCTTGTACTAGGCCTGACAGGCAAGCAAAACGGATTTCTGCGATTGGGAACTATCAAGTGAATTAAAATACATTCACATAATTATAGAGGGCTAAAATATGTTATTGGTTTCAGATTCTGTTTTATTTCCATCTTTCTGACAATCAAGCATTAAACACCTTGCAGAACAATGTAGTAATTTTTGTCGGTTTGCTAAAGAAATTTGGCTTTTATTAATCTCTTCCGCTGAGGCAATCAATTTACTGGAAACGAAGTGTTTAATTCCACACTACTGGCTAGTTTCAACTGTTCGCTGCTTTTCAAGTGCACATTTCCATCTTCTAGCATGTATGGCATTACGCCATTATAAAGACTGAAACATGGGATAATACAGTACCGGCAGTAGTACACCAAGAAAATTTACATAAGAATCTAGACATACGAATGTGCACTTCAAGCTGAATTGTGCATTTTAGTATGGTTCACAAAATTCTGATGCTCCTGAAGTATCCTCTGATGCCTTGTTTCTTATATGACATAATGTAGATCTTTTACTGTTTTACATGTACAAACATACAGGCTTCCTGCTTCATCATAGCTGTGCAAGCGTGGTGATGCCTGTCATCTGGCACTCTCTGGCAACTGCTGAAATTAACCTATTTCTAACAGGTCGCAGGAAAATATTGCGAATGGTTGTTCGAAAAGCGTCACTTTCAAAGTAAATTTCCTTTTATGCAAGGTTAACTATGTGCAAGAATGTACGATGAATTCTTAAATCGCAGAACATTTGAATCTCATTTAAAAAACAACTCTTTGAGGACAACCATTTAGAAGAATTTCAAGCCCAGACGATCAGACATTTATGTCGTTATTAAAAATTTTACTGGCAGATTTTTGTGATGTATCTTAAAGTGCTACGCGCACAAAAAAGGTCAACATTATATGTGAAAGCTTATCTTCTCTTGTAGCGTATTTATCTTTGAGACCAATATTATATGTGAAAGCTTTGCTTTTCTTGTAGCATTAATTTAAACCGTTAACTTTTCCTATTTGTATGTTCGAGCTACTTAACAGCGATGTTGCTTTTGACTGACTACATCACGTGTCCTACGGTCTGAATATCCGCTGCCATCGGCTGGCGAGATCATGTCACATAAGCTATGACTGGCTTACAAAAGCACATCGCAGTCTCGATTTCAGTGCTGCAGAAAGTAATATAGTAACATGTGGTGTTTGCTGGAATTCGAATTCATACTTTTGTAATATAAAAATATGCAGCATACATGTTGCTGCACATTAAATATCTTTCCAAAACGTGTTTTTTTTCCCCTGTGTTTCATTTTCTAAAGTGTCGGGAAATCCTATGGTGGTGTATAAAACCGTAACCATCCAAAGGATTGATAAGTTCTACAGTTCTGAGGAAAAGTATACTGTCACTTGACACGGAAAAAGTGTATTTTCACCTGGGAGAGAGTGTATCTTTAACCAGGAAATCCAGTAAAAGCTGAGGAATATTTTTTCCTTGTCCGCGTATACACCATGATAAAGCAAACTCAGAACTGCATGTTAAAGGGATATTTCAAAGCTCATTCAATACAGAATTGCACATTTGTTGCAGCCTATGGACACCCCTAATGAAAACGTTATTTGGCCTTGTTATTTTATGTCTGGAATGGGAAGGGGTGAGGGGCATAGTGAATAGACTTGGCAAATTACTACCCAGCTGTTGGGAAAACATGTAGTATCATGCCATGGTGTTTAACAGCAAGTTCATACCAAAGTACAGTAATATTTAAATAAAACACTGGAATGAGGTAAATAAATTCATAATGGTTTATTTCACCAAATATAAATTAATGAGGGGCTGTCACGAACTGTGATATTCTCTACACCAATATATCCTGCTACTGTCTATATCTCAACTTTCACTAGTTGAGAAGTGCTCCAATGTAACGCAATTTATGTAAGTTCCAGAATGTGAAATCAGCACGAACTAAGTTAAAGCTCAAGTCACGTAATTCCGAGCAGTAGTGCATGCCTGTAGTCAAACAGTGCTTCAGCTGACAGCTGCTCAGCCTCTGTGTCCTGCTACTCAGAAAATATTCTGTCACTGTAGCAGTGCAGCATACCACCACCCACTCATAGTTACATTGCATATGACTGAATGCAGGTAATTAAGCTTTTTAATAATGCCCGCCATTCAAATTGTATTATACATGTGGTTAACACATAATTATGTATCAGTTTGTGATTATTGATACACTTTATCAGTTGATAGTATTCATAAATATGGTAATTCTAATGCATTTGAATAAAATGCAGTCAGTATTAGTAGCACTGATCTGAATTCCACAGTGAAAAACTATCTCTAAATTATGCTACCAGTGCAAGTAGAGTGTGTTGTAGCATCATCTTTAAATGTGTTATCTGGTGATAGCATTCATTTGATTGTTTTGTATAAGTCATTTATGATAAAATTGCAGTTTACCTAACTGAA
The DNA here is from genome assembly GCF_021461395.2 of Schistocerca americana. Taxonomy (NCBI): domain Eukaryota; kingdom Metazoa; phylum Arthropoda; class Insecta; order Orthoptera; family Acrididae; genus Schistocerca; species Schistocerca americana. The sequence continues at coordinate 190,667,583 of NC_060119.1, forward strand.
CTATATTACCTTAAAATTCAATGGTGCCACAGGTTCAGGATGTTAATCTCATCTTCACTGGAGGCCAGCTACACACTTCCATCCACATTAAACCTACCAAAAACAACATTACTTACATTTTGACACTTGCCATCCTTTCCATGTCAAATATTCCCTCACATACAGCCTTTGCATCCAAGGCAAACATATTTGTTCAGATGCAGACTCTTCACAGCAAAACACCACATTCTCACCTCAGCATTCACTGCACGTAATTACCCCACCGGCCAAATTAAAAACCAAATTTCCCAGGCCATCACATCCAATCTTGGTACTGCTGACCCCTCCATAAAACTGCTCTGGAACACACCATTGAGGACTCAATATTATCCTGGCCTGGAATGTGTTAATCAGCTACTTCGACAGGGCCATGGCTTCCTAAAATCATGCCCTGAAATGAGATCCATTCTGTCTGAAATTTTGCCCACCATACCTACAATAGCTTTCTGTCACCCTCCCAATCTCCGCAATATTCTTGCCAGACCCTATGCTCTTTCTGCACACATCTCCCTACACTATGGCTCCTACCCCTGTGACTGTCCCCACTGCAAGACTTGTCCTATGCACCCTCCTTCCACCATCTTTAATAGTCCTATAACAAACAAAAAATATATTATCAAAGAGAGAGCCTCCTGTGAAATGTCACATGTCAAAATACCAGCACTCATGGAAACACTGTTCGGCCTTCTACATCGGCATGGCTACCACCAAATTACCAATCAGGATAATTGGGCAGAGTGTGTATACTGGCAACTCGCTATATCCTGTTGCAGAGTGTGCTCTACAACATGACATTCGTGATCTCGGTGCCTATTTCACCATATGCGCCATATGGATTCTTCCCCCAGACACCAGTTTCTCAGAACTCCACAGGTGGGAACTAGCAATACAACATGTCATTGGTTCTCACCACCCACCTGGCCTTAATTTACATTAATTTCTTCCGTCTCAGCATTTCTTCACAGTGTCTACTCTTTGCTTCACTCCATCTTTTATTATATTTCCCGTCTATTTACCACTGACCCCTCCCACCTCTGTTACATATAGTGCACTTAGCTTTTCATTCTTATTAACCCATGCACGATTTTTTAATAGTAATCTCTGTCTTGCATATTATACTGTCTTCCACCTTTAAGCTCTCAGGTTTTCAAATCTCGTTCGATGCAGTCCCCAACAATCAGTCTTTCCTTCTCATCCTGTACAGTAAGTCTCCCTTGACACACAGTTCCGGGTGATTTTACCGAAATCTACCCCTTTTCCTAGACCAGTCCTTTCTCTTCACAGCTCTTCTTTCCCTCTTCTTCCTTCCCCTTCAAGCCTTCTGCCTGAAGAAGGAGCCACTAGCTCCGTAAGCTTGCCAATTACAACAGTCTTTTATGTGTGTGTTCTGCCCTCGCTTGGTGAGTAGATTTTTATCTATCGAATTATATAATTTTATTAATATAATAGAGGGAAACATTCCACGTGGGAAAAATATATCTAAAAACAAGGATGATGTGACTTACCAAACGAAAGCGCTGGCAGGTCGATAGACACACAAACAAACACAAACATACACACAAAATTCAAGCTTTCGCAACAAACTGTTGCCTCATCAGGAAAGAGGGAAGGAGAGGGAAAGACGAAAGGATGTGGGTTTTAAGGGAGAGGGTAAGGAGTCATTCCAATCCCGGGAGTGGAAAGACTTACCTTAGGGGGAAAAAAGGATGGGTATACACACACACACACACACACACACACACACACACACACACACACACACACACACATATACAGACACAAGCGTCTGCTTGTATATATATATAGTGTGTGTGTGTGTGTGTGTGTGTGTGTGTGTGTGTGTGTGTGTGTGTGTGTGTGTGTGTGTGTGTGCGTGTGTGTGTGTGCGTGTGTGTGTGTGTGTGTGCGTGCGTGTGCGTGTGCGTGCGTGTGTGCGCGCGGGTATACACTCACCCTCGCGCGCGCGCGCGCGCGAGAGAGTGAGTGTATACCTGTCCTTTTTTTCCCCCTAAGGTAAGTCTTTCCGCTCCCGGGATTGGAATGACTCCTTACCCTCTCCCTTAAAACCCACATCCTTTCGTCTTTCCCTCTCCTTCCCTCTTTCCTGATGAGGCAACAGTTTGTTGCGAAAGCTTGAATTTTGTGTGTATGTTTGTGTTTGTTTGTGTGTCTATCGACCTGCCAGCGCTTTCGTTTGGTAAGTCACATCATCTTTGTTTTTAGAATTATATAATTTTGTCAATAATTGATTGTTTTTGTTCTAATAATGTGTAAGATGCATCTATTGATGATTTTTTTAGAGAAAAAAATCTAGCATTTTCAGTGGTAAATTATTTTGCTAAAGGTTAATTTAAAAAAAAACTATAAAATCAGAAATGACACACAATAGACTGTTTCTCACCATATGGAGGAAGCCCTGAGTGACGGACAGGGACACTGAAAGAAGACAGTCTCATATTACAACAACAGCGTGACCAATTTGAACAAAGGGAGCGATATTCCATTTTTAGGAGTGCGTCTATGATATTATTAACTCTTGTACCAATATTCCAGCCGAGAACTTTTCAGCCATTCTTAAGGCGAGCCCTTGCAAGATTTTTAAGTCACTTTACCCTATGGCCCAAAATCATATGCACCAAAGATAACACTGTTGGTAACATGCATGTCAGTCACAGATAAAACTTTATGCCTCTAAGAGTAAAGGAAAAACAAATGCAAAGTCAGTGAATCCACAGTGCTAACAAAAGTAACGAATGGCATATGTAGGAATGCCAAACAGTTAAGACCTAGATCAATTATTCCTTTGAGAGAGCTGACATGAAATGAGGGGTTTCCATGATTTATCAAGATGTAAATCCTCGTCTCAGGTGAGCATGTTGTCTGCTAGTTGTATTTCCACAACCTCCTTCACCACTGAATACCAGTGGGATGAAGATGTGGCCAGTATCGTAACTTCCCCATAATCCATCTAACTGTCAGTGGAAATACAATGTTCAGGCACTGCATGTTTGTTGACCTGTACTAGGCGAATGCATCACTGGTGTTCAATGCAACATTCTTTTACAGTGTGTATTGTTTCTCCTATGTACCTTTTAGCACATTCACAAGGAATTTATTATATATCCACCTTTTGTAAAAGCAGATCATCCTTCACGGATCACAGAAGAGCTGGCCAGTAGAAGGAACACCACATCCATTTTATTCTTCATCATTATTCTTGCAACTTTTGAAGAAATGTTTCCCACATTTGGTAGAAAGGTCATAGACTTTGTCCTTTTCTTCTTGTTCTTTCTCTGGTTTGTCACTTGCAGAGCTCTCTTAATTTGATGTTTTGTAAATCCATTCTTGTGGAATATTTCTTCAGTGTACCAGTTCATTCTGTAGGCTGTCAATATAAGACACTGCATAAGCCCTGTGTACTACAGTTTTAAGTGCATTCATAGCATGCAATAGATGGTGGCAGCTAGTGACCTGCAAGTATAAATTGGTATGGGTGGACTAACAGGAAATGAAATATCTTAATAGTCAATCTTCCTTTTGTCAAACTAATATATCCAGAAATGCTGGACAGCCATTTGTGGTGTCACCGCCAGACACCACACTTGCTAGGTGGTAGCCTTTAAATCGGCCGCGGTCCGTTAGTATACGTCGGACCCACGTGTCGCCACTATCAGTGATTGCAGACCGAGCACCGCCACACGGCAGGTCTAGAGAGACTTCCTAGCACTCGCCCCAGTTGTACTACTGACTTCACTAGTGATGGTTCACTGACAAAATATGCTCTCATTTGCTGAAACGATAGTTAGCATAGCCTTCAGCTAAGTCATTTGCTACGACCTAGCAAGGTGCCATTACCAGTTACTGTTGATACTGTGAATAATGTACCGTCAAGAGCGACGTTCACCATTAATGGATTAAAGTTAAGTATTCCACCAGCTACGTCCGTTTTTTCTAAATTCTAATTTCCTTGTCCTGTTCCAGATTTCACGCCAGCCTGCGTGAGCTAAAACGTGTGCCTTTCGGCTTCCTCTAGTAACACGGTGTTGGCTCTCCTGCCAACCACAACACCATTTACTTTCTATTACATTGTAATTTTGGTGTTTTCATGAATGGAGTTTAGATGTTCAAGAAACAAGCTCAGTTTGTCTTCGCATTGCTGTTGGTTCTGCATCACTTACATGCACAACATGGTTACAGTTGTAATATTATGGAAGTATGCAAAAGCACAATGCTTAAAAATTTTGGTAAAAAATTCAAGGCTGGTAAGGTTAATTTAAAAGGTCACACTCGCCTGAGCAGACGAGTGATGATGTTGGAGTGGGGAGGAGGTGGCCTTTGTCATAGTTATCCGATGGAGAAGGCAGCTAGAAAATGTCTGACGGTGGTAAACAACTGAGTTACTGGTGGATTTTCTCCCCATTGTAATAGATAAATAATGATTACTGCAACTGCTTTGGGGTCACAAAAAGCATGCATTCAATAGCCATATGCTAAAAACCTGATTTCAGCAACCATTTATGCTGTATTCAATAGAACCGTGTGAAATTTAATTGGGAGGAGATATTCAGAGATTCCAGGAATTTTAGCAGGTCAGCCTCACCATGAGTCCGTATGGTAAATATGTCATCAATGTATCTAAACCAAACCAGGGGCTGAAGACTTATGGATCCCAGGAAAGCCCCTCCAAGTGACCCACGAAAAGGTTGGATAGGAAGGAGCCATTTGGCTCCCACAGCCGTACCCCTGATCTATTTGTATGCCTGCCCCTCAAAGGTGAAGTAGTTGTTGGTAAGTATAAAATTGATTTAGGTGAGTAGAAAGGATGTCAGAGGTTTTGTATCAGGTGAAGCTGACTGAGGAAATGTTCAGCAGCAGACCGAACATGTACTTGGGGGATGCTGGTATAGGGGGAGGTGGCATCAATGGTTACAAGCGTCTGGTGGGAGTGGGACGGGCAAGAATTTCAGATGATCCTAGGATATGGTTGGTATCTATGATGTAGGAGGGGAGTCTTTGTAATATGGGTTGCAGTTGTTGATCAACTAAGGCAGGTCAGTTGTTGATCAACTAAGGCAGGTATATGTTCAGTGGGTGCTTTAAAGCTAGCAACTACAGGATGGCCAGGATGATTGAATTTGTGGACCTTAGGAAGAATGTACAAGGTGAGCGTGCGTGGTTTGGGTGGAGTGAGAAGTTCCATCTATTGAGGTGTTAGTCCTTGTGAGTGGCCTGAGGTTTTAAGGAGGGACTGCAAGTCAATTTGAAACACAGGGATTTGATTTTGATGGCAGACACTCTATGTAGAGGTGTCAGACAGCTGGTGTAGACCTTCACCAACATACTCCTTTCAGTAAAGTACTACAGTGGTAGACCCTTTGTCTGCTGGGAGGATCATAATGGAGTCATCAAGTTTTAGGGACCATGGAGCCTGGAATTCTGCAGAGGACAGGTTAGGGTCATGTTGTAGGGACCTGAGGAAGGGCTGTGAAGCAATGCTGGATGTGAGGAATTCTTGGAAGGCCTGTAAGGGGGATTTTAAGGTAGTGGTGGTGGATCAAGTTGAGATCGTGGGCTGAATTGTTCAAGGCAGGGTTCAATGTCAGGTTTGCTGTTGGAAACGTTTTGGGATGGGGTTGCAAAGTGATATTTCCAATGGATATTATGTGTGAAGGAAAATTAGTTGAGGGCTGAAAGTGAGGTCATAAGATAATACAGATAATTCAGGAGGGGAGAGTGCTTTAGATGAGAGGCTACGGATACTGTACTGTCATGATTGGTTCTTGGGATTATGGGTTATTCTTGATCTGGGAGGTAACAGTGAAGTCTGTGGGACGTTAAGGGGGTTGGCCAAGCTTGGTTTGTGGGAGAGAAGTAGTGGTTGATGGTGTGGCTGTTTAGGGAGCTGCAGAGGAACAGGAAGGGAAATACCACTGCTCAGGTAGTGTAGGAGAAGTTGGGATAGCTTTTTGAGGTGAAGTCTGGCATGTTGTTTCAGTTTGAAGTTGGCTTGGTGGAAGATACCATTAAACAAAACTTGAGGGGCAGATAACTGCAGGATTTTGTGGGAGGAGGGAAGTCTGGTAAAGTGGAAATTTGCTGATGAGGCATATAGTCACAGATTATATCATATTACTGGTATTTAAAAAAAAGAATGTAATATAATATTTATTACTTTTGCTGGTGGCAAAGCTTCTGAAATGACAGAATGGTGCATAGAAAAATTCATACTTGTTGGTAAAGAAATTACATTCCACCAACCAGCGTCAGATTCCCATCAGACCATCGTTGACAGATGGCATTGTTTAGAGGCCAGTGACTGATCTCAAAATCAGGCCGTTCATGTAATTTTCTTGCCTGGGTACTGATAGAAAAGATCGCTAAAAGAGATCTCAGGGACGCAGAAATAAATGTTTGATAAAGTAAAAACTAGTGGCGTTTGGCTGTGGCCACCAAACAATTCGTCAGAAACTCTCCTTCACTGCAGCCTGAAAAAGTTCTAAAATGTAACATAATAAATTGAAATTGACATTAATGCAATAGGAAAGTAGGTTCTTAATCCAAACACGGGTACTGTAATTAAATTAGCGTAATTATTCAGCCAAAAGTTACAAATACGACAATGACACTTTCATTTTATGAAACAGCTATCATAAACAAACAAAGGGGGGAGGGGGGGGGGGAGAGAGAGAGAGAGAGAGAGAGAGAGAGAGAGAGAGAGAGAGAGAGGAGAGAGAAGAGAGAGAGAGAGAGTGCGACAGCCTTCAACTTGCTTTATTGTTTCGATATCTAAACATTTCTCTGGAACATTCTTTATCAGGACAGCAAAAAAATACATTCCTTACATTAAATCATGATCTTTTCAACTTACTTTACAGACTTATTTACACAGAGAAAATTTATTCTTAACGTATTTTAGCCTTAATTAAACGATTGGAACATATTCTATTAATTATTCAGAAAGCAACATTTCAGTTAGCTGGGTAAGAGCAAGAGATTGCTGTACTCCAAATTGTTAAAGAGCCTGGTGTAGGGTGGGATGGAATCCAGAAACAGGGACTTTCAATTTTAGGCCTTTCGGAGTAACTTCAAGGGACAAGCAGGTTTCAAGAAACAGAATGCGAGATCTTAGTTTTGATAGTGGCAAAGGCATGCTTTCGAAAAGAACAGATGTAATATGAGATGGGATTCATCATAGCAAGAGAGGACTGTTTGGAGAGTTAGAAATCATGAGAGTGGCAAAAAAATAAATAAGCATAGGGTGGAAAAGATAGAAAAATGGAAGCAAAGCAAGAAAAGAAGTGGGAAAAATTAGCAAAATTCATACAGAAATCATTAATAAGAGGTAATGAGTGGGTAATCTATATGATACAAAAAAAAGGCAAAAGGAAAAAATTGATCAGGAAAGTTGTGAAAATAGAAGAAATTTTAGAAACTGAGTAAACAGAAAGTGAAATTCATGGGAGAAAATGTAAACTACTTAGCTTGGCAATTAAAGAGACGGCAATAAAAGTCGATCACAGCAGTTTGCTGAAAAACAAACGCACAAAAATGTGAAAGAATTACGTATAACCAAGATAAGTGAATAGTGGAAAAGAAAAGAGCCTGTCAAATTTGCAAATAAATTGGCGAAAGATGATTGGGAGAAGGCCATGCAGTGTAATGAACCGTAAATTGTTGTATGCAAATTCGTAAATAACAATGGAATTGTTATATGCAAATTAAAATGGACCCATCAATGGACACGGAAATCAGTATTAGAAAAAAATGTAGGGGCAGAGTGTTGATTACTCTTGGTGATACAGCTAAATAAACGAACGGATTGCCACATAAGTTAGGAAACAGAGACAGTTTGAATAAGACAAACAAGAGGGTTAAATAAGAAGGAACGATGTCCACATGGCGGCAGAACACACACATAAAAGACTGTTGTAATTGGCAAGCTTTCAGAACCAGTGGCTCCTTCTTCAGGCAAAAGGCTTGAACGGGAAGGAAAAAGGGTGAAGGAAAAGCACTGGAGAGGTCTAGGAAAAGGTATTGCTTTTGGAAACGTCACCCTGAACTGCGGGTCAAGGGAGACTTACTGTACGTGATGAGAAGGACAGACTGATTGTTGGGGACTCCATTGGACGAGATTTGAAAACCTGAGAGCTTAAAGGTTAAAGACAGGATAATACACAAGACAGAGATTACTACTAAAACATCGTGCATGGGTTAATAAGAGTGAAAAGCTAAGTGCATTGCATGTAACAGAGGTGGGAGGGGGGCCGGTGAAAAATAGATGGGAAATACAATGAAAGACGGTGTGAAGCAAAGAGTAGTCACAGTGAAGAACTGCTAAGACGGGAGAACTTAACGTAAATTAAGGCCAGATGGGTGGTGAGAACCAAGGACATTTTGTATTGCTAGTTCCCACCTGCTGAGTTGTGGGAAACTGGTGTCTGGTGAAGAATCCAGATGGCGCATGTGGTGAAACAGGCACCGAGGTCACGAATGTCATGTTGTAGAGCATGTAGAAGGCTGAACAGTGTTTACATGATAGCTGGCACAAGACGTGTGGTTTCGCCGGTGGTTCTTCCTTTGATAGTATACATTTTGCCAGTTACAGGGCTATTATAGGCAGTGGAAGGATGGTGCACAGGGCAAGTCTTCCAGTGGGGACAGTCACAGGGGTAGGAGCCATAGTGTAGGGAGATGGGTACAGAAGAGGCATAGAGTCTGACAGGATTGTTGCGGAGATTTGAAGGGCGACAGAAAGTTATTGTAGATGTGGTGAGCAAAATTTCAGACAGAATGGATCTCATTTCAGAGCATGATTTTAGAAAGTTTTGGCCCTGTTGAAGTAGCTGATTATCGTATTCCAGACCAGGATAATACTGAGTCACCAACGGTGTGATCTGGGGCAATTTTGTGGAGGGATCAGCAGTACTAGAATTGGATGTGATGGCCCAGGAAATCTACTTTTTTACTTTTCCCAAAATCTACCCCATTTCCCAGACCTCTTCAGTCATTTTCCTTCATCCTTCTTTCTTTCCCTTCAACCCTTCTGCCTGAAGGAGGAGCCACTTGCTCCAAAAGCTTACTAATTACAACAGTCTTTTATGAGTGTGTTGTGCCGCCAGGTGGTTAGTAGATTTTTTTAATCTATCCAGTTACATAATTTTACACATTATCAGGGACCTTAAAAATCATATTTGTGATAAATGCAAATGCAGATGGAAATTCTGTCTCAGAATGCGAAAATGCATATCAAAATGTATTATTTTAATTGCAGGTAGTTTGAAATAGTTTTATTTTTTGTATGGAAGCATTGATATAGTAACCAGTTTTCAGTTACTATTATATCACAACATCTGGTGAAGTTGAGTTTCGAAAGATAATGTGTGTAAGAATGTGTTTGTAAAATAAAAAGTGAAATGTCAAACAATGGGTGGCTGAATGTTCTCTGTAGGAAACATGCTGTTTGTGGCAATGTAGAAATCAGCCATGTGGTCTATCATTTTAGAACAAAGAAAAGTTTATGTTTGTCTCCTTGCTAAAATTTAAATCATGTGAAATTGCAGGCATCGTAATGTGACAGTTTTAGGTGGGAGATTTTTTGAACTGCGGTTATACAAGATACTGGTAGAGGTTGTGCCAGAAGTACCTCGTTAACAATGCTGCCAACATCAGCAAGAAATTAAGTAGTAGCCATTACCAAATGCTTTGTGCAGTCTGCTTTGCTTTGCTTTGTTTTGCTTTGAGCTGTGCATAGCTCGTTGTTACATTTTCTTATTTTGCAATGAGTGAAGAGACTAATTTTGCTCCCATTACAGGGTTCGAGTATGACCCTCACAACACCAGAAGGGATTGATAAAGCCATTGACCATATGTCACTTTTGCTTGCACAGAAACTCATGACATGGATGCAGGCAGGCTGCTGTGTGAGAGGGAGGCAGAGCCTTTCTCCCTCACACCACTCCACATACTGGAACACTCAGAGTTGTCATTTGTTTAGCTCGTGGCTGCCTGCCATGTAGTACTTTTCATAGTTTCCACACCATAGCCTCAGAAAATAAAACTAGTCAATGTGTTATGACCACACCCAGGGTCCTTCTGGAAAAGAGAAATAGTTATTTTCGTTTCTACATCTACATCAACTACGTTGCCAGTTCTGTGTCTAGCATTGTCAAGTATGGTCACAGGTCCACCAAGGTGCCCTGCAATGTGCTGATCAAAACTTGTATGCTGCAGATTCAAAACCAGTGTTCCTGAAGATTTTCTTACTAAGGGAAGATAATGTCCAGAAAAATTTTAAATTGTCAAAGCATTCTGCTCGTTGGTGAGAGAATGCTGATGCACCACAACAAAAGCTCTTATAATGCTGAAAACAACTATTTTTGCTATTTTATTACTACTTTATCTCCAATCATTGTTTTTATCTTTATTTCAATTTTTTGTGATCAGTTTCATCTTCAGGTACATAACATGGCAAAAAATTTAAATTTATATATCTAACCATAAAAGAAAACAATGGAAAATCCAAGATGGAATCTAACAATACAAGCGAAGGAGAGTTGCTACTCACCATATAGCGGAGATGCTGAGCCTGTTACACCCATGAACTCAGAATCTTGGTCTAGGTTGGGTACTGGGTGTCCCAAGGTGGACAGACGTGTGTTCATTCATGCATTTGTTTAGTTTAGTGGTGTTCTATACTCACATTTGTTAGTTGGTAAATAGCAAGCCTGGTTTCACATGTTACTCTTCCTTTGATGTGGTTGAATTCATTAGTCATAGGACTGGAGTAAGTGGTAATCCATGGGGCAAGGACAATGTTTTACCTTGGGAACAGCTGCAGGGGCAGGGTGAGGAATACTGGTCTGGGAACGAAAACAAATTGTCCTTTGTTTAAACAAATATTTATGTCTTTTTGACAGAAGCATCTTTTGGTTCTTTTTTGAACTGTCATGTCTGCTAACAAATGTGATTGATTACTTTTAAATTAGCACAGTTTTTTAACAACACTTGCAATCAACATTTGAGTAAGTTTACTGGCAAAATAGGGAACTGTTCATTAGATAAATGCTCAAGCATGACAGAATATGAGGTATTCATCTGTATTCATTTTCTGTATAACTGTAGAGAATATGATGTTCAGACCAACATTTGCATAATAAAAGATATAAAAGATGTCCTAAGTCAGTGGATGAAATAGACATAGATGAGTGGCTTTCAGGGATGATGGCTATTGTGCTTTCAGGGATGATGGCTATTGTGCAATGCTATCATCTGAGACCTCACTTGTTGAACCGCGTGAAGCATTTAAAAAGTTGTATATTTAGTGACCGTAAAATTCAACATTGGAAATTCCAGGATGTAATGTAATAATGTTATGAAAAGGATAGTTGCTACTCAGCACACAGCAGAGATGCTGAGTCACAGACAGGAACAACAACAACAAAGAGACACTCAGAAAATGAGCTTTGGGCCAACAAGGCCTTCATTGGAGATAGAAAATTCACACACACACACACACGCGCCCACACACACACACACACACACACACACACACACACCACCTGATCACTGTCTCTGGCTGTTGAGGCTACAGGTAGTATGGCCTCAGCAGCCAGAGACAGCATGTGCATGCGTGCGACACAATCTCAGACAAAGGCCTAGTTGGCCAAAAGTATTTTCTGACAGCCCCCCCCCCTCCTCCTCTCCTCCCCCCCCCCCCATCTATCTGTGACTCAGCATCTTCTGTATATGGTGACTAGCAACTACCCTCTTCATAATTTAGTCACTGTAAATTATTAACTTTTGTTGCATTCCCATCCAAATTCCCAGCTTTGGGAATTTCCAGAGGCACTGCTCATCTTTGGAATTTCACCTATACTGTTTGCCTAAGCAGATCTGCAGCAGCATACCCAGTGCCCTGGGCCCAGTAGCATTCAGCCATACTAAAGATTCATCTTACCTCATATCAGTACTGAGCAGCCAATTAACTCAAGTACCCACACATAACATTACAGTGATAAAGGGGTACTTCCAAGAGTTTTGGAAGTGGGAGCTTTATTTGTCAAAGGGTGAGAGGAGGAGATTGCAACGGTGAATTGTTTGTGAATAAATTTGTGGGGTAGTTGGAGGGAAGAAAATGCTGGAAGAAGTTGTTGGTATAGATAGTGAATAACTGCTGATGGAGCAGCATACGAAAGGTGCATAGACTGTTAGGAAGGGAGCATTTGATGTGGAAAGGATGGCAGCATAGAACATGAATCTCCCTACCACCCATACAACATTATTTCTCCCAATGACACAAGAGGTTGCTAGTGGTGCAACATTGACCAGAAAGAGAGAGAGAGAGAGAGAGAGAGAGAGAGAGAGAGTAGAGAGTGTGTCTTCATCATTCTGAAGAAGAATGAGAGTCCAATAACTTAGCAGCAAATGTCCTCACTTTATACAAGATGTTACCCAAAAGTTCCCATTATGTATATGTAGCTTGTACAGTGTAGCTCTGGTAGGCAATACCTCATATGTCCTTTGTGAGTTAATGCCTCGAGCAGCTTTTGTGCATCACATTTAGTTTCTATGCATATTTACCATTATTTTGTGTTGTATGTCTTGTGAAACTGATGGTGGCAAGCATCGGGGAGCAATTTATGTGCTCAAACTTTGGTTTCAGGCTCAAAAAAAGTCTGCAGAAACACACAACATCTTAAAGTAAGACTTGGGAAGCATGCCTTAGATCACAGTCAAATTTATGAATGGTTTATCAACAATTATGGAAAGGATAGATTGCTACTCACTGTAAAGATGAACTGCTGAGTTGCAGACAGCCACAGTGAGAAGACTGTTATACACTAAGCTTTTGGCAGAATCCTCCTTCAGAAAAGGAAGTATAACACACATAAATTTACACAAACAAGCACACCTCATGATGCACACATGAGCACTATCTCTCACCATTTTAGCCTTGTGACTGGACGTAATGTCCATGAGGTGTGCCTTCTTGTGTGAATGTGTGGATTTTCTTTCTTTTCTGGGGAATGCTAGGCCAAAAGCTTAGTGTGTAACAGCCTTTTCACTGTGCCTGTCTGCAACTAAACATGTCTTTACACTAAGTACTGATCTATCATTTCCATAATCCTTGGTATTCCAACCTGGACTTGTTTTAAATGTTTTGAAGGTGGCAGAACATCATTTGACAATGATCCAGATTTTGGATGGTTGTCAACCAGTGCTCTAGGAAACGCTGCTGTTCAGAATACGGTGTTGGAAGATCATATGCAGACCACTCAAAACAAATGCAATATCTTAGGGATGTCTTATGGGACATGATTTTTTGGATGAACTGCACTTGCGACAAATTGCCACAAAGTTTGTGCTGTAAATTTTCAGTGAAAGCTGAAACAGCATTGCGCACAAGTCTGCAGAGAATTTTAAAAAAGGCTTAAAAGTGAACCAGGCTCTCTTTATAAGGTTATTATTGATGATGAAAGCAGAGGTTATGGATGCACTCTTGAAACCAAGCAGCAGTTGTCAAAGGGGAGGAGTCCATTGTTAACGTTTCTTGAGAAAGCCCCGCAAGTGAAGAGTAATGTGAAATCTGCGCTCATCTTTTTCTTTGACGTAGAGAGAACTTCCATAAGCTGTTTGTCCGTCCTTGTTAGTCTGCCAATGCAATGTTCTACTGTTATATCCAGAGGCAGTTGATGGAGAACATAAGAAGAAAATGTCCAAAAAAGTGGCACATGGCTGATTAGTAATTAATCATGACAGTGTGAGGTTACACACTCCATTGATCATCCTTGAGTTTCTGGTGCAAAACGAAATTACATTTGTTCCTCATCCCCATATTCACCCAACATGGCACTGAGCACGACTTGTTTTTATTCCTCCAGAATGAAACTCAAGTTAAAAGGCCGAAGATTTGATGAGGTTGAGGAGATTAAAGCAGAGTCACAAGTGGTACTAAACTCTCTCACAAAAAATGTATTCCAGGGAGCTTTTAGTTCATTGAAAAACTATTAGAAATGGTGTATGTACTCCCAAGGAAACTATTTTGAAGGTGGTGATTGTGGTGGTGGTGGTGGTGGTGGTGGTGGTGGTAAATAAGATCCAGGTAAAGTATAAATTCATTTATTGGTGTATTCCAGGAACTTTTCATTGTACCTCATAGCTACCTATCCATTAAAAATTAGTGCTTTTGGTTTATAATGGTTTTCATATTTCTGTTAAAAAGTGTTGCAAAAATAACAATTAATGAACTGACAACTTACACCAATATTAGTAGTCCTTTAATATTTCTCAGAAAAATACAATTTTTTGCATGCAAGTGATGGAAGAGGCTCATTTCAGAAGGCTGATGATTTTATGGTTAAATTTAGTATGTGTGACACTTTAGTTCCTATTCCATCACAGGTGCTACACATGTATCCTTCAGCTGTTCATGTCAGTATCTACCTACTTCATTGAATTTATTGGTGTTGGTTACATTGCAGAAACATTGATCTATATTTCTCATATTTGTTATTTATATAAAAATACACTTAACACATAATGGGTTATTTGTGAAGGGCTTCAACTGGTTAGATAATGTAAACGAGAAACATAAGTTTTTTGCTTCACTCAATTTTGTTTGCAAGTCCACTATGCATCATTTTAAAGAATGTGTCATCATCATCATCCTCCTCTTTATATCATAGAAAAAACTTTATATAACAATGAAAACAATCAGTTAAAGACAAAATTATTTAATTATGTAGATAAAAAAAATCTACTCACCAAGTGACAGCAGAATACACACATAAAGGACAGTTGTAACTGGCAAGCTTTCAGAGCCAGTGGCTTCTTCGTAAGCCAGAAGAGTTGAAGGGGAAGGAAGAAACGTGAAGGAAAAGGACTGGAGAGATCTAGGAAAAGAGGTAGATTTAGGGAAACTCACCCATAACTGTGGGTCATGAGAGACTTACCATACGGTCCTTTCCTTCATCTTTTCATCAAGAAAGAGATCATTGTTCACTTAAAAGCAGCATATGAAAGTGGAAATTTGTTCTTGAGTGTGATTACCAGCTGACAGTCACTGCACTAACTGTTCAGTCTGTGCATGTTTTTCTGTGTTTTGCTACAGTTTTGTGGCATTGTAACTTCCCTGTAGATAATAATATTGTATGCGAATAGCCTCAGGAATCTTCCAAGTTTGCTGTTAAGCTGAATTTACACCTCTTTTTTTTTACCTTATTTGACTTATGTGGTACTCTTTCAGCTTCAATTTCACTGTAAAGAATAGAAAATTCATTGTTCCTTTGGTACCAAAAGTTGCAGAGAGTCAAGTATGCCAAATCACGAAAATCTGGACAGCTAGAAAAGTCATTTATGCAATATAATTTCTTTCAACAACAGTATATGGTAGAAGACGTATTTACTTAACAGGTGCTGCATACTACTGTAGCATATCTCAAGTGTGTGCCACTACACATTTCAGTATCACAATATTTTGTAAGTCATACTATGCTGTCACAGATGTTCTGGACATTGGCCAGAGGTACTTCAAAGCTACCAAAATATATACAGTGTAACACTAGCTACATATTAATTGCTTTAATTATGAAACAAAATGAAATAGTGATGAAAATCAGTAAATGGATGTGTAGATTTTGGCTGCATATATTAGCAAATCCTGCATCTTCAACTAAATACAAATGTTTAGATGTTGTATCTTTGTCTAAACAGAAAATATAATGTGGCTTACTGTGGACAATATTCAAGAAAAGGATTCAACAGTGATATCTGATGTACCTGACCTGCCACACCTAGTGGGCAGCGGGCAGTCTGTTGGTGGTGTTGTCAGTGAAACTGTTGGAGCCAGCAATGTGGGAGAAAATCCACCAATACAGGTAACTTTACTTTGTGGTCTTCTTGTTCATAATATTGCTAAGTTTAAGGATTCAGTTATATTACCATGATTTGTCATTCTACTCTTTGCAGTTGCAACGCATTGTGTCTCGCTGCAAATGTGAATTCTTCTATGCAGCTTATGGTGACAGCAGTATTGATCCAAGCACACTTGACGAAGTTCCGCCACCACCTAATGAAGATGGAGGCCCGTGGGAAAAACGAGAACGTGCTATAGATGCATTTACGTTAATGCATTATGACCTTGATGTTTGCACTAATTCATTGCAGGTGGGAATATTGCTATGGACTCATTTGTGTCTTCTGCATTAAATTTTGTTATTAATGGACTTCCTGCTCCTTAAACAGTATGCCATGATCCTGGACATTGTAAACAATTTACTGCTTTATGTTGAGCCTCAAAGAAAAGAGGCATATGAACGCCTGCAGAGAATGAGATTTCAGTTGCAGCTGCACAGTGTTGAGGACCAGAGAAAGCCCATACAACAGTTACAAAACCAAGTCAGGTATAAACCTAGATATAAATTTTACAGTTTGGATAATGTCTGATATATTTTGTGGTACTTTTTTAGAGCGAAGAAATGATTCTTTAGTGGTAAACATTATAAACTTATAAAGAAGAGAAAGTGCCACATCTATAGTTATCATATTTTGGTTGGGAGGATCTGTACTGCATGTTATCGTGTACGGTGCACCCGAGTGGGATATGTTAAGTTTTGATGTACAGCTAGTTTATAGAAACATTAATATAAATTTGTATCTCAAATCTTAGATATTTCTGTTTAATTAAAAGGTAGTAGTGATGGAATCATTCTGTTACCAGTAGCAGGTGGCTAGGTACAGCTTTGCATCTGTGAGCACACACATTTAATATGTAACAGTGATACTACTGAAACATTCTTTCATAGCTTATGGTTTCTGAGGTACTCTCAACCACGTCTATCGGTATACTGGCACACTACCAGTTTGTGTGTGTGTGTGTGTGTGTGTGGGGGGGGGGGGGGGGGGGGAGACACTGTAATCAGCATACACCATGTTGTTTTTGTTGCAGATTGACTGAAAATCCAAGACTAAGGAAAAGACAGCATTCATTGCTTTCTCAGGTGGAACCAATGATAAATTTCAACTACCACAGTTTTTGAAAATATTGTCTTCTACACTTGTTTCAGAATGATACTCAAAAGTTTGCCTCTCTCTCTCTCTCTTCAGATTAATATTTTGATTTGCTAGTGTTCTGTATATTTTATAAAAAAAGATTATAAAAATTATAATCTTTTAAACAGACTAGCATTGCTTTCTTTTTTACAAAAAGTAGCTACTAAAGTTTGTCTCCATAAATGAACATAGAATATTGTACCTTCATTTGAAAGAAAAGGCATGCAAACCACTGTTCAGTCTTTCTTGATTGTAATTATGTTGTTAAATGTATCATACCCTGTGGGAAACTGAAACAGATATTTTCAAATGCAAATTGTGTGTGTGTGTGTGTGTGTGTGTGTGTGTGTGTGTGTGTGTGTGTGTGTGTGTTGGTTGGTTGGTTGGTTGGTTGTTTCATTTATTGTAGCTGTCGTGATTAGCTTTAAGTCATTGAAAAATATTTATTGAGGTAAATACAAAGCACCATAGTTTAATTGCTGATGATATGCATTGAATTTCACATTTAGATCCTTAGTCTCAAAACTACGTCGACTGGAGAAAGAAACTTACATTCTGCAGCGGAATATAGCAGAAATGGAAGATCCTGCCAATAATGAACTATATCAGCAGGAAATGGAGGAGCTTGAGAGACAGGTAATTACAGGGATATGCAATGACTCTGCATTTTGCTAAGTTTCTTGTAAATCAATATTTACCACTTTCTCAATTCTGTTGCCCTATCTCTTTAGGTTTATGAATGCAAAGAACAGCTAAATTCACAAAGTGAGGAATTACATATGATGCTGTCATGTTACAAAGAAACTCAGTTATCAGCCAATCAGAAACTGGCCATAATGCGAGGGGATAAGCCTGTAAGAGTTGTGCGAGCAAATGAAATATGCTTCAAACATGCAAAATGGAGGCTAACAGAAGCTGATGGACAGCTGGGAATAGCAGATGTTGTTTTAAGCAATTTTTTGTGAGTTTTTATATCTTGCCCTATATTAATAGAAAATTCTAGTTAAATTTAATCTTATTAGTATGTTCTATCACCACTGCTTTTACAACTTATGGAATGATTTTTAACATGGGAACAAAGTTTCTTGTTATGGCATCCTTATATAAAGTATTCTCTATTTTCTTGGCACACCAAATTAGAATAAAAAACCTGAGCTTTTAGTAATTACCTCCCTTGCCTACATCAAAACCAACTGACTGTCATAGTTTTTCCTGTGAAGGTATTATCAACCCGTGATAGGTTAACATACATCATCTTGATGTGCTGCTAGATTTTGTGTTAATGTGTTTAATGCTAATGGTACCTGTTGGAATGCAGACAGTTCAGATAATGCCTGTGTAATCAGTCAGAATTGAGAGGCTGTTTCTGTACAACAGTAGAATTTTGAATGCTGTCCTGGCAGTTTGTTGTTGCACATTCTGCTCACTAATGCTTTTTTGATGACAAGAGTCACAGGTCATTTTGCAGCCAAGCGTCCGAATTCAGAGATCAGCAGAGCAGAGCAGAGAGAGGAGGGGCTGCTGTTTGGCAAGGAAAGTGCCACTTTATGCTGCAAAGCAGCAGAGTGTCATTGTTGTTGGAGGACAAGTATCTAAATAATGATTTTACAGTGTGTTTCACAATGTTTTGATGATTTCAGATTTGAATAACACACAAACTACAAGTTTACTTATGAAATACTACATTGGACAAATGAAAACCGTTCATGGCTACACAATACTTGAGACATTTCACCAAGTTTTTGAACACATCTTTTTTAACTGCTAGATGAAATCTGGAAATTTCATCATGGATTCGAACTTTTATTCATTGCAGGCTTTTCTTGGAGTACACTCTGGCCTTTAAATACCCCTGTAGGTAAAAGTCTGGCATGGAGTTTGGATGGTTTTCTAAGAGCCAGTTGACTTTGGTTCAATGCACTGGTAGCTGCACAGAAGTTTCTTACCCACTTCAACGTGTTCCACAAACAGGATTTGACTAACGCAGCTCACCCTTGAAATGCTTATGAAAGACACGTTGTCCACACACAATAGATTCGCTGTAGTGGAAATGGCAGTATATTGCAAATGCACGATGTTGCTTCAAACAGTATGATGTGATTACTACTGACTTGCATATGTAGTGAAACATGATACTTCACACTACTAATACACAACACCACCATCATTGTATTTTGTTTTTAGCATGCATTATTCAAATTTGGAAAACATTGTGAAACACCCTACATTATGTCCTATACCAGAAAAACGGACTGAAGAGCTGTTAAAGAATTCTGCCCTGTGTAACAATTTTGTGAAGAATCTTAGAACCTGAACTCCTAGATCTCCTAGGTTATGCATCTTGTCTAAAATCCGTTAAGGTTTCTTGAGAGTTGATGATTCTGCTACTTTAAGGCTAGCCAAATATCTGACTAATTAATGACCCCATAGTCCACGACCATTCAAGAACATTTTTACACACAAATGACATATTATTTGAAATCTGCCTGCCCCCTTTCCCCCACTGTTAGACATTAGCTGCTATTCGTTGAGCTCTTGCTAAGTCCTTTAAAAACAAATATAAACCTACTGCTCATTGATTTAGAATTGCATAGACATTCTTCTGTAACAAAATTAAATTGGTGAATCTTATTCTAATGATAAATACTAAAAGAAGAAACAGTTCAGTTCCATTTAAGGTAACCCTGAGATCTTTAAAAGCTATCAGTGAAAGTGGAAAGAACTAGACCTATTGCACTGTTCTAGCTAAAATGAACTGAGTGGAAATGATGAAAATGTAAATGACCTTTTTAATTCCATAAGTTATGAATTATTTCGCTTTCCATCAGAAAAAGTGTGGCAGAAATAAAAAAAATCATCTAATTTTTGTACTGATATGTGAAACATAAGACACTACTGTGTTTAACTACTTAAGTTATTTAACAACAAAAATAATTAATTATTGATAATATAATGTAAAAGGACATATAAAAAAATCTTCTCATCAAGTGGCAGCAGGGGAAAACACACACACACACACACACACACACACACACACACACACACACACACAAAAGAATTTCACTTTCACAAGCTTTCGGAGCCAGTGGCTCCTTCTTCTGGTGGTTATTCATTGCATGTAAAGAAAACTCCCCAGTACGTAGCAAAATTTCAGAGAAATTGGCATTAATGTGGTTGATAAATGATAAACATGGACAAAAGTTTTAATTTTTTTTTTCAATAAGAACAATATAAATTTTTGTGTGATGTGAAAGAGAGATATTCCATTAACAAAAGCATTTATAATCTCTACTACCGCCCAGTAAACATGGTTATCAGAAACAGTTAGAAAAGTTTTTGAAAAAGCTTATAAGGTGTCGCAAGATAGGTTGTACTACAAAATAATTCTTAAGAAAAACATTCAACACATTGTGCTGTTTCCAGGTTAATTAACAGTGAAGTTAACCAATCAGGCTACAGTGTGTGTGTGCAGATTCAAGTGGCTGACCAGAAAACAATTAGTTACAGTCGTTCTCATAGTGTAGACGATAACGCATGAGACTGCTCATCTTGTGGCTCAGGTCCTGTTTTTATTTTTGTATCACTTTCTTGTTTAGTTTTAAGAAACCAAGCAAAGAACACATTTGGTGACACCATCTCTGGTGGTTCACTTGAATTTACGTGCAAAATGACCTGATTGGACAACTTCAGTGCTAATTAACTACAAAATGTTGCAACATAGAATTTTTTTTCTTGACAATTATTTCTCAGGACAACTTATACTGCAACACCCTTACGAGGTTCTGAGACTAGTTCTAACCAACCTTACAAGATTTTCAGGCTCTTTCTGAGCACCCTGTATGCACTGACAGTTTTTTCAGTGGATAAAAACACCATATTGAAATGTTTCAAGCCTTTAATGGAGCAGAATCTTTCAAAATAGAATATGACTCTATCGAGTTCCAGCTCTTGCTTTCAGTGGATAAAGTTGACAGTCCACACAATCATTCTTGAAAAAGAGTTGATCTAAGAAATTAGTTTATCCACTTGAGTTTTTCAGAACTCGTCTCTTCATTAGCTACAGGTAAATTCTGGAGGACCATAAGCTTATTGGTAAAAAGTCAATAAAACTGATCTTGTAATCCAATATAATAGCCATGTGGAGAACTTTCAAAAGAAAGATAGATGCTAAGATCAAAACTACATCATTTAGTTTTTCCCAATTATATCCCATTAACCAGCATCACTTAACATAGTCTCAGGAGCCATGCAAGCCACTTTTAGTTTTCCACACATAAACCTCAAAAGTAATTATGGAGCACTTTTAAATTTGTGAACAACTGGCTTCTTCCTGTTTCTCATATTGTTGATCATCCAGCTATCTGTATCTAAGAAAATGCTTTAGTGCCTTTTATCCGGACTATCTTTATTTCATGAAGTAATATTTTGTGTATTTAACTTAGGCATGTGACAGTACACAAGCATAATCACACATGCCTTTATTCTTTGTTTTAACAAGATTTTTAAAAAGAATTACAATATTTTTAAGCAGCTTTTTGTGTGTTCTGCACTTGCCCATACAGTTTCCACCCTGGTACTGTGTGGAGTCAGATGTTGTTTTGGCATTGATGGGGTTAGCAGTGGTGGGGAAAGGGGGGGGGGGGGGGGGTGAAAATGAAAACTCTCCCACAGAGCTGGCTCAGAAGCGTAGTCCTTCAGCCCTCCAAAACAGTGATGTTGTAACACATTCTCAAGCAATCTGCTAAAAATAGTTCCACAATACTACGGTGTGTTGATGATTTTCACTTATGGACCGTCTGACAGCAACTGAATAAAACACAATTTTAGTGCCATACGCGTTTCGCCTTTATTTTCTGCAAAGCATCATCAGTGGCAGGTTGCGTAGACAGTTTCTTACATATTACGCTCCTGTTGCATTTTTGGTCTTGTTCTTCTTCCTATGAGCGCCAATTTGCTGTTTTTTCTGCATTCCACAGCACTATGCACTGAACGCTTTTAATGCAATGTTTCAATATAGTTCCACAATATACCATCACAGTAATATTTTTATTAGGTAAGACACTTGTTGCACAAACTCATATATTCATATTCAGAAAGGACACCAACTACTATACCATTGAGTGACAGTACACAAGCATAATCACACATGCCTTTATTCTTTGTTTTAACAAGTGCTGTAAATCCCACATCATCATCAGTAGTAGCAGTGGCAGCACTAGCATCATAATCCACTTATCTTGCCACAAAGTTTTAAAGTGCATCAGTAGTTTCTTGAGCATATGAATAGCATGCGTCCTAAAATCCAGAACACTGTTGTGATAGAGGCCAAATCAAAATTTTATTTTTAGATGTTTGTAGTAGAACATGAACGAAATGGGCAACCCAGTATCTCTGTAGGCCACAAGCCAATGCACACTGACTTATTTCTGTGCATGGAGATTCTACCATCAGCCCAGAACTACAGCTTTTCATATCATAAACCACTTGGATTTTGTATAAAAAGTCTGAAATATGTGTTCAGTGTGTATGGTTGTAGAATCCAGGCACTAAGGTAGTTCTATCAGAGAAACAGGAGCACAACACCAAGATGTTCAACAATCACTACATCTTTGTATTGCATTCCTTCCTTTCCTAGGCAGACAAGGCATAAGATCTATTTTCTGACTACCCAAAAAAGTTAGTTAAGATGTTCTGCCCAGCTAGTGACAGCTTGGTCTCAGGGTCCCTGGAATTTGCACTGTCTGTTGTCAGTGCAAAAGGAATTATATCAGCCATTTATCTGTACAATTCCCAAAGACTGTGCAGAACATCAGTGGCACATTAAATATTAGTATTCTTGTGAATAAATATAAACATATGTTTGGTGATACAAAAATCTTGTCCCACAAATTATCCTACTGGGACTCTGTCATCAAATAAGCCATAAAAATCAGAATGTGTAACAGTAACTTTAACTATGACAGATACTTCAATCTCAGTGGTACATGGAAGTAAGCAGTTGACTTTGAGAGACTATGGAGAAATTTCCCAAATCATTTACATTGCAACAAGTGCCACTACCATCACAGATATCAATACAGTCTCTGACACTATGACATACGACGACATAAACTGACCAAGCTCTGTGGTTGTCTTGCCAGTATTGAAAGTTGAACAGTGGTTCCATATTAGCTACTATGTAGCTAATGTTTTTGCCTCTGGGAAAGAATTTTTTATCAGTGAACATACTGGAGAAGGGTTTTTCATATATGGGTCTGTGGGAAACACATAATACAAACAGGATGATGTGAAAGGGCTACAAAAACCTATTTTGAATGATGATGTGGTAATGGTAGTTATATAATTACAGGGGTCTCTGCTAAAGACTTTAGCTGGTGCAATGTAAAGTGTTAGTGAGGTTGTGTAATATGAAGAACATCTCTATTGATTTTGAGCTACTTTATCCATTTTGATAGAAACTAAAAGACAACAAAAATGTCCTTGTTTGCCAGGGATATGGAATTTGTATAAGTGAAGACTTGTGATGTGACATGCATTTCTGTAGTGAATTAACATTACATTTATAATTTTTCATAGATACTTTGGTTGTATGGTGGGCAGGTGTCACATCCAATACATTCCAGTTTTTCATCTATGTATACATCTGCATTAACACTCTGCACGCCACAATATGGTGCACGGTGGAGAGTAACTTTCACCACTATTAGCCATTTACTTACCTGTTCCACTCACAAATGGAGCAATGGGAAAACAGCTGTCTATGCCATATGAGCTTTAATTTCCCTTGTCTTTGTAGTTGCTACATGAAATGAATGTTAGCAGCAGTAGAATCATTCTGCAGGCAGCCTCAAATGCCAGTTGTCTGAACTTTCTCAATAGTGATTTGTGAAAAGATCATCATCTTCCATCCAGGGATTCCCATTTGAGTTTATAAAGCGTTTCCATAATACTTGCATGCTCATCAAATCTACCAGTAACAAATCTAGCAGTCTGCTTCTTAATTGCTTCAATGTCTTTCTGGTGGGTATCCTACAGACTTGAGCAGTAATCAATAATGGGTTGCACTAGTGTTCTTTAAGTTATTTCCTTTATATATGAGCTACACCCTCCCAAAATTCTATCAATAAAGTGAAGTTGAGGATTTGCCTTCCCTACTCTCCTCCTTGCGTGCTTGTTGCATTTAATATGGCTTTGCAGTATTATGCTTCAATATTTAACCAACATGATTGTATCAAGCTGCATGCTACTGATGGCGTATTCAGACATTACTGGATTGTTTTTCCTACTCATCTGCACTAACTTACATTTTCCTACATTTAAAGCAAGCTGCAATTCACCACACCAAATAAAAATTCTGTCCAAGGCATCTTGTACCATCCTAGAATCACTTAACGATGACACCTTCATGTACACCACAGCGTCATCAGCAAACAGTCCCAAATTGCTGCTCACACTGCCCATTATATCATTTAAAGTGCAAATACAGTGTTTGCTTGTGGATCTTTCATGTACTAAAGTATTGGCTGTCCAGCAAAGGAGTCCCCGATTTCAAAATTAAATATCTTGAAGACTAAACTCAATAAATGAGTGTAACAAACAGTATATGTATTGTGAAATTGGTAATAATTTTATACAGAAGTTTCAAAATAGTTCAAAAATCTGCTAACAGATGGTGCTGTATTGCAGTATGTAATGCCTATAAATAATGTGCCACAGCTCAGAATGATGAGTTCCACCTTTGAAACAAGAAAGGAGATTAGCGTACTGAAGACAGCAGTCTGAAGCTACTGTTTTGGATGTGGAATGCAGCAGAGGGATTATTTCCTGTTTTTCTGTGCGAAACTATCGCTAGTGAATGTTGCATGGCAATTTGGAATAGTTTGTCACCACACAGCTAGTGTTGGTAGATCGACCAGCTACTGAGTGCTCATGCAAGATTGGACCAGACACACTGCACCAAACAAGTGTTCCAGTTTCTTTGCATTGAATTATTGCAAACTCGCTAGAGGAGGGATGGACTGCCCTGCACATTAACCCAGTCTGACTCGTTGTGACTACCTTTTGAGGGACACAGTGAAAAATACTGTTTACTGGAACCATCATACCATGCTGGACGAGCTTGAAACTGCAATCTGTGTGGCATCTGAATCCATTTCCGTTGAGACACTACAGGGTATGATGGAAACTTTTACTGTCCATTTACGTCACATACTGCAAGTGGTGGACAATTCAGAGAGCTTGTGGTGTGATTGCAAAGACTGCTTGCAGAGAATTAGTTTAGTAATAATAATAATAATAATAATAATGGCATGTGATGAGGGCCTCCTGTCAGGTAGACCGCTCGCCTGGTGCAAATCTTTCGCTTTGATGCCACTTCGGCGACTTGCGCGCCGATGGGGATGGAATGATGACAATTAGGACAACACATCACCCAGTCCCTGAGTGGAGAAATCTCCGACCCAGCCGGGAATTGAACCCGGGCCCTTAGGATTGACAGTCCATCGCGCTGACCACTCAGCTATCGGGGGCGGACATGAGTTTAATTATGCATGTGGATATTTTATGAGCTGCACAGAGTAGACTGTCATCTGTTAGCAGCTTCTAGAACTACTTTGAAACTTGTGTAGAACTTCTGTATAAAATTCTTACAGTTTTCACAATAAATGCACTTTCTGTTGTACTCTTCTATCAATCTTAGTTTTCAAGATATTTAATTTTGAAATCGGGGACTCCTTTGCTGGACATCCTGTATGAAGATGGCTGTGAGAGAGTATTAGAGAATATGCTTTGAATTGTAGAAAAGGAAATAATGTGAGTTGTCGATTGAAACTTCATAATTCAGATTATAATTATTTCATGCATGGCATTTTATCCAAGTACATCAACAAATAAAACATAATTTCCCGCAAAAAGTCATATTTGAGCTTTCTAAACATGGAGCTTGTTAGTATGATTCCAGTAAGCATCAGAGAATGTGTAATTTAATTATTTGTATGTTTCTCCACATTCATTCATAACATTCTGTTTCAATCAGAATATATTTATTTACTAACTGGTACATGATCACGTTTTAGGTACACAAAAAATTCCAAGAGTGATAATTCTGGTGAGCACCTGTTGGAACTTGGCTATATTCGGATGACTAATCTGCTACCAAATCAAGTGTACAAGGAAGTATTGTCACCCACTGAAATACAGAGCAATATGCCAGTGGATAGAAAGGTAAGCTACTTGAAAATAAAATGCCAGAAATGACTCCTCACCTCTATGATGTGCCACACACCCTTGTTATACGTTACCCAAAATTCACAAACCATCAATCCTGGACATCTCATTGCAGCTGGTTATTGTGCTAGCACTGAAAAAAATTTGGCCTTCATTGACCAATATCTACAACTAATTGCCCAGTATCTAGCCTATCACATCAAAGGTACCAGCCACTAAATTCATTGACTGTACACCATCCACACTTGTTTATCTCCTGGATCCCTACTCGTGACTGTTGACACTAACATCCATCATATCCATGGTCTTGCTGCTATTGAACACTACCTTTTCCAACATCCTTCAGACTGCAAACCCACTACTTCGTACACCTTATAAATGCAACCCTAACACAAAACTACTTGCTCTTTGAAGGGAATGTATACAAACAAATCTGCAGCACAGCCATGGGCAACCAAATGGCACATCCCTATGCCAACCTGTAAATGGACCATCTAAAGAAAACTTTCCTAGCCTCAAAAAACCCCAAACTCCTGGTTTGGCTCGAAATCATTGATGACATCTTCATGATCTGCACTCAGGGCCAAGACACCCTGTACTTATTCCTTCGCTACCTGATCACCTTCTTTCCCAACCAGTTCACCTGGTGCTTCTCAACACAGCATACCACCTTCCTGGGTGTTGACTTTCTCCTCTCTTATGGCTCCATCCACACCTCTATTCACTTTAAACCCACTAACCACCAACAGTATGTGCATTCCGACAGCTGTCATCACTTCTAAATCAAAAAATACTTCCCATACAGACTGGCCACCTATGGATGGCATATCTGCAGTCATGAAATTCCATTGCCCAGTTTGCTGAAGATCTCACAGAAACCTTCACAGACAGACACTATCCCCATATCTAGTTAGCAATCAGATTCCCCGTCCCATCCTCCGACCACCCCCAAAAACCAGCCACAAAGAAGTACCCCGTTTGTCACCCATTACCACCCTGGACTGGAACAACTGAACCACATCCTTCACCAGGGTTTTGATTACCTACCACTATGACCTGAAATGAGGGGCAGCCTACCAAAGATGCTTCCCAGCCCTCCTTAAGTGGTCTTCTGTCCCCGCCACCAAACCTCCACAACATCAAAGTCCATCCTTGTGGCAGTGCCACAAGTATCACATTGCTGTGGCAGGCCCAGGTGTGAGACCTGCCCAATCCAATCACCTAACACTTCATATTCTAGTCTTCTCACAGGCACATCCTACCCCATCAGAGGCCTGGCCACATGTGGGTGTGGCCATATCATATACCAGCTCTGCTGTAATCATTGCACAGCCTTTTATATTGGTATGACTGCTCACCAGCTATACACCAGGATAGACAGCCACCACTAAACTGTGGCTAAGAACGAAGTGGACTATCCTGTGGCACAACATGCAGGTGAACATAACATACTTGATTTCAGTGGCTGCTTCACAACTCAGATCAACTGGATCCTCCCTTCCATTACCAGCTTTTCTGAACTGTGCAGATGGGAGTTATCCTTACAACACATTCTTGCTCCTGAAATCATCCCACCCTCAGCTTACAGTAACTTACTGTCCCCATACCCCTCCACCCAACAGTTTTCACCCTTTTTGTCATAAGACTTCCTCTCAGTTCATGTCCCCTCACCCTCATTGTGCAACACACTCTGCCAATGCACCCACCAGTGTTTTCCCCTTCTTTGCTCCTCTCCTTTGCCACTACCCCCAACACCTCACCTCTCCCCTCCCTCACAGCCTCCTGACACTGCACCTGGTGGCCCTGTCTGTTCCACCGCCTAGCCCTGCATGCCCTGCCAGGCAGCACTGACTCCTCTCCCCGTCACCTGTACTTTCCTCCTTCCCTGTCCCATTCCAGATTGCAGTTTCTGCTTGACTCAATGTAGCTGCAATCTGGCTGGAGTGGCTGGAGATAGTAGTCATGTGTGCATGAGGTGAGATTGCTTGTTTGAGTATATATCTGTGTGCGTGTGTGTGCGTGTGTGTGTGTGTGTGTGTGTGTGTGTGTGTGTGTGTTGTTGACAAAGGACTTAATGGCCAAAAGCTTTAATTGTGAGAGTCTTTTTGATATGCCTATCTGTGACTCGGCATCTCCTCTATATGGTGAGTAGCAGCTTTCCTTCTCATAATATTGTTCCATTCCATCCTGGATTTTCCATTCTTTAGTAGTAGTTTCAAATAAATTAAAATTAATCAATATCTTCCAACAGCAGTACTCTCAGCAGTCTTCTTGGATAACATGATGATAAGAAACTGGAAGCTGAAATGACCTTTTGGCAAGCACTCAGAACCTAAGATTAACACACATTCTGTTAAACTGATCATGTCTATTCCTTACTCTTGCACCCCAACTGCTGTTCATTCTTCATTATGCACTTTATTGACTCCTCTTGATATACGAGGTTTGTCCGGAAAATACGTATAAAAGTTATGGTCTCCTTCAAAGTACTCTCCCTGAGACGCGATACACTTCTGCCAACGCCGTTTCCACTGTTGATAACATTGCTGAAAGTCTTCAGTTGTGATGTTCCCAAGTGCCGCTCCCGAAGCACCATTTTGCATTTCAGGAACATGAAGAAGTCACACGGGGCTAAATCGGGTGAATAAGGTGGGTGGTCTGTCACGGTGATTGAGCTTCGGGCCAAAAACTCGCGCACAACAAGCGATGTGTGAGCGGGCGCATTGTCATGATGAATGATCCACCTGCCCCCTTTTGGCAACTCCGGTCGAACTCGGGTCACACGAGCTCTGAGACATGTCAGAACTTCAACGTAAAATTTTCCGTTCACTCTCTGGCCAGGAGGAACAAATTCCATGTGAACAATGCCCCTAGAATCAAAGATAACAATCAACATTGTGTTCACATTGGACCTTGATTTTCGCAACTTTTTTGTTCTCGGTTCTCCTGCTAGTTTCCATTCCTTTCTTTGAGATTTCAGCTCCACATC